>NC_068363.1:74383991-74719992 GCF_020536995.1 Dreissena polymorpha | reverse complement strand
TTCTTTGCTTCCTCCGTATATTTGGTCTTTCTTTCGATTATTGTTTGTAAAATCGTTCTTTTTGTTTTTCGTAGGTGATGATTTTGTAATTATGGCTGTATACCATTATTTAACATTCTCCACTCGGTTATCAAGATATAAAATATCCACGGTATGTTTTTTTAACATACATTCATACATATGTTTGCCTTGAATTATGCATTGTCCATCATTTAACTCGTCATAAAAAAATCATAGCGTTTTCGTTTCTAGAATATCCATATTTTGCGCGTTTGGTTTTTTCGAATGTATCACAACTATTACTCAAAATTATAATCGCAATTCACATACTAACTGAAGCTCCGAACACTCAATCGTGAATGTTGCAAACACTTTTATTTATCACTTCATTCGAGATCATACCGTAAACCTCCCCTTCTCGACCGACTAAATCATCTGAATAGTTGATGCTCTCAGAATAATTTCCTAGATGCTCTCAAGAAATTTTTCAAGAAGGCTGCAATACAACTTATCAACCAGCGACATTTATCCTGCTTAAATACGTAATGAAACAGGTGATTGGGATGATTGAATTCGGCGGCGCGAGATAAAAATGCTAAATTTCTTTCGATGCGTGTGTTTATAGTACAACGCGGTAAATGTCATTTTGATGGAAGCATGTTTGTCTCGGGTAAAATAGTTTGGTATGTTTCAATATTTGGGGTGTCGAAAATTTATTGAAACAACACTTTTTGCAAATTGTTTGCTGTCCCGGTTATAAGCCTTTTACCACACAAGTAAATTGAATATAAATACTGTTTTGCTCTAAACCATAGTTTATTTCCAAAATCAAAATATGGCAAGTTACAACGATGTATACATTTTGACCATGCATGCATATTGGAAAAAGGGTTAGCCCCTAAGTCTTTCTCTTAATTGGGATAGTAAAACATGTTATAACGGTGACAGACAGACATATTACTGAAAATATCACAAACCGCAATAGTTGCATATTGTATTGATATCACAAACCGCAATAGTCGCATATTGTATTGATATCACAAACCGCAATAGTTGCATATTGTATTGATATCACAAACCGCAAATAGTTGCATATGTATTGATTTCATTCGGAAATTAGGGATGCTAATTATAATCAATAAAATAATACTGTTTGAAAGTACTTAAACGATGTAATGATGAACAATTACTATTTAATCATATTTTAAGGCGTAACAGAAAAAGACATATAATTATCTTTTATCGACGAAGATGTACATGAATTTATCTTTGAAACAAGAACGGCCAAAATCATATTGTACAAATACCATAACTATTCTGCATATGATTAGATTTTAACATTAAATCGGATTTTGCAAAAAAATGTATAGTAAGGGTTAACTACATGATAAAAATGTCGATTACACACATGACTATTATTGACTTTATTTAATTTAAAAGCGTATTTGAAATTTCCTGCCGACCCAAATCAATCATTCAAATGAACATGGTCTCGATTGGTAACCATATTATATGACCATAATTTTCAATTAATTAAAATGTTTCGAAAAAATTACTAACCGCAGCAATAAATTAGTATCTACAGCGTCATTAAAACGTCAAATAAAAGGCGATGAGTGAGTTCAATAGACTGCTGGCGTTTGACTAAGACGATGAAGTTTTTTTGGCCCAAGGGTTTGTATCCAGCGGCCACTATCGGTCAGTGTTTGGGGAAAATGACAGCTTTATGTATGCGTCAATTTTTGCAAACACTTTACTTATTACTCACCGTTTAAAATTATGTTTATTAATTAATATGAGCCAGAGTGTGTCACAGGACATACTGAAGTTTAATAATTACTAGATTTGATGGGATACTGCTGGAATAATACATTTCTTTTCAACCTAATGTTCTTTTTTATAACTATTTTATATATATGTGTGTTACAAACTTTTGTTTTATAGTTTCCTTGCGTGGGCAAACCGTTGCCGTTTATAAAAAAGAACAGAGCAAACAAGCTCTGTTTAATTCATTACTTCAATTAAATCTTGATTATTCATAACAAGTTTGGCTATTACTGGACTATTGTAAATTATGGCGATCTATTTTCCGGTTGTGTATCTTTGCGGTCGTGGTTTGTAGTACACCCGGGATGGTTCCGGAATGTGAGTATCAAAAGGTTTTATATCTTTGAAATGTAGGGCTTGTGTGGTTTCTTAATTATCTTTGTCGATCTAGCATTATTTATTGATCAATAAGCAACTGTCATTATTTCCTATAGTTTTACTCATTTTGACCACCCCATAGTGTTAACATATAAGACCATTGTTTTAAACGTGAGCAATTATTTGCATTCACATAATTCTATCTCCATATGCATAGCGTTTTGGTTGTTTAAAACTCTGAATCTAGGATTTTGTTAACTAGAGCATATAATGCCATAAAAGTTTTTCACATGGCGAATTATGTTAATATTCATGCTGATACCATATGAGCCGCTCTCTTGGAAAACCGGGCTTAATATTTGTGCGTTAAGTGTCGTTCTATAGTAGCCTGTGCATACCGCAGAGTTTGAGCGTAAAGTGTCGTCCTATAGTAGCCTGTGCATACCGCAGAGTTTGAGCGTAAAGTGTCGTCCTATAGTAGCCTGTGCATACCGCAGAGTTTGAGCGTAAAGTGTCGTCCTATAGTAGCCTGTGCATACCGCAGAGTTTGAGCGTAAAGTGTCGTCTCATAGTAGCCTGTGCAAACCGCAGAGCATAAGCATAGACGGAACTCCCCGCCTGGACAAAACTGGATGTTACATTAGAAGAGACTTACTTTTAAGGAAAAAATCCATACAAGCGAAGTGCCCTCCATGACAAGCCTGTGCGGTCTGAACAGGCTTGTTGTAGACGACACTTAACGCATATGCATGAAGCCCCATTTTCCCAGAGCCAGACACATTTTACAAACGCAGATGTATACATGTGTAGCGAATATTAAATATTTCATGTCCGGTTATACCGCGTGACTATGTGAACCACACGGGCTGCAGCACTCGTGGATGCGGACTGCACAGGATTATCTGGGGCGACACTTTACGCACGTGCACTAGACCCTTTTTGTATCCGAGTTCGGCTCCTTTGCATAGTATAACATGAATATTAATTAGTTCATTTGGTTAGATCACATGGACGAGCACTGCAGCCAGACTCTTGCACTAAATCAAGGCAGCGTCGAGACGGTACGACTCCGACTCACCAAGGCGCCTAACTACCCGGACGCCATGTTTTGCGCAATGAGAGTGCAAGGCGCCCGAGGGAAAGAAACTGCTCCTGCGCTTTCGCGAGTTTCAACGTTCAGGGTTCCCAAGACGCTTTATGTCAGGACGGCGATTATTTGCAGCTGTTCGACGGTCCCACGGAGGAGTCGCCTCCCATTCAGGGTAATGCCAAACACAAACAGTTGTTTTGGACTATATATAAGTGTCAAACTTTAATAATAAAAATATTAAATGAAAATTACTTTATATGATCAACGGAGTACTACTGATGAAACTTTAACACGTTTATCGTGATGAAACGCAACTAAATATCCATTACCCTAGCTACCACATTACCCGATAATGTGTCCTATGGTCTTAACAATAAGCGTGTTTCTGTTCGTATAATTTTCTGTGTGTCTCAACATTTAAAATCGCCCATAATTCACGTACTGAATTCGCTCAACGTCAATAATAAAAACACAAACAAACAGACGGCCCGACGCAAGCACGTACACCCTAAAGGTGGGTTCCCACTGCCGATCCGATCAACTCGATCATCCCGATCACCGAAATTCCCCGATCAAACCCGACCAAGCTCGACTAAAAAGGGTATACACGACTTCTTCTCGACCTCTTGTCGATAACACACGACCCCCACACGACTCATTCACGATGTCCACTCAACCATCTTTCCGATTTCCACTCGATCATCTCGACCTATACGCGAGCCCTATACGATCTCATCTCGACCAAGTAGACCTCAGCTCGATCGCCATCAGATCTTCACACGACCAGATCGTGATGGTCGTACTACAGTCATACAAAGCGATCAAAATTAACTCGGGTAGATGTCGAGCGGAGCGGGTACAGAGCTCGTGTATTGTCGAATAGCAATCGGGAAGTGATCGTGTACGATCGAGTAGCCGTCGGGTAGCAGTCTAGTAAATCTGTACATCAAATCGAATAAAGGTCGAGTGGATCGTGTTGCGATCTAAAATAACTCTGGTAGAGGTCTAGCGGATCGGGAACAGGTCGTGTAAAAGATGTCAATCCAATCGCCACACGATTGCTTCACGATCAACTCGATCTTCTACTCGACTAATACACGACCACTTCCCGAGCGCTTCTCGATCCATTTCCTACTCGACCGCTACTCGATATTTTTTGACATGTCAAAAAATATCGGGTAGGAAGCCCGACCAATGCCGACAGCCCCGACCACTCATGCCGACCGAACCAGACCAGTACCCGACCGCTTGGTCGGGCTTGATTGAGTTGATCTGATCGGCAGTGGGAACCCAGCTTAACAAAAGAAACAACCGACACGACGCACGGCCGTTAATCACGCGCGCCACCTCTTTTTTGAGAGCCAATTTAATGAGCCAATGCAACTTCCGAGGTGGCGCTCAGGCCTGGATGTTTTAAAATTTCATGGATAATTTTACATGGTGATTAGGTTTTATATGTTTTTTCAACATATTTCGCTTTATTTTTTAAATCGAGCAATGTAGTGCGATTCAGCATAGATTAATTCGTCCAAAAACGTACAAAAACATACATTCTCAACCCATTTAAAAACGTGAGAACCTTTTATAAGTTGCGGCATGGTGGAGTTTTAAAAAACATTTCGGTGAGTTGCGATGGCCACAAAAAATGGCCAGATTTATAGCATTTACAATGTAAATACATGTAGCATATGATTATGAGAAATCACGTCACAAAGTCGGAGTATCTACCGGTAATCAGAATGCAGCATTGATATGAAAATGCATTCTCGAACAAAACATTACATGTTTGTTGCAAATAATTCAATAAATAGAAATAAATCAATCTAATATATGGTCATTCTATATTTTAGGTCAGCCAGTGACAGTGTGTCAGCTACCAGCATCGACAGTTATGAGCACCAGCGACCGCTTCCTCATTCTCCGCTTCATCAGCAACACGGACAGAATTTCAGACGCCGGAATTCAGCTGACCATCACAGCGTTTAACGATGGTAATTCTATATATTAAGAGCATAATGTTTGTATACATACATTATATATCGATTTCTACATATCGGTATTAACGATATTATTCCCTGATTATATATATTTTTGTAAAAACTCTTATCAAGCATACAGCGTGCAGTTGTTTTAGCTAGAAGAAGTTTAACAGCAACCACGATCAAATCCCGGGTCCAATACAACACAGACTGTGAAACAAATAATAATATTCTATATAATAAGTAAACTCAAATGCCCTTGGGTCGTGGTTCATGCCACACATTCATTAATACATTTAAATCGCGCCACACATTCATTAATACATTTAAATAGTTATTTATTTACATATGAGCCTCGCTCTGGGAAAACGGGACTCAATGTATAGACTATCCGCACAGGCACCATGCTATTCAAAATAGGGCACCATGTTATTCAGGTCCGTGCGGAAGCAACCAATTCCAGTGCAAGACCACGGGTCAATGCGTTAAGGAGTCACTCAGGTGTGACGGCGTCAACCACTGTCCCGACGATTCTGACGAAGCCATGCCCGACTGCCTCTCGACGGCGGCCATAGCCGGTATCGTCGTTGCCGGCGTTGTCGTCTTCGCCGCCGTCGTCGTGGCTGTCGTCGTCGGCTGCGTAGTCCGCGAGCGCCGGCGGAGGGCGCGCATCATCAAAGTAAGGAAACTCTTGCAAACATTTCGACTGGAGAATAAACTCAGCGCCGGGCACCTGACTAGCGCGTGTAGCAGCACTAACAGTACTAACAGCATGAGGTGGCTCGAGAAATCGGACTCGAGGACTTACTTTGAGTGATTTTGAAGGGTGTAACATGTTAACTTGGAGTGATTAATATTTTCAGTTATAATTATTTTATTTGAAGTGATAAATGCTTTTTTATTTGAAGTGATTAATATTTTAGTTTGAGTCATTACAAGGTCTATTTTCTTTGCAAATTAATACTTCAGTTGCAGACATGACAGCTCTATTTTCTTTGGAATGATTAATATTTCTTTATTTGAAGTGAATTATTCAATGCTTTAGTTTTGTTGGTGCCGGAACTTTGCAATCGATTTCGAACCGTTGTATATAATGGAATGGAAAATATAAAAATTAAAACAGATGGACTCGTTTGCATCGAAGTTTATGGAGTCAACCACAAGTTGTTTATTCCGTGTTTTATTATTTGTTCACTGTGATACATGTTCAAATGTGTGTTCTCACTAAACGCCGTCTTATTATCACGTTTAATTATGATGATCACACAGGATCTTGTTATGAACAAGGTTATTTATTATCTGAATATGCAGTAATTGAAAATAGTCTTTAACAAATATTAACAATGCTATATGAAAGGGAATAATTGTAAAGTCTCAATCGCTGACTATTGTCAACTATGTACATGCATTTTAAGGGCAAAGGGGTGCCCGGGTCCTTTGTTTGTAAAGCTTTGCATTAATAGTGAGCAGTGAGCGAAGTCATGTATATTGGAAAATAAACCACTGAATTGTTTTGTGAGTTTGTCTTGCGAAGATTTGCGATTAATGGGTGACATTTTATATATAAAAAACACGGGTATAAAAAAAAAACAGTGACAGATACTTTCCGCTGTTTCAGCGCGGGAGAAAGTCGAATGGCTCCATTGCCGTTGCCGACGCAATCTGGAACTTTGACCCAGTTGCCTCCCCTACAAGTGCGTCAACCATTGATTCAAGTTTTGTTGACTCGATTTGGGATGATGACGATTCGGATAGTGGTGAAACTAGGGATGGAATCGTAACGGACATTGGTCATGGTTCTACACATTTCAGTTTTGATTTCTCGGAACAGTGCAAGCAATCGTTGTATGATTCGATCGCGTATGACAGGTACGAACGTCAAAATAGGGAGGGCTTGGAAGCGACGAACAGTAACGCATCTCTCACGTCCCCTAATGATAGAGTTAGCGAATCATCTTCGCCAACAAAAGATGTACCAATTAGCTATGGCGAGATTCTTACGAAGTGGAAAAATAATGAAATGTCCGTGTCAAGGTTTAAAGTAAAAGGGACTGGATCTCGTGAAATGTCCGTGTCAAGCTTTAAAGTAAAAGGGACTGGATCTAGTGAGAATGCAATGGCAGTGCCAAGATTTGCGGAGGGCAATTTACCGCGAAGCTCCGTTAAAGTTATGGGTCCTCGTGGCCAAGAAGCGCAGAATGTCCCAGGCGGTATTTGGGATATTAAGATCGGTGATATGAACGTGGGGTCTTACTGGGATTGTAATTCTACAGTGCTGTGAAACGCATGTGCAAACTTCGCATGAGTCTGTACGTATTTTTTAATATAAATTTCAACACTAACGAATTTCCTGGACGAGTTTAATAAAATATGGTATGATATGACAACGAGTGTCAGATCTTTTTTATCACATGCTTTTAAATGAGCAAATTAAATAAATATTTACGCAAACATATTGATAAAAATCCCGAATGTTGTTTACATTTCGTGACGTCATTTGACGTTGCAACGTCATTTCAGCAAAATAACAAAATGCGATTGGTCAATAAACGAAAACTAAGCCAATGAAAGCGTTAAAAAAAGTTGTATTACACATGTGTAATATATAGAGAATAACAGGTTACTGTCCCATGGTTTTGTAATATATCAGGCGAGGCTTAGAATAATATAACGGCGAGGCTTGCCGAGCCGTTATTTTTTTCGTGCCGAGCCTGATATATTACAAAACCATGGGACAGTAACCTGTTTTTCTGTTTATCATACCACAGTTTCCTAAAAATCTGCAAAACAATCCATTTTTATATTTAAAATGTACGGATCCCCGCTGATTTTGCTGACCCGGCTTTTATACGTTGACATACGTGTAGCAACGGCGTTCAAAAGACGCGAATAATCGCTTATTTTAAACATCGTATCGAGAGAAAAAAGTTGTTTGCACTACGAATGGGAAGAGTACACCCGCATAAATTATAAACGTCTTGAATTGGAGATCAGGAATGGACTGCAGCGACAAATTAAATCGAAGAACACACTTCACCGAATAGATTGGAGACGCCACTTTGGAGATGTGTATTGAAATTGACATTTTGATGATGGTGTCAATGTTGACATAAGGCGATGATAAGCGTGTTAAATCGTTTGTTTAAATAGTGTTAAATCGTTTGTTTAAATAGTTGAGGATAAGCATACAGTTATCATTTGTCTTGACTTTTTGTGCAACACTTGCGAGTGCAATGACTTTATCGATATTTAAGATGTATTGTCCCATTGATGACGTCATTTAACTTCTGTAGTGCGGGCTGTGGTGATTTTAAAAAATAAACGGTTTTGTGATTTATGACTTTAAACTAGAATAAAATATGTACGTTCTTGGTATCAAATTGTTTGTTTTGTTAAACCTGATTCACGTTGATAGAAATTGTTGACTTTATCGCATATCCCACGTAACTCCAAACATTGACTGATATAAGAACTTCCTGTTGACCATGATATAAAAAATATATCGGGCAGATATCAATGCGGTGGTATGATACAAAAATATGTACTGGTTGTATTACATTGGAAACAGGGTATAGCATGTGATAAAAGAATTTACTAAACTTTGCTCGCACGGTATACATTACAGGTAAGTCCGGTAATCTTGCGCGTCCGGTAATCTCGCGCATTCAACAGTAGCGACGTCAAATGGTATTATTTAGTGATGAAATATGGGATTTCACATTTTTAAGAATTAACGGATTTAAAATGTACATATTCCATGCAAAACAAAAATGGGATTATTACATTTTAACACCGGTTGCGTCATCTTTATAGATTGTACATGTATCGTAAACACTAATGTACTTACGATAAATTCTAAATGACTCACAGATTCCCTGCGGTCTCTAGCGTTTTTCATACTTTAAATACAAAAATATTCTTAAATCCAACGTGTAATTTAGCATTCCACTGCACAATACCGATCAGTTATGTATTTTTGGCTATTGAAAATATATCCTATCAGACGACATTGTTATCATTTCCCGCCATTCTGTCAAACCACATTTGGTATGATGTCCGCATGCGCAATGGCCTAGTTTTGATATTTTCTGTAAACTATGGAAGTATGATCCGGGGTAAAATTAAACCTGCTATACATAAACATTTTTTTTTCACGCTAGAAATCAATCATTTTATATTTTTATTGTTTCTTTTGCTACAGTCAACAAAATGCCACCACCATCATCACCAAAATTGCACTAGAAATCCTCATTAAATTTGAATGGTTTTACAGAGTGATTTTTAAAATAATTTTCTGGAATGTTTTATGGCACTACTTGGACACCATATGTCTACAATTTTGCCTAAATGAGGTCATTACACCAAGTGCGCAAGATTACCGGACACACTGACAGTTTGAAAACGAGGTGAGTCATGTTTGTTTTGAAATCAAATCGGACAGTTGCTCACTGAATTAATGACATATTTTTGTGTTAATAAGCACATGAAATTCTTATTTTCATAATAAAATAAGATATTATATTGTCAATTTATACAAGAACATGTTTTTAAACCAATTGACCCTTAACTGCGCAAGATTACCGGACAGCATCGTACTACAAGCACCTCTGTGTTGGGCTAAATCAACGTAAATACTTGGTTGTTTATTCCATTCGCAAGAAGCTTTTTGAAATTGTAAAGCATTAAATCATTTTTTGGCAACGGTTCAATGATAATGGTTAACGTTATTAACGTTAATGAGAACTAATACCCCTTTAAAACACTTTTAAATTATTTTCTTTGCAACTTTAACCAACACCAGACATATTTAAATTATTTTCTTTGCAACTTTAACCAACACCAGACATATTTACAATGTAACAAGAGCAATAACTAACTCAAGCAATACATTGCCACAGATGAACTACAATGTCCATGAACTACAATGTCCTTGAAGCCACACAAAATATGTATTGCTTGTTTAGTATACGTTGCTTGTTGAGTATTCGACCGGAGTAGTGGAAACATAAAACATATTTTAATGATATTTCAAATGATAATTAATATGTAAATATCACATTGATGTCTGGTATGTATCAAAAGCACAATGCATAACAATCTACCAGAGTAAAAATATATCGATGTTATATTCCATTAATATGTATTGCAATGGAGAAAATGAGAGCAAATCGCAGCATCGAGTGTTTTATGTCAAGTTGTTTCTCTTTGTGCAATATACAATTGACCTTCACTCTGCAAAACGGTCGCCGTGGTGTAATGGATATGGTGTCCTCCTAGCGACCGGGAGGTCACGGGTTCGATCCCCACCGTGGGAGCGTTCTTTAGATCTACCCCAAAGACACCAAGTACTGGTTCTAGGCTCAGGAAACGGACTCGAGAGCATTTATACAGCCTTAGGCTTTCGGTGCAATCGAGCTTAAATAAATAGGTTTAAACTATAACGGTTTAATTCACATGTGTATAATGTTGTCACAGATTGCCTATGCAATCCACACAGGCTAAGTAGGGACAACAGGTTCCCCATTTATAGTATTTATTGTTTAAGGGAAGCCTCTTCTTTGCATACATCTAGTCCAGGCTGAAAGTGTTGTCTGTGATTAGCCTGTGCGGACTGCACATGCAATAAAGCAACGCCTTCCCAGCGAGATAGAGACTAAATTCATGTTTTTGGACAGTTTCGATGATTTAGATGAATACCAGTAATTATCCAAATGGGACCCTTTCTGATCTGTAATACTTTTTTAGTAATAGGTCACTGTTGGGAACGATTTGCATGAGTATATTAAAGAATTTGATGACCATTTAACATTATACCCTAATGATTAAAAAAATAACAAAGCATATTAAATATTGACACAAAATCTTTTCCTACTAATGACTGGTATTTTTGCGCAAACCAGTTTAAATATTATATACATAGCAAACAAGTTCAGACCGAGTCTTTTAAACTATCCTTTAAACAATTTAAATATACATGTAATACGTGGCTTATTTTTCTTTTCAGCTCAACTATGTGGGAATTCCCACCAGAATAGATAAGACAAAGCCCTACTCCCCTGCCATGAATGGCCGCCATATTGGAATGACAAACATAGCATAGCCTGTAATAGGGCTTGTATAATATGTGTACAATTTAGAATCAATGTAAATCAATACTGTATAGATCACATCCATTCGAACATCCTCATTGAATAAATATTTTTAAATATGAAGATGCATATTTTCTGGTCCATAAGTTGAAATTTGACCCAAAATGGTATGATTTAATATTTCTCAATATACTATATGTGATTTGTAAAAATTTATACAACTCAATAAATACTTCTATCTTTTTTAAGTTATACAGACTTAATAAATAGCATGTAAAGTTGACAACAAATAAAACAAATATATAACCATCAAAACAAATGCATTCTATTGCAAACAATCAACAAAATTATATCTTCACAAAAATATGAACACTGGAGACTAAATCAGCCCTAAACTAGTCAGAAGCATTTAAACCATTCACAAGTTGGTAACATTTCAATCATAAACTAGTCAGAAGCATTTAAACCAATCACAAGTTGGTAACATTTCAATCATAAACTAGTCAGAAGCATTTAAACCAATCACAAAGTTTGTAACATTTCAATCATAAACTAGTCAGTAGCATTTAAACCATTCAAAAGTTGGTAACATTTCAATCAAAAACTAGTCAGAAGCATTTAAACCAACCACAAGTTGGTAATATTTCAATCAAAAACTAGTCAGAAGCATTTAAACCAACCACAAGTTGGTAACATTTCAATCATAAACTAGTCAGAAGCATTTAAACCAACCACAAGTTGGTAACATTTCAATCATAAACTAGTCAGAAGCATTTAAACCATTCACAAGTTTGTAATATTTCAATCATAAACTAGTCAGATGCATTTAAACCATTCACAAGTTTGTAATATTTCAATCATAAACTAGTCAGAAGCATTTAAACCATTCACAAGTTTGTAATATTTCAATCATAAACTAGTCAGTAGCATTTAAACCATTCACAAGTTGTTAACATTTCAATCATAAACTAGTCAGAAGCATTTAAACCAACCACAAGTTGTTAACATTTCAATCATAAACTAGTATGTAGCATTTAAACCATTCAAAAGTTGGTAACACTTCAATCAAAAACTAGTCTGTAGCATTTAAACCATTCACAAGTTGGTAACATTTCAATCCTAAACTAGTCAGAAGCATTTAAACCAATCACAAGTTGGTAACATTTCAATCATAAACTAGTCAGAAGCATTTAAACCAATCACAAGTTTGTAATATTTCAATCATAAACTAGTCAGATGTTCTACATGGTATTCTTTCAAAATCGTAATTTTGTACTCAGTAATGTATAATAAATATCAAAATAATTAAATGGGCCATGCTCTGTGAAAAGGGGGTTTAATGCACATGCGTAGTGTCGTCCCAGATTAGCCTGTGCAGTCTGCAAAGGCTAATCAGGGACGACAATTTCCACTTTTATGATATTTTTCATTTGAAGAAAGTCCCTTCATAGCAAAAATCCAGTTTAGGCAGAAAGTGTCGTCCCTGATTAGCCTGTGCAGACTGCAGAGGTTAATCTGGGACGACACTTCACGCACACACATTAAACCCCCTTTCCACAGAGCACGGCACAAATCTATCTGACATGGTCTAAGCACACTAGGTTCTTCAAGCCCTTTATTAAAGTATTTACACCTTTCACACCAACCACATCGAGTCAAAAAGCTTTATAAATGTTTTTCTTCCATAAAGTGAATTAATGACAACTTTTTTTCTATTAAGTACTGATGAAATGTACATGTAAGCATCTATGAAATATTGTGTATGGACTGCAGTTGGGAATTCTGAGAACTGCACATCTGTAGCAAACAATTGTACATATAAACTTAATTGACTTTGCCGCCATGCAATAGCAAGATCACACTTTCTTGCTTATATTTTGAAAAGTTTAAATATCACAGCTGTCAAACAACCCCCTAGGGCGACGGAGAGAAATAGAATAAACACATCCATGAGATCTTTCACAGTCCTCACGCGATAGAGCACCAGAATGAGCAGGGCTAGGCACAGACCCGCTGTGCAGCCCAATACTAATTTGACCCAGTCATGTGACATCCAGCTCCAATCTGACTGGTTGTTCCGACTGCCAATCATCTGCCTGATGATCCTCCTGCCTAGAATACAGAAACCATACACATGGGTGCCTGACCTAGCAAAGGTCTTTTGACAGATTTAAGACTGAATTTTTTTCACATTACAAATAATTATGTTTTATCAATTTGTTCCTAAAACAAAGGACACAAATATCAACTAACATTTTTACAAGATTCTCTATTCACCAACCCGTTATTTGACTCAAATGATCAAATCAAAATTAAATTCTTGAACATTCAATTATAGAATATTCTGAATGTATAGACATAAAGAGACCTTTTCACAGATTTTGGCATGTATTGAAGTTTGTCATTAAATGCTCATAAATATTGGATCTAAAAAGCTCCAGTAAAAAACAAGAATACAATTTAAACAAGGGCTGTTTGTAAAACATGCATGCCCCCCATATGGGCTGTCCGTTGTAGTGGCAGCCATTGTGTGAATACGTTTTTTGTCACTGTGACCTTGACCTTTGACCTAGTTACCTGAAAATCAATAGGGGTCATCTGCGTGTCACGATCAATGTACCTATGAAGTGTCATGATCCTAGGCAAAAGCGTTCTTGAGTTATCATCCAAAAATCATTTTACTATTTCGGGTCACCGTGACCTTGACCTTTGACCTTGTGACCTCAAAATCAATAGGAGTCATCTGCATGTCATGATCAATCTACCTGTGAAGTTTCATGATCCCAGGCATATGCGTTCTTGAGTTATCATCCGAAAACCATTTTACTATTTCGGGTCACCGTGACCTTGACCTTTGACCTAGTGACCTAAAAATCTATAGGGGTCATCTGCGAGTTATGATCAATCTACCCATGAAGTTTCATGATCCTAGGCGTATGCATTCTTGAGTTATCATCCAGAAACCATTTTACTATTTCGGGTCACCGTGACCTTGACCTTTGACCTAGTGACCTCAAAATCAATAGGGGTCATCTGCGAGTCATGATCAATCTACCCATGAAGTTTCATGATCCTAGGCGTATGCATTCTTGAGTTATCATTCAAAAACCATTTTACTATTTCGGGTCACCATGACCTTGACCTATGACCTAGTGACCTCAAAATCAATAGGGGTCATCTGCGAGTCATGGTCAATGTACCTATGAAGTTTCATGATCCTAGGCCCAAGCATTCTTGAGTTATCGTATGACAACCACCTGGTGGACGGACCGACCGACAGACAGACCGACCGACTGACCGACCGACAGACAGACAGACCGACATGAGCAAAGCAATATACCCCCTCTTCTTCGAAGGGGGGCATAAAAAGTAACCCTCAACGACTGACCCCTGTAGTAAACATGTAATGCTTAGACCACTTGAAAATCCATGCTCATTCAATAAGTGCTGTATTTTATACTTTATATAAGCAATCCTCGTAGTGTCACAAAATATAACCACAACAACAGAACTCTCTAAAATATTGCAACACTTTATAATTCTCAGGTTTTTTAATCGTCAAAAGATGACTATAATTGACATTTTAGAGCATGGTAAATGTTCAGTATTACTGTTTCCTCACAAATATCATAACTACAACGAAAATTTGTGAATCTGAAACATTTTTTTTTATTTTGTCAATATACCAAAACGTGAAAAGGTCCCTTTAAGTCTAAGAATTGTTTGGTGATTACGGACCCGGAGTAGCCCACAGTTTTTTGTTCGGTAGTTTTTGTTGTTATTTTTGAAAATCTAGGAGCCATGCGCTAATTCTAGGGGCCATGGGTTTATGGGCTCATGCTTATTTACATCACTAATGGATATGGCAGGAAATTTATGGAATGATTAGAATGGCTATCTATACTTATCTGATCATTTGGCTAGGTGCTATGTGTAAATACTTCTTTACAAGTTATATTGTAACTTAAATTTTGTTGTTAAAGGTTAACGGTGAAATTTCAAACAGTAAACAATATGAATATGAGAGGTAAATCCACAGAAAAATCCATATAACATGGTTAATGAGTTAAGGTATGCAACTTGGGGAATATGACCATTGTATGTTTTGACATCTGTATCACAACTTACTGGGATATGAATTTTATTCCTGACACACATTTAAATATATTCAATTCTTGGCCAATGAATGACCCATGAGTTCACTGTCTTAATTTTTCGCTACAAAGTAAAACAAAACGTGCATTAACACTGATCAGTATACATATACACCCAAAGTGCATATCTACCTACTACAACTACTACAAGTAAAACAGTACTTATTTTCCTGATTTACTATAAGAGCTTTATCCTGGAAAACTCAACTTAATGCACGTGTGTAATGTGTCCTCCCAGAATAGCCTGTGCAGTCTGCACAGGCTAATCAAGGAGGACACTTTTTCTCTAGAAAGAATTTTTTGTTTCAAAGATTTTTCATTGAAATGAACAATTCTGTAAATATGGTGTCGCCTCTGATTAGACTGTGAGGACTGCAGAGGTTAATCTGGGACGACACATAACACACATGTATTTAGCCCAGTTATGAAAGAGTTAGCCAATGGCTACAAATAAGGAAATTTTGCTTTCAAAAGAATTCCATTTGGCAACAAGGGTTTCTACATAATCACCCATAAAATATTCTAAATAATAAGAATTGAGACATAAAAAGGTAAATTTTGCTAAACAAAATGTTGAGCCAGAGGTAGCCCTGATAAATCCGACGTACCTAGAGGAACTGGTATGGTCAAGGGAAGTTTGTAATGGCGATACTTGGATATCTGTTCCTGCGTAGCTCTGTGTGAATAGATTTCCGGATAGTTCATCATTAAGTGTGCGTCTAATTCTGAAATTGTACACAATTGTGCTTTAATATGCAAAAGGTAATTAAAAGACTTTGTTCACAGATTTTGGTGTTTTTTAAAAGTCATAAAATATGTCAGCATACAAGTCTATACAATTTTAATAGTCTTATCTAATTATAATAGCAGAAAAAAAGTTTAATACAAAATATTGTCTTCCATGCTATACAAACCCAGGACGTTTGGAAGCAACAGCTACTGGTAGTACATTGTTCAATTCAGGCTTCACTACTTATCAGAGAAACAGTAACCTTTGTTAGTACTCTACTTATTTTCCAAACGTTCGAGGAAAAGCGTTCCAAATGCTTTATTATTTTACCGATTTCGATCATCCATTGATGAACCAAATTTGTTGATTACATCTTCCTTATTCAGGCATGTGATTTTGCTTGAAAAAACTAATGACAAATTACCTGTATCAACATCACATCTTGCTATAATCGATCGACACAGGGGGCAAGGCACGTTTTCTGCCCCCTGTGCTGTAAGTCGTCGTAGACAGGGATCGCAAAAAATGTGACCACAAGGTCTGCACGCTGTCGGAATGTAATAGAGCTCCAGGCACACACTGCATGTGAACTTAGTGTCCACGTCAATATCCAGAAACAGTGCACTGCGGTGTAATTCCTGCAGAAAATGTTTAGCTTCAATGAATTTACGAATCATCGGCGAACACACCTCCCACAACTAAATGTTAAGTTCGCGGTGGCGTAAAAGATAAGGATTCCGTCTAGCAATCTGGAGGTCACGGGTTTGATCCCCACTTCTCTAGATTTTCCCCAAAGACACCAAGTCCTGGTTATAGGCCCAGGAAACGGACTCCAGAGCGTTTGTATAACCCTGAGGCTTTCGATGCAATCAAGCTAACAAAAAATAGGTTTAAACTAACTAAGTGTTAATCTTTTTTTTTTAAACAAAACTAAAGTTTTTACTGAAGTACACAATTCATTTGAAATATGTAACATGAAATAAACAGAAAATTGTGTGAATGAACTTAAGTTTATTAAATTAGGCTTACAAAAACTGAGCCATGAGACTCCTGGTGGTTTACATTCTGAGCAAATTAACTTAAGTCATTGGCGCAAACCTGCAATTCTAATATTTCCATTATTTTCCTTTAACATATTTCGCACACAAAAAAACAGTAAAACTGGTAGAAACAAATAGTAATAAACAAAAAATGATTATAAAGATGCAAATGTGTTAGCTGTTTTGAACAGAGTCAAAATAATACAGCTAAGAAAATAAATACCAAATGGTGTCATTGTTTTCTGTTTTCATGTTTTGTAAAAATAAGAAACAGTAAAATGGTAGAAACAAATAGTAATATAAAACAACTAGAAATGGCGCGGCAGAGGCCGACGCGTATCCCCACGCCGAATGTTTGACCTAGGTGTGCCCCAGGGTTGGTAATGGGGCCATGCATAGCTGAGATTGACCGTATTGTCATAAGAGAAGTTCATCATCATTAGAAGTGAATTGGTGTAGAAATGAAGAAGTTATAGTAAAAGGCAATTTTGGGTGGGTGTGACATATGTGGGCAGGGCGCCCCAGGGTTGGTAATTGTGCCATGCATAGTTGAGATTGACCGTATTGTCATAAGAGAAGTTCAGTATCAATTTGAAGTGAATCGGTGTAGAAAAGAAGAAATTATGGTAAAAGGCAATTTTGGGCGGGTGTGGTCTATGTGGGCGGGGCCCCAGGGTTGGTAATGGGGCCATGCATAGTTGAGATTGACCGTATTGTCATAAGAGAGGTTCAGTATCAATTTGAAGTGAATCGGTGTAGAAATGAAGAAATTATAGTAAAAGGCAATTTTGGGTGGGTGTGGTCTATGTGGGCGGGGCGCCCCAGGGTTGGTAATGGGGCCATGCATAGTTGAGATTGACTGTATTGTCATAAGAGAAGTTCAATATCAATTTGAAGTGAATCGGTGTAGAAATGAAGAAATTATAGTAAAGGCAATTTTGGGTGGGTGTGGTCTATGTGGGCGGGGCCCCAGGGTTGGTTATGGGGCCATGCATAGTTGAGATTGACCCTAATGTCATAAGAGAAGTTCAGTATCAATTTGAAGTGAATCCGTGTAGAAATGAAAAAATTATAGTAAATGGAATTTTTTGGTGGGTGTGGCCTATGTGGGCGGGCGCCCCAGGGTTGGGATTGGGGCCATGCATAGTTGAGATTGACCCTAATGTCATAACAAAAGTTCAGTATCAATTTGAAGTGAATCCGTGTAGAAATGAAAAAATTATAGTAAATGGAAATTTTTGGTGGGTGTGGCTTATGTGGGCGGGGCGCCCCAGGGTTGGGAATGGGGCCATGCATGGTTGAGATTGACCGTATTGTCATAAGAGAGGTCCAGTATCAATTTGAAGTGAATCGGTGTAGAAATAAAGAAGTAAATGTAAAATAACCTAAAAAAATGAGTGATAATTTCTGACGCGGCCCCACCCCAACCGCTATAACTTTTGACCCAGGGGTCAGATCAAAATTCCAAATAGTGCAGGGTCGCACATATGCTCATAGCTACCATGTGTGTAAGTTTCAAGGTTCTAGTGCTTTTAGTGTAGGAGGAGATAGTGGCCAGGACGGACGGACAGACAGACGGACGGACGGCGGAGATAACCACAATATCCCCACCTTTTTTTCAAAAAGCGTGGGGATAATAAACTGATTGTAGAGACGAAATGTGTTAAATGTTTTGAACAGGGTTGAAATAACACAGCTGAGAAAGTGAATACCTCATGCTGTCATTTTGTCCATGCAGAATGATGGGATAAAATCCAAACATGTAATTGAGCCTCATTCTTGGAAAAACTGGGTAAAATGCGTTTAGGTTTCGAAAAATGCTCATAACTTCTATGTCGCATCAGATAGCAACTTGATATTTGGCATGCATGTGCATCTCATTGAGCTTCACAGACTTATCAGGAACAACACTTTCTGCCTGATGGAATTTTACTTTTAAAGTAAGTTTATTCTAAACAAGAGATGTGTTTGTCAGAAACACAATGCCCCCTTCTGCGCCGCTTTGATTTTTTTTAATGTCATTTTGCAGGTACAGATAATTATCTCCCTTTGAAGCGTATTACTTCCCTTGAATTTGATTTTTTACCTTTGACCTTGAAGGATGACCTTGACCTTTCACTACTCAAAATGTGCAGCTCCACGAGATGCACTTGCATGCCAAATATCAAGTTGCTATCTGATGCGACATAGAAGTTATGAGCATTTTTCGAAACTTAAACGCAAAACCTAAACGCAAAGTGTGGCGGAAAGACAGACGGACAGACGGATGGACGGTCTGATCATTTTATGCCCTCCTTCAGGGGCATAACAAAAAAACAGTCTAGGTACAAAGTGTCTTCCCTGATTAGCCTGTGCAGACTGCACAGGCTAATCTGACATGACACTATGCACATGCATGAAGCCCTGTTTAACCAGTGTGAGGCTCATTCTCTTAAGTTATATGAATCTGATATTGAAGAAGTACATGGACTATTGCTCATGGAAGTGTATTTCTTAACCATACATATTTTTTGCCTGATTTACTTTAGCAGTCGCACAAAGAGTATGTGTTTGGTTCCAACCTTTTTCTTTGAGCTACATGTAAAATTGCATTGTAAGATAACATTAGTTACATGACTTATTCTTAATTATAGTACAGTGTGAAACAGGGTAATTAAATTAATTAATTAATACATGTTTGCATATGTCAAGAGTGTATATTTAAAGTACCCTGTAACACTTTTTGATCAACAATAAGATAACAAAACGTTATGACATGTGGCAATCGTAAATAACTTACCTCAAAAGAAGTGGCAAATCGTTTATGACGTAGGCCTGAACTGCAATTTTTCGGTGGATTTACAAGCTTTTGGAGTCGCTTTTTTCGTTTTTTACTGGACTTGCTCTTTGCATTAACTGTACAAAATATGATAAAATACACCAAAATGCACTAAACTCTTTACAGAAGTTATATTCACTTCATTTAAGAACTATTACAACAACGTTGGACTCTTGAAAGCAAACTTGCAGTGGACAAATATGACGTTTGTCTTAAAGATTACGGACAATTAAGCTTTCTTTACTACAGCTTAAAATGACATATTTATAGGCAACATATAATTATTAATATAACTACAATAGACCCCCATAAATTATTGAAACCTTCATTTATATAAGTTATTGCTTAGAATACAAAATGTATATAATTTTGTTGACACGAAATGTTTGTGGATTTATTAACTCATGCATTTTTGTTTTTTAAATGTGGGTATCATTTTACCATGTCTGATATAAGATTGACTTTAAACTTGAGCATTTGTTCAACATTTGATTCCATGGTTGAAAAACCATGAACATAAGTGGTCAACGAATAATATTGGTTTTACAATTAATATTTAATGAGAAATCTACCTTTTGTTCTCATGGATTGTTCTTGAAACAGAGCCTGTAATCCAAGGTCTTCATGGTCCAAAACATCCACTCTTCCAATGTGCAGCAACTCATTCCTGATTATTTTCAGCTGAGATATGATGTTGGAATCATCAGTGGATGTTACACTTGGCTTGATGTCGGAATCATCAGTGGATGTTACACTTGGCTTGATGTTGGAATCATCAGTGGATATAACACTTGACTTGATATTTGACTCATCAGTGGATGTTACACTTGGCTTCCAAGTACTGGTTGAAGAATAAGGTCTATGGAAAGTCTCGCCAGGATCATGATTTGATTTGCTATCAGAAATCTTTGTTCTTTTGGTTGAACTTGTTTTCATAGAAGAGGAATTAACTTTTATTTGCCATCTATCAATTGAAGTTTTATCTAGTGTCTCATATTGTGCCAAATCATTTCTTATGCTTTGGAAGTCAGATATCAATGACTGCTCCCATAGACCTTCTGCATCAACATTTACATCATTTGAAGTTTCACTTTGAGAATCTATGCTATGTCTGGTTTTGGAGGGTTCCTCACATAATTCTTCTGACTCTGTTAGTTCATTCAGAGTGCTTCTTGCAGTAGTGATTTCGGTAGTAGAGGCTTTATTATCTGAATAATGAGCGACTTTACATTCATTAACTACAACCAAGTGATCAGTTTCAATAGCTTTGTTTCCTGTGGAATTGACTTCAGTATGTTTATTAGCCGAATAAGTTTCAATGTGGACATTTGCCAAGCCAATTTTAGTATGTTCATTTATTACTTCATTAGCCAAGTGATTTTCTGTTTTTTCATTACCAAAATCAATATTGGTATATTTAATAGCAAGGTCAATGTCAGAATCTTCATAGGCCAATTTAGTTTCAGTATGTTCTTTAGCCAAATTAGTTTCTATATGTACTTTAGCCATGTTACTTTCATTATGTTCATATGCCAAGTTAGTTTCAGTATGTTCATAAGCCAAGTTAGTTTTACTGTGTTCACAAGCAAAAGTAATTTCATGATGCTCATTAACCCAGACAGTTTCAGTATCTTCATTAAGCCAGTTAGTTTCAATATCTTCATTAAGCCAGTTAGTTTCAGGATCTTCATTAAGCCAGTCAGTTTCAGTTAGTTCTTTAGCCGAGTTAGTTTCAGTATGTTCATAAGCCAAGTAAGTTTCAGTATTTTCTTTAGTGAAGTTAGTTTCAGAAGGTTCTTTAGCGAAGTTAGATTCAGAATGTTCTTTGGCAACGTTAGTTTCAGTTCGTTCATTAGACAAGTTAATTTCAGTATGTTCTTTAGTCATATAAGTTTCACTATATTCTTTAGCCAAGTTAGTTTTAGTATGTTCTTTTGCCAAGTTATTTTCACTATGTTCATAAGGCAAATCAGTTTCACAATATTCAAAAGCCATGTTGGTTTCAGTATGTTCATTTGCCAAGTAAATTTCAGAATTTTCTTTATCCGAGTCCATTTCTATTAACTTTTGACAATTCATTTCAAAATTTTCATTACCAAAGCAGTCATTATCATTTCCATGGCAGAAGTCATCTTTTTCAGTATGTTTATGGAGTGCGTAGTTAGCTTTTTCATGATCAGTGACATCATCATTTCTCAAGTGAACTGTGTGACACATGCTTGTTGGTTTGCATGATGAATTGTTAGGGAGTGGACTTGTTCTGTTATCTTTTCCATAACATGTTGTTCTAGGCTTTCCATCATATGTAGCTTTTAACTTGCATGCCCAATTATTGTCAGAAATGTCCTCCTCAGATTCTAAATGCCTTTCAATAATGTTGACATTTGGTAAACAGCCCAAGACTTTTTGGTCTTGTTGAACAGACTCTACATGCTTATATGTATCACTTTCTTGTTTTTCATTTTCATCAATAAGTTTATTGGAAAATAGTATATTAGTAGCCACAACACATTGTTTGGACTCTGAACTTGGTGTTTCCTTAATATTAAAATAAGACATGTTTTTTATGGCCTGCTTATTTTTCACGTCTCATTGAAGTAACAATAGTACATAAGACCATGCATTCCATTGCTAAGATGAAGTATCACTATTTATAAAAACTATTAGATTCACAACCACAACCGAGTATGTGTGGATGATGCTGTATTTCAACACTCACTGATCTGTGAATACAATTAATAATGAGATACATTTAATGTTGACACATTTTTTATACAAAACATAACTACATAAATCATGACATGTAAATGATTTTGTAATTCAAACTGGACAAGAAACAAGTTTTAAGGCTTGCAGAAAAAATTAACATGTAACAATTAGCAGCCACAACTTCCAGGATGATTTATTTAATGCAAGAAACAAAAATAACTAGAGCTTTCTCACAAAGGTGACGAATACCCCCACATGTCGCATTGACAAAAAATATTTTTCATGTTGTCTTCACAAAAAACAGCGGACACCATGCTCAATGTTTAAAACGCACTAAGTGACACTGTGACCTAGTTTTTGACCCGCCATGGCCCATGTTCGAACTTGGCCTAGACATCATCTAGATACAATTTCTGACCAAGTTTGGTGAAGCTCGAATGAAAACTACTTGAATTAGAGAGCGGACACCATGCTCAATGTTTAAAACACACTAAGTGACCCCATGACCTAGTTTTTGACCCGGCATGACCCATATTCGAACTTGACCTAGACATCAATGATCATCTAGATACAACATCTGACCAAGTTTGGTGAAGATCGGATGAAAACAACTTGAATTAGAGAGCGGACACGGAATACGGACCGACAGACAGACAAGCTCACTCCTATATACCCCCCTAAACTTCGTTTGTGGGGGTATAATAATTCAAACTATGTCAGCAGCTCTTTCAGTGCTTCCGAAAATGTAACCAAATTGCAGTTCCATGTTACTATGTGAGGAAGATCCTTGCACGTCTCATATTGAATATGAATAACTACTGGATTATAGGAAAATTTATTAATGCTGTGATCAAACCTGTAGTGTTAATAAATTAAGCTTTGAATGCATTAGAGAATCTTTGTTCAAGTTTTTAAAAGGAAAACTCTTGTCATATTTAAACATGGTAAAATAAAATACTATAAGATAAACTAAATCAATTAAAGGTCAAATGACAATAACTTGTTAAAGACTAGCACACATCTTTCCCATTTAAAATGGATTGATATAAAATAGAAAATGAACTTAGTAACAAAAGCACAACTACCCCAGCAACCCCTACCCCTTGTAATTTTACAATTTCTCAAAAAGTTATTATTTAAATCATGTGCAGCTAAAACAGTCATATATGACAGCAATGATGGTTGGCTGACATGCTTGTGTTCACATTCATGTTAATTTTATTGCGATGTGTTGGTGTTACGTGCCAAGTACTTAAGTTACATTCCTATAAATAAATAATTCATGCTGTTGTATTTTAACAACTATACATATCTCCCAGATTTGTATTATTGACACTTCTCAAATTTAAGCCACGGAATTAAGAACTCCAACTTTAAGAAGAAAGTAAAAACGCTGAATTCTGCTCTTTAAACATCGAATCAAATGTCCGACTGCTATGCATGTCCAGAATTTTGTCGTAATTTCTGTGACAATATTTCGGCAAATAACGGCATAATTATGAAATCGTTTAAACCGATTATTATATGGGAATATTAAAATAAAATATAATATGTAAATGTTCAGAAATGGGTTATAGAGAAACAGTAAAAATGCTTAAATATGACGTTTACTTTTCGATCTATTTTTCATAGATGTTGTTGTTGTTGGCAAGTAGGGTTACTCACAACTATCTATTGTTTTCAATAGAAAATACTCAACTACTCGTCATACCAAAGATCTATCAGTAGTTTATTGATATGTCGGTGGCTAAACTTACCACTTGTGGAAATGCCGAAATGAGTAGAGTGATTTCTATTCAGTTTTAAAGTTGTTGTTCACCTCGTCCATACAAGTCTCGGTGGACCTCCATAACAATACAATATTAATATGGTCAACACGGACTCTAGATGAGTATATACGCTCCGTGTGGTCAATAACAATAAAAACTAAAAAATGTACTATCCATCTAATTTATCCTGGTCGACTCGTACCTGTCCGAATCAACTCGAGATTACCGTTTACTTAAATCGATGTTCCTGCATTAAAAATTTTTGAACACATATCACCTATGGATATCTTTAATAGTCGCACTGTAAATTAGTTCTTAATACAAGGGAATTGTATTTTGGTTGTACATGCAAATTGTTTGATTTTTAAAACCTTTTACGTCGGTGCAAATGGGCGATTTTTGAAACTTCAGCATCATCCTCGAAGATCTTGAAATCCGTAAAGAAAAACATATCTTACTTAAGTCACCAATTAATTTGATTGCGGGGGGATAAATATCGCAAGTGTACCATCCACAAATACTAATTTTTATTTGGTAAATGGTAATATTAAACTGCTTATAAACGTGCTTGCACGTGAAATGATATAAATTGTAAGTACATCGCCTATGTCATACTCATACCATCGTTACAATTTAACCACATTTAATAGAAAAAAATTGGGTTCATAACACTTGGGTTCATAACACTCGAACGCTTCGAATGCAAGTGAAGTGGCGTATTGTGATTAACAGTCATCTCACGTGCAACATATACATTGCTGAAGAAACATTCGAGCGTTTTTCTTGCAATAAATGTCCATAAATGAGATTTTTACGACGAATAAAACGGACTGCATGGGAGATTAGAAGCATCTTACAGCGGAATATTGAACAGAACATACATATGGTTCGATGTCGTGAACTCGTTTGGTGGACATATACCGTTAACAGACACATGTAGAACTGTGAAAAATTGAACACATTTTCGTTACAAGTTTGGAGTACTAATGCTAGGACAGACAATAGTATCTATCATTATTATGTGCATTGTTATATTTATCTTAGATATTTGATATACACAAAGCATATAATGAAATCTCTGTACATTGTACATATTATACGTTACAAAGCGACATTTTTAAAGATCCATAAACACTGCCCAATATTATTATGCAATATAAAAACTTCCAACAACAACAAGTGCCATGCATAGGTTGATTAAAAAAGGAAGACCATCAAACAAGTAACTTTGGTATAAAAACGTTAAAATACAAACATTCTGAAACTTTTATCGCGATGTTCATTCGGTTTGCGCTAATTTGCATAACTTGGAGCGCATTTGCCTATGCTTTCTATTAGGTGCACGCCCTATTTGACGGAGTTCTTTTCAGTTATGTATTACCCCACATACACTTTTATTTTTGCGCGTTCTCTTTTCTCTTTCTTGCTGAATCGCTAAGAGCAGGACGTCCTTGCTTGAGCTCCGCTAATTAATAACATTCATGAGAACTTCGTCATGCTTCCGACGCTCGATGTTCGGATATCGCCGCGTAAAATTTAAATGGAATATATTGTCTCAACAAAAATAACAAGAAACCGTCGGAGACGGGTGATGCTCCCCAAAGTTTTTTTTTTGTCACAATATTGCACTATATATTCAGATAAAAGGAAACGTCTTGAGGGGCATAACTTTAGACAATATAAAACGATGGATGGTTTAGCAACTTAAATATTTCAAAGGGCCATAACTCTCTAAATAAATCATCTAACCAGAACCAACAAATAACATGCGCATCTCCTCAAGGTAGTTAAGCTTCCCATAAAGCTTCATTGAAATCCAGTCAGTAGTTGGGGAGAAATAGCCCGGACAAGAATTGCACTATATGTAGTTTATAGAAAATTTCAAAGGGCCATAACTCTGTGAAAAATCATACGACCATAACCGGCTGATAATATGCACATCTCCTGTTGGTAGTGAAGCTTCCCATAAAGTTTAATTGAATTCCCGTAATAAGTTGCTGAGAAATAGCTCGGACAAGAATTGCACTATATGTACAATGGAAATTTCAAAGGGCCATAACTCTGTGAAAAATCATCCGACGAGAACCGGCTGATAATATGCACATCTTCTCTTGGTAGTGAAGCTTCCCATAAAGTGTCATTGAATTCCGGTCATTAGTTGCTGAGAAATAGCCCGGACAAGAATTGCACTATATGTACAGTTAATGGAAAATTTCAAAGGGCCATAACTCTGTGAAAAATCATCCGACCAGATACCGCTGATAATATGCACATCTCCTCTTGGTTGTCGAGCTTCCCATAAAGTTTCATTGAATTCCGGTCATTAGTTGCTGAGAAATAGCCCGGACAAAAATTGTGCACGGACG
Organism: Dreissena polymorpha; assembly: GCF_020536995.1. NCBI lineage: Eukaryota > Metazoa > Mollusca > Bivalvia > Myida > Dreissenidae > Dreissena > Dreissena polymorpha. The sequence goes on along the minus strand of NC_068363.1, from coordinate 74,693,103 downwards.
GACGGACACACGGAAACACAGACACACGGACACACGTACGGACAGACGAAGCGGCGACTATAAAAATGAGAATTTTATAATTCGATGTATTAAAGGGGCCTTTTCACAGAATTTGGCATGTTTTTAAGTTTGCCATTAAATGCTTTATATTGATAAATCTAAAGATTGGATCTAAAAAGCTCCAGTAAAAAAAATCAAGAATAAAATTTAAATAAAGAAAAAAAGGTAATCCTTCGCAGGACTCGAACCACTGACCACTGGAGTCCTGGAATAAAAAAGTCTGCGCATTAGACCACTCGGCCATCCTTCCTTTTACAATGACAGATGTATTTTATACTTCATATAAGTATCCTCGTAGTTTCACAAAATATAACGACAACAGAACTCTGTAAATTATGCAATCGTTTCGCGTTGCAACGCTTTATAATTTTCAGGTTTTTAAATTGTCAAAAGATGCATATAATGGCTATTTTAGAGCATGGTTAATGTTCAGTATTACGGATATCTCACAAATATCACAACTAAAACGAAAATTTGCGAAACAACTTTGTTCAATTTTGTCAATTTACCAAAACGTGAAAAGGCCCCTTAAAAGGTATATATAGCGTTGAAATTTCGGCTATTGCTATAAGGAACACTGACTTAATGGGTTATCTTTATTTTCGTTGATTTTGAATGTTGATGGATCTTTAATGTAATTTAACATGCAATTTAATTGTATTATGTAACTTAATACTACTGTCAACATTTTGGTGTATATTTAATGTCATTCGATTCTGGTATTCTTTGACAGAACAGAACTGAACAGACAGTTTATTAAGACTTATACATAAGTACATCGTCTTTAATGCATATAATTAAAAATAAAGTAATGTCACGTATCCGTATACTCACGGAGCGTATATTGACAGGAGTTGAAACGAGTATTTGACCCTTACTGTAGTCAATTCAAATTTATGCAAAAACTAATCCTCCGATTTTATTGGTTTATACGTTATCTTGTTGCTTATTAATCCCTTTTTTTAAATATAACTTTTAGTATATTTCCGTTGTTATTAATGGATGTATAGCGAGTTAAACACGAGAAATACACATTTTATGTTTTACCCACGCGCGTTTAACCTTGTCGATACTTTGTTACGTAACCAGTAGCTATCGATTAGCGTACATCGAAGCGCCGAGGATATACATTTTGATGTACCCACTCACGTCTTTTTTCTAATTTTACTTTTATTTCTCGGCCGATTTTGACAAATTATATATCATTAGAAAGCCTACCAGGGGCGTAGATAACCTCCCAACATTGGAGGGGCAGTCCAGTTTCTGTACTGGGAACATAAAGAGGTTCGTTTGAGAGGGTTGTCCTCTCCCGTGGTTCCGAAAAAAAATACAATTACAATTAATATGGTGCGTTTCGGGGGAACTTTCATGTTGATGTAAATGTTATTACTTTCTTTCCAAAAACTCTAATTACAACATAAAATTAAGTAAATGTTTATGAATTTTAATGACGGAGTTTAACAAGTGATATGAGAAATAAAACCATTAACATTACATTCACAATGGATATATTTTATTACTGATGGACATATTTAACACCTGAAAATGGGAGAGTGTATAAATAACCACATGAAAATACACAACAACCAATACAATATGACATGATTAGCAAATAATGTATCCACATTTCGAGCACTATTAAAATACTGAACCAGGATGAATAAATATTATTAAATTAAGTTAAATAAACAAAAATTACGGATAATTTATTTTTAAGCCACAGTTTATCATGCACTGTTCGCGTAATGTTAATGCCAAGTGTCACATTCTATGAAAACTTCCCGAAGATAGTTAACCGTGATTCATTCACACTGACGAACTCATTGGCAACATCTAACAAGTCCATTGCGTCGGTAGCACACCTGTGCACGTGGAGCGTCATGAGGTGGGTGAGTCTCTCCTGTGTCATAGACGTCCGGAGGTACGTCTTCAGGCGTCTCAGGCCGGAGAAGGACCTCTCGCTGGTGGCGTTGTTGGCGGGCATTACCAGGACGTGGCAGAGGATGCGCATCACCTCCGAGAAAAAGAGGCGAGACTCAGGAGGCAAGTGGCGGAAGAACGTGACAATGTCCGTGATGGTCTTGACCTTCTTGTCCCGTACGGCGACCTGGTACGTCTCCAGCTGAGTGGTGAGCGCCTGCTTGTTGAAGTCTTCCCTGTAGAAGTCCATCACGCTCCGCAGATGAGTGGCGTAGTCACCACCACGGGCGCAGCAATTTACTCAAAATTGTTTTAAGTGGCAGTTACCTTTGAATTAAAACGATCAATTAAAATTAAAAGAATCGCCTGTCCCTAATCAAAACACTGACAGTGCAATCACAGAAAAGAACAATAAAACAATTAACGCAATGACATTTACTCCGGCCACTAGTTTATGACACCTAACAAGGGATATTGACACATCACTATTGGCAACCTCAGAGCAGACAGAGAGGGGACACATGGTTTCTGCACTGACAGCGCGTGATTACAAAAATACTGGTTTTGGGGCGGCGATTATTGGGGGATTTTACGTTTATTTATATAACGATGACTAGCCGAAATATTGGGGGGGCGGCCGCCCCCCCCTGCCCCCCCATTATCTACGCCCCTGCCTACATTTCGTAGTTTTCAGATATATAAATATATATTATGTTTTTCTTCTAATTTGGGCATCCCGGCGAGTTATAACTTAGTGTAAATAAGTACTGCATTTGTGCCTTTTACATTTATTACAACATTTATTGCCAATAATGCAAAGCTAATTGTTTTAATAAATAACTGATCCACAACTGATCACAGGGGAAAGATCACAGGGGCTTGGCAAATACGCGAAACACGCTGGTTTTGTATAAAAACAAAACATGATCAAAATATATTTATTTTTGTGTTTTCTAATTTGCTTATTTAGTGGAGAATCAATGTAATACGATATTTGACGACCTATCGCGCAAGCAAGTTTATTGGAAGGCGTAGTGGTACGAAAACGTACAATGTATTAGTTTATTAATAGACATATAATAAATATCGCTATACACAACTTCACCAAATAGCAGTTAAAAATGTTAGCCGGAAAAGCTCAGTTGGGAGAGCGTTAGACTGAAGTTGTTTACGCAACAATCGTCTAAAGGCCCCCGGTTCAATCCCGGGTTCCGGCACGAACGGAACAGTTCGGCCGCTGACAATTTTTTCAGTCAGGTTAATAAATATAATACAGCTTTATTTTATGTAGACATTTTAACATCCATTTTACTACAATTGGACATTTTTATTAAAATTAATGGATGCCGCGTGGTGACAACGTTAATTAAAATTTCTTACATCACTTAAATATCTTATAAAAAATACACGTGTTTGTATATTAACAAATAAATGCAAACAACACATCTATTATCCATGTATTTTTATGGTTGTCTATCATAGGCCCTAAGTACTATCCCTACCACATATAGAGCGCGAAGCGCGACACGTATTATTGATTGTAACAATGAGTTACGATAAAGGAAGCAGCCGCTTATCAAGGAGGAGCTGTGTCCCAGCAACCCGTTTCCCTAGAGTCAAGCACTACTCGGAGTTTTTTTTTTAAGAACCACATATAGAGCGTGAAGCGCGACACGTATTACTATCCAGGTGGTATGGGCCCTTTAGCATTATCCGACCATTACGTCCATAGTTATCTTCTTTAGAATTTGAGAAATTTTGATATCGTTGTTTGAAGTCCAAAATTTTCATCCGATTGTTTCCAAACTTGAACAGGTTTTTTATCAATGAGGACCCAACCCAAACTCTATATGAGCAATATCGGACCATAAGTCCAGAATTATGTCTCTTTGAATTTAAAAATAAAAGTGAAAAACTGCTTGGTTTGATGATTTTCTCAACATTTGTCATCAGATTCTTTCCAAACTTACAGTGTCTTCATATCAATGAGCATTTTTACCTCATTTAAAAGGAGAATCATGGGGACAATAAGTCCAGTTTTTTTTTCTATTAAATTTGACAAAATAAACAATTTTCACTTGTTTAAAAGATTTCACAACTTTCGTCTGAATCTTTCCAAACTTGTTAAGTGTTTTTATATCAGTATTACTCGAACCCTATTGAAAATGATGAATATCGGAGCAATAAATCTGTTATGATCTTTTAGTAAATGTTAAAGTATTGTGAAATGCAGCTTCTTTATGCAATTTACAGTTTTCATTCATTTTTTTTCAAACTTTCATATCAATGAGTACTCAACCCCTATCGTAAATGAGCAACGTAAGAATAAGTTCAGAATCATCTCCCCTTGAAGTAGAGAAAATATGAAATTACGCTTACAAGATGAAGCAGATTTTTTAAAACCTACACAGTTCTGTTCCATTAATGAAAAATGCACACAGATGCCAGTAAAAAAAGGAAACCAATGTAAATAAAATGAACTATGAAATATTTGGGGGTTACAACACAAAATCATAGATAATGGTTATTTGGGAGTTATAACAAAACATCATAAATAATGGTTATTTGGGGGTTATAACACAAAATTATAGATAATGGTTATACCAGTATCTTTTTCTATTTTGTTTAAAATAATCGGCCAATATATTAATATTTACAGTGGAAAAAAATCGTTCCATGTAACTTCATTGATTGCCTTTTACACTGAAATTCCCGACGCCCTATGATGCTTTGCATCAATACTTATCTTGTACAGATTTGTAACGTTTATATTAGGAGTTCAGTTTTTAAAACTACATCTTGCATAGGAGAATAGAATTCTGTATATGATAGAAAAATGGGTTTAAAAATGAAAGTAAATAAGGAATGACTTTGTACGAAAGTAGCTCGCGGTCATAACGCTCCGAACTGATGCTACGGTCTTGGCGATTATGCCTTTGTTTAGATACCGACCATTAAATTTCCGTTGCCAGGATTATTATATTTTTTTATCGAATATATTGTTCACGAAACATATCAATAAATCTTACTATTAATGAAGCATAATAAATTAACGATTTCAGCTCTTGTTTATAACACTGAAAGGGTGATAATTTTATATGAGACCTCGTATATAGCGGACCCTCTTGATATTTTCGGCTTTGCACACTTCAAATAAAATGGGTGTGAAAAACATTAGTTTGTTGTTTATTATCAAGGAGGTTATTATGTATAATGATATGAAAGGTGATGTACCTTAAATTATCAATTAATTAAACTTATTTAGAGATTCTTGAAAATCGCGGTCGGTGTAACGCAGATCATTTCGTATTTTGACATCAGTGCATCTTGTCCAACTATTCAAAATCGGATTTTTTCGCTGGGATGATGACGACTTAGATTTAGACGAATTGTTAGGTGATTACACATGTAGCAGTGATGATTCTGGGAATGTTAAACCGTGTAAGAAAGTAAAAGTGACAATCGAATCAGCGGGTGTCTTCCAGTGTACAGAGTGCCCCGAAACTTACAAGACAATGTCTCGTTTTCGGGGTCATATGATTTCCAAGCACGGATACGAAAGAGTGAATGGTAAATATTTAATTTGTCTCATCATGCTTATTTCATCGAGTGCATCTGAATCGGAGGGCATTATTGCTAGTGGTAAAGAGTAACAGATCTTGTTCAGTTTGACAAAGGTAGATTGTTTTTACTCCATTACATGTTTGTTGTAGTCATTCTTGATTTTAGTTGTCTTTCACTTGGAATTAATACAACACTAGAGAGGTCATTGTTTGAAGCTTTGACACCTTGATTAAGCCTCATCAGGGGTGTGAGTGCTTGATTGTAATACCCATTATTGGCACGCTCCCAACCAGCTCTTGTTTAGAACACAGACAGGGTGTTAATTTTATTACGAGACAGCGTATATAGCGGACCCTCTTGATATTTTTCGGCTTTGCATACTTCAAATAAAATGGGTGTCAAAACATTCATCGTTTGATGTTTATTTTCAAAGAGGTTATTATGTACAATTATATGAAAGGTTATTTACCTTAAATTATCAATTAATTAAAATTATTTTAAGATTCTTGAAAATCCCGGCCGAAAAATATCAAGAGGGTCCGCCATATACGCTGTCTCGTAATAAAATTAACACCCTGGCTGTGTTATAAACAAGAGCTGAAATCGTGAATTTGTTAAGCTTCATTAATAATTAGCTTTTTTGATATGTTTCGTGAACAAAATATTTCAATATATTCCATAAAAAGATATAATAATCATGACAAAGGAAATTAAATGCCCGGAATCCAAACAAAAGCATAATCGCCAAGACCGTAGCATCAGTTCTCTGCGTTAGGACCGCGAGATACTTTCGTACAAAGTCAATCCTTACTTAATTTCATTTTTAAAACCATTTTTTTTCTATCGTATACATAATTCTATTCTCCTAAGCAAGATGTAAGTTTTAAAACTGAACTCCAAATATAAACGCTACAAATCGGTATAAAGTACGAACATGTCAACCGTAAATCTAGACTCTAAAACGGTGTGATATTTGCAATAGTTAAAGTTATAACTCGCCGGGCTGCCCAAATCAGAAGAAAAACATAATATATATTTATATATATGAAAACTACGTAACGTAGGCTTTCTAATGATATATAATTTGTCAAAATCGGCCGAGAAATGAAAGTATAATCTAAAAAATACGTAAGTGGGTACATTAACATGTATAACCTCGGCGTTTCGATGTACGCTAATCGATAGCTACTGGTTACGTAACAAAGGATCGACAAGCTATTTGCCGATACGGTCCCGTTTCATATCCGTCTCATCTAGAGTCCGTGGTATACTATAGTAGGTAACCAAATCAATATAATAATGTATATATGTTAGTAAGTTAAATGGCATTTCAGAACTAAATTCAATGAAATAACATTTCTAAACAAAATAAGAACAGAGATCAACAACGATTTTGACAAGGAGAAACATAATAATTTTGAAGGCAGTAAGGACAAACTACTAGTATTACAAATACTATCAGTGACTGCAAAGTGATACATACACTTCTTTGAAGAAAGTCAAGCTATAATTCAGTGGTATTATTTAAAATAGCATTTCGTACAGACAATGCTTCCTTAACATATTTACACACGTTTAATATTTCAAATTTACAAGTTGATGTTAATAAACTATGAAACTTAACAACCGATGGATTTATGAAATAAAAACGTTTAATGAATTTTTGCCGTAGAAAACGGTAACATGAACAAACACAAATAAAATGGAGTTGATTACAACAAAGGCAATAACGTTCTTCACGGGGGATATTGTTGCGTGAGTATCTTCCTGTCTGAATTCTCAATGGATGGGCACAAGCTTCTATAAAATTACTCTGGAAGTATAGTCATTAATTTGCAAACTTACCATAGAAGCTCTGCTTTCTATTGTTTACGGGCTAATTGTTGTCTACTCGAAAGGGTGTTAACACCTTTTTCCATATTACTTATTTTAGGTTTGATGTTACATATGCATTTTTGACTTAGCTGACTAACCCGGTACAGCTTAATAAATGTTGGAGCAATGACCAAACAGCAGACACGATTGAATAAATTACTACATAAATTGTACTTTATGAATTTAAAATTATGCGGATGAAGTATTGCGTCTTCAAACGATGCGGACCGAATGATGAGCGTTAAACTATCGTATCTGATACAGAAATAATTAGCAGGAACACAAGTTCTTCCCACCACTCGCCAAGCCCAATATATTAGCCAAAGCATGTTTACTTAGAGACGGTGTTCTTGCATTACACAATACTGTTCATATTGCATTATGCGCACTTGTATATTTTAGACCATGTAATTATTGCTATTCGTTTATGTTTCTTTCCCTTGTGTACTTATGAAACTTCACGCTATGGGATTTTATAGTGAAAATTTAAATTGGGATGTGCCTACGAGTAGGCCAACGTTCAGCACATGATGCACAATCACGGGATATCATTGCACGGTCAGCCTGTCTGAAAACCGTCGATGAAAGCCAGAATGGGCAACCGACGTTTGCCCATTTGCTGTTGATAATAAAGTGTGTTTTAAATTGTATATCGAAAAGTATCTTTGTTAGATTTTTTCAATTGTAAAACGCAACTCGATAGAAATGGGTGATTTGGATGTGTGGAAAACAAAATGCGCCTCAATGCGATTCGAGCGTACCATATATTTAAATCGTTAATTAAAACTAATGTTAAATACATTAAATATTCCATGTGAGGACGATATAATAAGTTCATATGTAGTATCTTTTATACCTTAGTTTACATACTAGCAGTTTGACTACATTACACTATTTTCTATGTGTCTTATATTTTACAAATAACAGCATGTACACTTGTCTAAATGTTTACATGAAATTTGATAAGTACTATGTATTGATGTATAAATTAATTTTCTAAAATATTGTATACATAATACGGATAGCAGAATCAACGGGGTTACCCGGGTTCTACACACGGGCTTGACAGAGTGTAAACACACAGTTAAGAAATTTATTTTGCAAATATCTCAAGTTATTGAAATACATTTGCAAAAATATTAAGTGTATAAAAGGCAGTTTTGCTAGAAGTTTGTGCCGATATCTTTATGTATAAGAATAAAGTCTTGAATACGTCTGAAATCGTTGACAACATTGCAAGTAGCGTGAAACATAGCCGTGTATAATGAATGCAGTAGATACCGATTAAGTAAACATTATCACAGGCTTATTCAAAGACGTAAAGATCTAATAGTTTATAGGTCTTTGGCTTATTAAATTAAGTAATTCTGATGTATTACACATTGCCATAAGCAGCATACACACACCTGTCTTTTATGCACTAGTTCAAATTCTTAAGAAATATTATTTTAAAAAGTTATTTGAATAAAGCACCACTTACCGTCGCGTAAACACCCATTAAAGTTAAAAGGAGAAACCCCACAAAGTCACGTGATCCTGCACCCTGAATAAACATTTCATTCGGTAGATTGCAGCGACTAAAAACTCAGAAAAAAACAACAATCAAAGCTTTGTTTTCTATTAAATTTTCTAAGAAAATATTAAACCTTAATTAAGGATAAATTGTACACCGAATATCATTAAAAAAAGAAAGATGTTTCTTGTTTCAAATAATTCATACTATTGAGTGTAATGTATCCTTTGTTATGTACACGCACCTGCTGTACCCATAGTTACGCCTCAGCATCCACAAGGTGGCGCGCCAGCCGCTGTAGCCTATAGTAAACAACATGGCGACAGGCTTTGCAGGTCACGTAGCAAATTCTGGAATAAAGCAGCGCTACATCCCAGACGAAGATCCTGAATATGATCCTTCGCTGCCGTATGGAGGGAAAGTGTTTCTAGCGAGGAAAAAGAAGCCAGATCCATTTCACATTCGTGCGTTTGAGGTAAAAGACGGTTCCGAAATGCTACGTTTTTGCGTGATATTGATATGTTAATCTTAATGACTTAAAGTTTAAAAATAATTGTAACTGATATAAAGAATTAAAGGACTATTTCAAACATGTGTTTCGTGTAAAATTCAGTTTTGAATTTTAAATTTATAAAATGCTTAATAATCAGTAAAGCATACTTACAGTTATTTTTGGCTGAAATGAATTGAATTTGAATTAGTTGGAATGGTATTGGATAATTGTCTGCTATTTCATTGTGATTGTTGCCAACGTCAGTCTTTGTGAATAATTTATAAGGTTTATTGACTTGGTTGAATCACGGAGAGTATATTGACAGGAGATGAATCGAGTATTTGACCCTTACTGTAGTAAATTCAATCTTATGCAAAAACTATTCATCCGATTTTATTGGTTTAAACGTTATCTTGTTGCTTATTAATTCCTCTTTCAAAAAAATATAACTTTTAGTATATTCCCGTTGTTATTAATGGATTTATAGCGAGTTAAACACAAGAAATTCACATTTTATGTTTTACCACCGCGCGTTTTAACGTGTTGTGGCTATCGATCTTTTAGCGTACAGCGAAGCGCCGAGGTTATACATTTTGATGTACCCTCTCACGTCTTTTGTTAAATTATAGTTTCATTTCTCGGCCGATTTTGACAAATTATATATCATTAGAAAGCTTACGTTACGTAGTAAACAGATATATCAATATATATTAAGTTTTTCTTCTGATTTCGACAGCCCGGCGAGTTATAACTTTAACTTTTGCAAATATCATACCGTTTTGGAGTTTTAGAATCTAGATTTACGGTTGACATGTTCGTACTTAATACCAATTTGTAGCGTTTATATTTGGAGTTCAGTTTTAAAAATTACATCTTGCTTAGGAGAATAGAATTCTGTATACGATAGAAAAAAAATTTGTTTAAAAACGAAAGTAATTAAGGAATGAAGGCGGGAAAATGTAGCGCGCGTTCCTAACGCACTGAACTGATGCTACGGTCTTGGCGATTATGCTTTTGTTCAGAAAACGGCCATTGAATTTCTTTTGCCATCTTATTATATTTTTTATGGAATATATTGTAGTATTTTGTTCACGAAACATATCAATAAAGCTTATTATAAATGAATCTTAATAAATTAACGATTTCAGCTCTTGTTTATAACACAGAAAGGGTGTAAAATTTATGATGAAACAGCGTATATAGCGGACCCTCATGATATTATTCGGCTTTGCATGCAAACTTGAAATAAAATGGGTGTCAAAAACATTCATCGTTTGCTGTTTATTATCAACAAGGTAATTATGTATAATTATTTGAAATGTTATTTACCTTAAATTATAAATTTATTAAAGATTCTTGAAAATCACGGTCCATGTTACGCGGGTCATTTCGTATTTTGACATCAGGGCATCATGTCCAACTATTGAAAATCAGATTTTTTTTCACCGGGACGATGACGGCTTGGATTTAGACAGGCAGACAGATAGTTTATTCAGACTTAAACAACAGTATATCGTCTTCAACTCAAATATATGAATTATTTTTAGACGAATTGTTAGGTGATTACACATATAGCAGTGATGATTCTGAGAATGTTGCCATGTTTCTTATCCGTGTAATATAGAGTCCATGGTTTGAGCATTTTTATCGCGATGTTCAAAAAAAGATATCTCAATAATCTTGTTTATTGATAGATCTGTGGTTTTATTGCCCCTGTGTTCAGCACAAACCAATTATCTCGTTATGATCAGAAACTGTGCCGACCAATACTAAATAACACTATGGTGTCATACGCCACAGCAGGGACCTATACTTGTATATTGGTCCCTAACCACAGGTGGCAATGTCTGGTCAGATTACACTTTTTATGATACCTCCATGTCTTCTCGTAGTATTAGTGGTCATTTCTTGGAGTAATGTAACGCCAAATACTCAATTTTGCGTTTATAAGATATGTAGCGTATTGAAAACATTTATAGTCATCTGCCCATACAGATTGCCATAAACTAAATACTGTATAGATGTCAGCCAGCTAAATCACAATAATTATAAGTGCTTAATACCTATACATGTACATTTTAAACATTTAAAAAATCTAATACTTAACATTTAACGTATTTAGCGGGTACCGGTAAAAAAACTCCGTCATTTCGTAGTCCTATAAAGAGTGTATGGTAGTGTACGGAACAACATAATTAAAAACAGCATTCTCATTTGACCACAACGGGGTTAAATAATCTTTCCGAAAAATACAAATAATACAGAGTTTTAATTTAGAATTCTATATATTTATAACTCTGTTAACTTATAAAGATATTTCAATATACATGCATAGACAGTTGACCGTGATTTTCAAGAATCTTTAAATAATTTTAATTAATTGATAATTTATGGTTAATAACCTTTCATATAATTTTACATAATTACCTTTTTGATAATAAACAACAAACGATGAATGTTTTGACACCCATTATATTTGAAGTATGCAAAGCCGAAAAATATCAAGAGGGTCGGCTATACATTTGTATACGCTGTTTCATCATAAAATTAACACCCTTTCTGTGTTATAATCAAGAGCTGAAATCGTAAATTTATTAAGCTTCATTAATACTTAGCTTTATGGATATGTCTCTAGAACAAAATATTTCAATATATTCCATAAAATATATAATAATCGTGGCAAAGGAAATTCAATGGCCGGTATCTAAACAAAAGCATAATCGCCATCAGTTCGGTTCGTTAGGACCGCGCGCTACTTATTTCCGCCTTCATTCCTTACTTGCTTTCATTTTTAAACCAATTTTTTTTCTATCATATACAGAATTCTATTCTCCTAAGCAAGATGTTATTTTTAAAACTGAACTCCAAATATAAACGCTACAAATCGGTATAAAGTACGAACATGTCAACCGTAAATCTAGATTCTAAAACTCCAAAACGGTATGATATTTGCAAAAGTTAAAGTTATAACTCGCCGAGCTGCCACAATCAGAAGAAAAACTTAATATATATTTATATATCTGAAAACTACATTACGTAAGCTTTCTAATGATATATAATTTGTCAAAATCGGCCTAGAAATGAAACTATAATTTAACAAAATACGTGAGTGGGTACATCAAATGTATAACATCGGCGCTTCGATAAAAGATCGACAGATACGACACGGTCACGTGACTTAGACACAACAAGATATTTGGCGTAACGGTCCCGTTTCATATCCGTGTAATCTAGAGTCCGTGGTTGAATTTAGGCACAGAACTTTTATCAATTGTGAAATTTAAAAGTATTAGGCCTACAATTTTTTTTTCATAAATTGCAAATATTTAAGCTAAAGAGAGGAACATTTTGTATCTTTGAGTTTTGTGTTCTGATTATTTCTAACTCATGAAATTGTATGCACAGTAAACCACACATTTATAAAATGCATGGACTATTTGAGTATAACATAATAAATTTAACTAACATGATTTTGTTAGCAAGGCTGTTTTCGGAGAAAACCTGAGCTATTTTCATAGCCAGCTCGTCGTCCGCCGTAGGTCACTAGGTGTCGTGCTAAAACCTTAACATTGGCCATAACTTTTTAAAAATTGAAGATAGCACCTTGATATTTGGCATGCATGTGTATCTCATGGAGCTGCACATTTTGAGTGGTAAAATTTCAAGGTGAACATCATCCTTCAAGGTCTAGGGTCGAAAAAACAAAGTCAAGGGAAGTAATAAGCTTTAAATGGACATAGTTATCTGACCTGCCCACGTATATATTTTTGGTAAATAAATCAAAGCGGCGCAGTAGGCGGCATTGTGTTTTTGACAAACACATTGTGGTAAAAGGTCAAGGTCAAGATCATCCTTTACGGTCTACGGTAAAAAATACAAATTTAAGGGAAGTAATAAGCTTTAAAAAGGGAGATAATTATTCAATATTGAACATTTGGCATGCATGTGTATCTCATGGAGCTGCACATTTCGAGTGGTCAATCACAGTCACGGTAGTGGCTTTTAATTATTTGCTACTAAAAATAGAGATTTGTTAGAGACAATTATTTTCAAGGGAAGTAATTTATATAATTATTAATCTCATATTATATATTTCCTTACCAAGAATTGAAGTTTTTTCACAGTTACTGTACAGATTTACAGATTTATTATTTTGATTATTTATAACTCAAATGATTGATTTTCCAAAGTTTTATTTTTAATGATATAATAATAATTTCTTTGATGTTCATTACATACCTGTGGACTTTTGTCCATAGATACATGTTCAACTCTGGCAATGATCTCTTTTAAACCACAGGCCTTGGTTGTCAGTGATGTCTGACATGGTCATAATTGACTGTGAGACCCCCCCCCCCCTCCCCGGTTGGATTGGACAAAATTCAAGGGAAGTAATAAGCTTTAAAGGGAGATGATTTCTATACCTGCCAAATGATAAATAGCAATTTTATTTCAAAGCGGCGCAATAGGGGGCATTGTGTTTCTGACGAACACATCTCTTGATATAATTATCATTTCTTACCTGTTTTAATTTGTGAATGCTAGTTTCCATTAAATACCAGTGGACTTATGTCCATACATACATGATGAACTCTGGCTATGATCTCTTTGATAAACCACAGGCCTTGGTTGTCAGTGATGTCTGACGTGGTCATTTTTGACTGTCTACAGACCCCCCCCCCCCGTCCCGGTTTGGATTGGACAAAATCCAAGGGAAGTAATAAAGCTTTAAAGGGAGATGATGTCTATGTCTATACCTGCAATATGATAAATAGAAATTTTATTTCAAAGTGGCGCAGTAGGGGGCATTGTGTTTCTGACAACACATCTCTTGTTGGGTCACTAGGTCAAAGGTCAAGGTCACTGTGACCTCTAAAAAAAATAATTCTGACAAGCTTTCGCAGCCTATCGTGGCACCCGTTATGCTTTGCTCTTGTTTATGTTTTTATTTTTATGTTACATAAAAGTTTTCATTAATATAAATATTGTTTTTCCAGGCGTTTGCCATTTTTGCAACTGTGGCATTTGCAATCTACGCTTACTTCTACTTTGATCACCTGCATTTTCATGTCACACATGCATACGCCCACCTGGGGTACCCCTCAGCACAACATCAAGTTGGACAAAGATACCTGCATGGTAAATATACAGATTTTTTTCACCATTTTTGGAATGGATCCAGGGGCCTTCAGATTGGGAATAATCACGCCCTTAAAGGGGCCTTCTCACAGATTTTGGCATGTATTGAAGTTTGTCATTAAATGCTTTATATTGATAAATATAAACATTGGATCTACAAAGCTCCAGTAAAATATCAAGAATAAAATCAAAGTAAGAAAAGAAAGTCACCCTCAACTGGGCTCAAACCACTGACCCCTGGAGTTAAAGTCTATGGCTTAGACCACTCTTTGTGTTTGCAAAATATTAGTCCAGCCAAGTCCGGCTAGTTTTTGTTACAAATCTTGATTTTCTTTGGTGGCTAATTTATTACAAGGGCATTGAATTCATTTGATATTCATAAAAGTTGTGTGTGTGTGTGTGGCGGGGGGGCATACCTGTTTTAAACAATCTCTGTGCCAGTAAGACCCTGCCTGCTAGCTCAGTTGGAAGAGGGCTGGACTTCATATCCGAGGATTGCAAGTTCAATCCCTGGCCTGGCAAGATAACTTGTGTGGGGATAGGTCATGAAATTGTTTTAATGGCCATTCATTTTCACCTCTGAATCAAATAGGGCAGTTGTCAGTTACTTGCCTTAACCCTTTACCACTTAGATACTTATTTTGACGCATGTGTAGTCCCTCAGAAAGTTAAATTTAATTAAAGACCTTTCTTACTAAATTCAAATTTAAAAGGCTGCATTTCCAACCCTCAGATACTGATGAGCAGCAAACAGCATAAAACCTGAACAGACTGCGAGTTACTTGCAGGTTGTTCTGGTTTTATGCTGTTTGCACATAGCCATTTTCTTTCTGCTTCTAAGTGGGAAAGGCGTAATTAAGTATGTGCTCTTATGACTTAGAAACTTGCAATCCCAAATAGAAGTGAAAGTTTGCTAAGTTGGACAGCCATGTTATGACTGAAATACTGTTGAACATGACAAAACAAAAAATCCAACAAAAATATACTCAAATCTTGTTACTATTTTTTTTTTTAAGTTTAGAATGTACACAAGCATTATTTTATATTTGCATGTCTCCCTTTGATTTGTTAGAAACATTTATATGTGTTTACTTACAGGCAAGGGTGTGGACAAAGACCATGAGAAGTCCATGGAGTGGTTTCGGTAAAAAATTGCAATTAAAATGTTGTTATTGTGTTTAGTGACATATTATTTATTTTTAGCATATTAGACTAAGCAAGTGAAGCTCAAGTCCTTTTTTGTTGAATCAATACTAAGTCTTGGTGTCTTTGGGAAGATATCAAGAAGGTCCCCAAAGTGGGATCCAAGCAAAGACAATTTGCTGTAGAATAGACTTAGTGGGTAGAGTTTCTGCCTAGCAACCATGAGGTCATGTATTCAATACCCACTGTGGATGCATATTTAGGCTCTCTTTTAAAGATGTGTACTGGTTAGACCCAGGAAACAGACTCAAGAGCATTTAAATAAGCCTTACGCTTTTGATGCAATTGTGCTTAAATGAGTTGGTTTAAACTAACCACAGACAGGTTTTTTAACCTTATAAAATAGAAGTGGATTAAAAACATCTTAAAGAAATATATCATTTCCAAAATCAGCTACCGGTATTCAAGTGATATTTCTTCCCAAAATCTATAAGCTAGGGCTTTTTTCCAATGAAATTTTTCCTTCCAATTATTTCCCAAATCAAGCTTTAAGGGATATTTTCTCCCAACCAGATAAAGGCTCTTCCCAATAAAAAGAGAAAAAAAACTAACTAAATGACCTTGATTACAAGGGGGACATCATTTCCGCTACACCACCGTTTTTAACCTTGGTTTGATTTGTGGATTTGTAAACCCTATATGGGTTTAATTAATACCAGTACTTTTTCAAATATTTTTTTGTTTTTATAAAATAGTTATTTTCTTTACATTAAGCAAAGCTATAGCATGCAGTAATTACAATACATTATATTAAACCTTTAGACAAAAAACAACCTGACACATTGTTTACCCTTAGCCAAGGACAACTGATCATTTACAAAATTATAATCATTTACAATTCTTTCTTGTACATCATTTACACGACTTGTTATCGACCAACAGTTTTAACAAAATAACACAGTTACCTTACCTTGGCTTATCCGCTGGCACAAGCCAGTCAGCTCTTAGTCTTAGCCACAAAAACTGTACGAGATCCAGAAGAAACCCCATAATGATTGCTTTACTGGCCCGTAAAAATATCAAGTAAAGTACCAGTTCATAATTTATTGGCAAATTAATTAGATTATATATCCTGTAATACGTGTACAATATTACTAAATTGCCAGTAGTGGCAGGCATTTTTCTTGTAGTAAATATGACATTTAGGGATTTTGAATTTTCGTGTTAAATATAAGTCATTATGACAATTCAAAATTATAAGATAAAGTATATAATAAAAATATATATAGCTACTGATACATACTTTGTTAGATGTAATTTAAATAAATGTGAGATATAAAAATCATAAGACAGTTATTAAAAAAAAAATCAAATTGGGTTTTTTTCCAATGGGGATTTTGTTTACCATTTCTCTTTGGTAATTGGTGTGTTCAATGGCAAGGAAATGGCCAGTTATTCATTTGGGACTCCTGCACTCCATTGTGAAATCAGTTCAAATTTTTACCAATGGTTGACAGGAAGGCTGCCGAACAAGGCCACGCTCATGCCTCATACAACCTGGCAGTGGGTCATTTGAAGGGGATCAAAACAGACCTAAAACCAGGGTAAGAATAATTTTACTATTGGAGCCACAGTATGGGAAAATGGAGCTTAATGTAAGTGCGTAAGGTGTCATCCTAGATTAGCCTGTGCAGTCTGCACGGATTAATCAGGGTCTTAACATTCAGCATGTATGGTATATTTCATTTAAAGAAAGTCTCATGGTGAAATATCCATCTTAGGCAGAAAGTGTTTCTCTGATTAGCCTGTGTGGGCATATCAGAGATAAACTTAGGCATTTAAGGAGGCATTTTAGGCACTATTCTTTACACATATGCATTAAGCCCAATTTTCCAAGAGCTGGTCTTATTTTGTGCTTAACCCTTTGCATGCTGGGTAATTTGTCTTCTGCTAAAATGTCGTCTGCTGAATTTCTAAAATTAGCATTTTCTTCGATTTTTTTCAAAGAATACTATCAGAATAGCAAACAGTTTGGATCCTGATGAGACGCCAGGTTCTGTGGCGTCTCATCAGGATCCAAACTGTTTGCAAAGGCCTTCAAAATTCGGTTCCCGCACTGAAAGGGCTAAACCATCCCTACCACTTTGAAAAGAGGGGGTAATACAGGATTCACCAAGACGTCTTTCCATACACACAAACTTTTCTTGCAGTACAACTTTGAAAAGTCAGCTTTTAAACCTACATGCATTGATCATTAGAAAAGTTTTGCATATGAAATCATGTGTTAACTTAAGGCAAAGCATGCCTCAACTTCAAGGGATGCATTTTGCAACAAATAGCATGCTTAATTGGGCGCTAAACAGTAGAATTTGTCATCTTTTTTCCCCTTTTTTTCTGTGTACATGTAAAGTGCAATTGCTGTACAGACTCGAAATGACTATGTTAAGGCAAAATGCTTTACATGTTATTAAAGTGATATTATGGGCATCTATTCTAACAGTTTATAGGTGTCTATCACAGCCGTTGTTTATTTTTGGTGTTTTAACTTCATAAACACTTATATTTGTTTATGCAGCATCAACATACTAAAACAATATCCCGGAAGAGAAAAAGAATGCATTTGAATATCAACCGTACTTTCGTTTGACAACTGATCACGCATGTACAATGTGAACCTAAATAAAGTTTTAGTGCAGATTCGTTTATACGACACAAAGACACCATTTTCATTTACAGATCATTTCGGCTTACAGGACTGGGTGGGTCACGTAAATTATATCATATAAAATATATTTTTTCTAAACAACTGGTAGCAAGATGAGTTGCAGATAATTGGTCAGTAACCACATTTTAACTTACTCTGTTGACCTGTTAATTCTTTTCAGCTAAATTCAACAGTGAAAAATGCCCATAATATCACTTTAACTCTTTCAGTGCGGGAACCAAATTTTGAAGGCCTGTGCAAACAGTTTGGATCCAGATGAGACGCCACAGAACGTGGCGTCTCATCAGGATCCAAACTGTTTGCTATTCTGATAGTATTCTTTGAAAAAAATCGAAGAAAATGCTAAATTTAGCAGACAACATTTTAGCAGACGACAAATTTCCCAGCATGCAAAGGGTTAAGCTTTAAAAACTTAGCCTTGCTCTAGAAAAACAGGGCTTAATGCATGTTTCAAAAACTTTCCGTCTTTATTAGTTTTCCCTAAGAAGAGACTTCCTTTAAACCCATCAACTATAAAAGAGAAGTGCCATCTCAGATTAGCCTGTAGGGACTTCACAGACTAATCTGGAGCAACACTTGTCTAACATGCATTAACCATTATGCCCCCTTCGAAGAAGAGGGGGTATATTGTTTTGCACGTTTCGGTCCATCGGTCTGTCTATTGGTCTGTCCACCAGATGGTTTCCGGATGATAGCTCAAGAACGCTCAGGCCTAGGATCATGAAACTTCATAGGTACATTGATCATGATTGGCAGATGACCCCTATTGATTTTCAGGTCACTAGGTCAAAGGTCAAGGTCACAGTGACTCAAAATAGTAAAATGGTTTCCAGATGATAACTCAAGAATGCTTATGCCTAAGATCATGAAACTTCATAGGAATATTGATCATGACTTGCAGATGACCCCTATTGATTTTCAGGTCACTAGTTTAAGATTGAATCTAATATGATTTTACAAAACATTATTATTTCTTTTATACCTAATGATAAAATATGACATTTCTGCAGTGAAATAAAAGCAGTGAAAATAACAAATTGTTATTTTCACAGATGAAAATAACAATTTTTCGGAACTCCTTTTCTATTTTTACATTATCATAAATAATTTTTTATATATTTTCTATGATCACGAGTGAATTAAAATCAACATACCACCGAATCCAACACATTTTCTTTTTATTTTATGCTTAAATTCACCATTTATTTACATTGTAAAAGAGTTTTAACTGGAAATTCTGCTTGTATAATGACGTCATTTCGTCATACTAATGACGTCATTTTGTGCTTTGAAATGTAATGAGGCACGCCACGGGAGAAACTCCGAGAAAGGGTAACTTTTCAGCAAAAGGGAAACAGCTTTTAATTACTTTCTTGAAAAAGGGGCATAAAAGAAACAGAAAATTTGTTCATGTCAGTGTAAGATCGTTTGTTAAAATATAATTTCTATGATCACTCGTGAAATAACAATCGATCTTAAACTGACATGAACAAATATCCTCTATTTAGTGTTTTTATTTATGTGTTTTATGTGTGTGTTTTATTTGTGTTTTTATGTGTGTGTTTATGAGTGTGTTTTATGTGCATGTTTTATTTGTGTGTTTTATTTGCAGTGAAGCCCACAAGTTGATCCATCATGCAGCATCGAAAGGGGTGAAGGAAGCTCACAAGGTTCTCAACAATGTCTGCACACGTGGTGGATGTACCAACTAGATTTCTGATGGCTTGCTGCAACTAAATTCCTTGGAGAGCACAGTTTACTGAAAATGAATCTTTGCTTAGGCACCCAAAATACTAAAGATAGTTGTCCGGCCATAAAAACTTTGTTGCTATCGTTTTCTCACAGTTATGTAGCTGATCTGGTTGTTTTTCATGGTTTTTAGTGATTAGTTTTATAATAATTATGAATTATTGAAACACTTTATGTAAAGTGTTGTTTCTTAGTAGATAAAATCAAAATCATGAACACTGACTTTGAAAATTTCTATTCATTGAGAATTCTTAGGAGGTGCGTTATTCTCGTTATTTTTTTTTATCCCCGCCGAAAACAAAATCTGAGGGGATATAGTAATTGGTCCTGTCCGTCTGTCCGTCTGACTGAAACTTTGTCCAGAGCATAACTCCAAATCTATTCAATGGATTTACTTTAAACTTAGAATATAAACAGATGGCAACTAGGAGAAGTGCAGTGACCAAGAGCCATAACTCTATCTACCTTAGTTTTTGAATTATCTCCCCTGTTATATAACTTTATAAAGTAAATTTTTGTCCGGAGCATAACTCTAAATATACTAAAGGGATTTATTTGAAACTTGAAATATAAACAGATGGCAACTAGGAGAAGTGCAGTGACCAAGAACCACAACTCTATCTACCTTAGTTTTTGAATTATCTCCCCTTTTATATAATTTTAAAGTAATTTTTTGTCCGGAGCATAACTCTTAATCTACAGAAGGGATTTACTTGAAACTTGAAATATAAACAGATGGCAAGTAGGAAAAGTGCAGTGACTAAGAACCCTTTCATATAATTTTAAAGTAAATTTTTGTCCAGGGCATAACTCTAAATCTTATGAAGGGATTTACTTGAAACTTAAACAGATGGCAAGTAGGAGAAGTGCAGTGACAAAGAACCATAACTATATCTACCTTAGTGTTTGGATTATATCCCTTAATTTAATTCCAAAGTAAACTTTTGTCCGGAGCATAATGAATTATCTTCCTTTATTTGTTTTTACAAATATTATTCTACTCTCTAAAACAAATGTTGTCATACGAGCAAACACATTTCGGCGGGGATTTGGCACTACTGTGACAAGCTCTTGTTTTAATTATTGTGAGTTAAGTTTTCCTTTGAAACCTTATTGTTACTGTGACTTAATGTTTATGAAATTTGTCAACATTGTGTTTGCAATGTATTTAATTAGTCTCCTACTTTTGTTGAACCATGCTTTGGGAGAAACAGGCTTAACTGATGTGGCAGAAGTATCGGACCTGATTGGGATGACACTTCCCACTTTTATGATATTTTTTGGTTAAAGGAGATCCCTTCTAAACAAGCATCCATTCTAGTGGAAAGTGTTGTCTCTGATTAGTCTGAATCTGGGACATGGTTGTAAAGGTTTACAGTCAAAACAGCCCCAAGTCAAAACGGTCCCTAGTCAAAATGACCGAAAACCAAAGCAAAGTGGGGCCGTTTTGACTATTATCGAATAGGGGCCGTTTTGACTGGGGCCGATTTGACTAGCTCCCTGGGACATCACTTTATGCACATGTGTTAAGCCCAGTTTTCTGAAAGCACCATTAAAGGGGCCTTTTCACAGATTTTGGCATTTTTTTAAATTATTCATTAAATGCGTTATATTGATAAATGTAACCATTGGATCATAAAAGCTCCAGTAAAAAATCAAGAAAAAAAATTAAAAAAAGGAAAAGAACATTGCCCGGAGCAGGTTTCGAACCAGTGACCCCTGGAGTCCTGCAAGAGTCCTGAAGTAAAAACGCTTTAGCCTACTGAGCTATTCCGCCGAGTACACATTCGTGGCATATTTTATACCTTATATAAGCAATCTTCGTAATTTCACAAAATTTAACGACAAAAACAGAACTCTCCAAATTATTCAATCGTTTCGCGTTGCAACGCTTTATGGCTATATTAGAGCATGGTTAATGTTCAGTATTACTGTTTCCTCACAAATATCATAACTAAAACAAAAACTTACGAATCTGAAACAACTTTTTTCAATTTTGTCAATTTACCAAAGCGTGAAAAGATCCCTTTAATATCTATTGTGTTTCTGTCCGTTTCTTAATTCTCATGTTCTCTATTGCACTAAGTGTTGATTTGAAAGTGGTGTTGTTATTTTAGACTACCGTAATTGCTCTATGTTTTCGGACACTTAAAAATAATTATTTTTGTTCGTGTCCGAAAACTTAGATACGAAAAATATTCACAAAATACAGTTGTCTGAAAACTTAGAGTCGAAAATTGAAGTGTTTGAAAATAGCATCAATTGTATCAACGACTACCGGTAATAGCACGCGCTTATGTTTAATAATTTTAAATGCTTAATTCATTTGACAGAAAGTTACTACAAGGTTGTACTTTGACCAACGAGTTCAATGATGAGCATTTGATGTATCGATCATTTCATTTCCGAAAGCTTTTGTTTAATACCTTCTATTGTTCGTAAAACTTGCAATAGGGTGCATCACACTTTGAAGCGTTTGGTATTTGTCACAGTTATTTTATTGATAACGGGTAGTTCCATTGCGGTAGATAATTGAACTGTTAATTGGCACTACCCCTGATAATTGTCATAAGGCTTATGCTATCAGGCGAAACCATTGTTCAATACAGGTTTGCAAGGTTATTTACCCAATAACGCAAATGTAATGGTGCGTTGCACTCAGGCATGCACCTGCCATATTTTATGATTTAAATCTTGTTGTAAAACCCTATGATCGAAGTGTCATTAGATATCGAAAACAGGACCGAAATTTTGTAAAATAGCGCTGTAAAATATACTGTCCGAAAACTTAGGGACATTAATTATGGACGAAACGCGTGTGTCCGAAAATTAAGAGTCACGAAAAATAATTATTTTTGCCAAAAAAGGGGGTGTCAGAAAACTTAGAGTGTCCGAAAACATAGAGTAATTACGGTACCTACCCTTTTATAAAGAATTTTATTAATGGTTGTTTGTTTTTCTGCTTGAAATATGTGTTAGTTTTTTATGTTTACAATTTTGGTAGATTACACATATGTATCATTCCATTAAATATCTGAGAAAATAATTATTAAATCCGTGTTTAAATTTACACAACTTTATTGTTTGTGATTTGTTTTATTATTGGTTGTATTGCTAAAATAAACCAAACTAGTCAATGTCCTATCAATAATTATTATGCAGTATTTGTTGTTATTTTGTGTTGTTCAAATTCAATTATGCAGATTTAAAAAAAAATTGTATTATGAAAATAAATAACTGTATTTTCATGAAGTAATTAAATTTAATTGTAAAAAAAAATTACCACAACATAAAAAAACTCTTACTTAGTCATCTCAATTTTTTTTTAAATATTTAAGCCATGTTTTTCTTTTTAAAAGAGTGATCAAATCTTTTTTTGATAGGGGCTTTCAAATGTCAAAGTTTCGAAGTTCTGGCTAATGAGGTTACCTGGTCACGGTTTTAATCTTTTTATTTGTTAGATTTGTTATCATTTTTAATTTAAGACCTTCACGTCGAGTTAGTGTATACCAGTATATGTTTATTCATTTTGTTAGAAAATTTATTAGACAATGTGATTTATTAGACAATAAAATGTTTTATTTTGCAAATAATGTTGGTTGTTTCTAACCTCAATTACTCTGTTCACATACTTCCCTTGTTTTGAATAACTTTCTCTTCATCATTTATGAAATGTTTGGTTAACTGTCGAAAAGTGAATTTTACTGTATGCTAGAGTTCTTTTGCATTAAAAAGATAATATCAGAACAAAATAATAATTTAATTGACAATTGTATACGAGTGTAATAAATGCTAAGCTTATGTTTATTTCACTTTATTTAGATGAATTCAAGTTTAAGGGTAAAAAATAATTGTTTGTTTCTGCTAACAGACTTAATGACTCTTATTTTTTGGCCAAATATAAACTTATTTTAGTATTCTAGATTGAGTGTTTGATGCTTTTTTCTACATGTTATCCTGTACATTAAATTAACTGATATGTTTGCAATAATTTTTATCCCCGCCAGAGGCGGAGGGATATTGTTTTGGCGTTGTCCGTCCGTCCGTCTTTCCGTCCGTCCATCTATCCGTCCGTCCGTCTTTCCTTCGGTCTGTCACTTTTGTGTCCGGAGCCATCCATATCTTGGAAGTGCTTTGGCGGATTTCATTGAAACTTGGTATGAGTATATATATGGATAAGAGGAGGATGCAGGCCAAATGGCATTGTAAACCATCTGTTAATAATGGAGTTATGGCCCTTTGTATCTTGAAAAAATGCCAAAAATTATTTTGACTAAATAAATATCATATTGGTATTTTTATTTTGATAAAATAAAATTGTTACATAACATTTAAATTATAATAGACCAATACAGCTAGCATGAACATTTTACATTGAATTTTAGTACTCCGGTGTTACCTCTCAAAAAACTCTTTAAAAATTAAAGGAAACAAAAGGCTGAACATATTTAAGATTTCAAATTTAACAATCATATAATAAAAATGTTGGCACTAATATGTTTAGCTATGCAGAAGATTTACTATTTACTATTACTGTTTACCATCCCAATTTAAAAATTAATTTAATCTGTAGCCAAAAAAATGTGACACCATTTTAATGTTTTCGCTAATATTAAGTAGCAACTCACACCTACCATTATACAAGATAATCAGGCACTTATGGTGCAATATACAAGCGTTGATTAGATTAGCAAGTGTATTATACAAGATAACAGCTATTGTATAACGGGTACTTGAGGTGCAATATACAGGCCCTTTAATCAGCATTGATGAGATTAGGTGACATCTTTATAGGCGGATAGTCATTGATAAGATGAGATTAGCACATTATCATACAAAAAACATTTTTAAATAGTTTTAAATATTAATTTTAATTAGTGAATTGATTTGAATTGACTTAATTTATAGTTTTATATATGGTAGTCATAGATGCATCTGTTGTATTTAACAGGGGTGGATTCAAAATATATGTTACACTTTTGACATCTTTTTCATTTGTTAATACAAATGAATCTTTCATATATTTTCATGACCATTATGTAGGCTGTTGTCAAAACAGTTTTGAAATTAATATAAATGTGATTTAACCATTTTTCAATTCACCAATTGACCCTATTTAATTGGATTAAAAACAACTTAAGTTCCACAACCCTGCCCAGGTTTACTCATAGTGAAATAATGTGTTAATTCAAAATGGGTCTGGATGACACATTATTCTTGGTTGCATTTGTGCTCCCAAATGAGCAACATGTATAAGATACTCAGTAAGATTTTGAGAATATTCCATTTATTCCACTAGTACACCAACATGCACTTACTAATGATTTACATGCATTCCTTACACAGTTAAACAAAAAAAGAACTCTAGAACCAAAAAAAACACGAACAAGCTGCTTCATAGATAAAATTTATTAAAGACTTTATAAACAAAATAATCAATTTGATAATGAATCAAGATTATACTTAAACCAAACAATTATAAATTTATTGGGGGGGGGGGGGGGGGGGGGGGAAACGTCTGTACTAAAACTAAAATGGGCGGGAAACGTCTGGGGAGGAAACGTCTTGGGGGGGAAACGTCTGGGGGAGGAAACGTCTTGGGGGCGAAACGTCCGTAAACCGGGCGAATCATACAAAAAATGAGCAACCAACCTACCCTCATTTTGTTAATGGAAACAAATTACATTGTCTTTTTGGCCTTACAAATGTAATGATAATTATTTGATTTCTTTAATTATTTCCAACTTCAGACAACTCAATCCATTTTCTGTCGTATTGTTATTATAATCGTAGCAGTGAAAAAAATCCTCGCATAGGTTTGAAAGTTTCTAAGAAAGCTGACCTGAGTAAGGGAGGGAACCGCCGCAATGAGTTTGGGAGTTTGTATAGTTGTCCTCAGCTAAACCAATTTATTGGTATATTGTAACCTTAATCATGACGTCATGTCCAATGAAAACAAGCGTATCGAGATCACGTGACATTGGACCAATTATGATATGGCAGTACAACGTTCTTCGAAAGCAAGTTGACAACAATGGATATTTTAAGAGATTTATTTCGTGTCTGTGAATTTCCTTGGATTAAAGTGCAACATGAATCATAATTAGTTAATAATTATGTTGTTTGATCATTTTTTGATTGCGAAGAGAGTTACTAACTTTAGAGAGAGAAAACGTTAATTGACAGCTGAGAGCGAGTGGGTGGGGAAAAGTGTAAATGCAGTGGAATTAATAAATTACTACGGATTTACCTTCGATCTGTTACATAACATAATGGAAAGTACTATTGATAAAGAGATAGGCGTCTTTGGTGGCCTTTTCATTAGCATCGTCTCAGAAATGAGAGTAAGTATTACTTGATTAACTATTATTAATTTGTCATAAAATTAAGATAAAACCTAAAAAGCTTTCACGTGTGATGCACAGATGAAACAAATCATCAATAAAATTTGTTAATATATGTTTAATCTGTACGGGATCAGCCATCTGTTTAGCTAAGATTACAGAAAGCTTGCGTTTTTTGCTTTTGTGGGTTTTGAGACCTGCACCTGGCTCACCAGCTTTTCATCTACTATCTAGTGTGTTTACTAAGAGAACATGACATGAGTTTCTGGAGACAGCCGAAACAGTTAATGGCAGTTGCTATGTAGTAAATTGCATTGACTTTTTTAACCAGCTTCACAAAGAGCAGTGACAAGCACAGCATACTAGTGGTACTAATTTTGGGAATGTATGAGTCATTCTTCACATTTTCATATAAAATGTTATACACTCAAATCATTGGAAAGAAAACCATGGGTGGGTTCAACTCTGGTATTCAGAATGAATATTGTGCAAGCAAAACCGCAGAAATACTTTAACAAATATAATAAAGAATACATTTACCATACTAAGGATCTCCATAGTGATTTGACCAGGATGAGCTCACAATTATTCTAAGAATAGGTTGGTTAATGACAATTTAAAAGGATGTGAATGCAAACATGACTTTTCAACCACATAACCAGCGATTTTCCTCCTTCTTTATAAAGTACCGGTAAACGGTACTTTCCCAATCGAACGAAAATTCCCAAATTCCCAAAACGGTACTTTCCCAATCGAGCGAAAATTCCCAAATTCCCAATCGGCATCTGGAAAAATCCCAATCAGCGTCCGAATTTTTTCTCAAAACGATAGAAAGTTTCGTAAAAAAACCAACTTTCGGCGAGCGAACAAAGAAAATCGTATAGTTGTGTGTAACCACGCGCTCGATTAATTTCGGGTTTTATTATTCAGCGCATTCAATCAATAGAGTTGTTACTGTTTCCGGTTCTTTTGCCAGGCAGCCAGCGTACTGTTTTACGTCGGTTTGTAACCTTATCGTAGTTTGAAATGAGTCATAATAGCAAATATTATGCCAAAAAACCAATCGGAACCATCAATCACAGGACACATTGACAGCAATAATGATGCTGTGCAGGGAGGGATGCAAGCAACTGAGTGATGATTAAACATCAAAGATTGTTGAAATTTCACAAAAATGAAAGAGAGAGACATTGCTTTAAAAGAGATTAAAACAACTAGTAATTGATTTGGTGTGTTCTTTATAATATTTTGTTATTTATATAAACTTTATAACTTAATGGTCATTAAGGCATGCCTGCAAATGATTATTTAAATGGGTATGTTCAATTAAGTATGAACTGTATGATGTATTCAATAAGACCCAAACTTCACGACGCGATTTTCCCAATTTCAGGATTTCACGACTCGATTTTTCCCAATTTTGAGGTTTTCACGACTCAATTTTTCCCAATCGGACCGGTACGGGTACTTTTCCCAATTGGACAAGGAAAATCGCTGATAACAGTTTAGAAATGCATAGTTTTGTTCATGTGCATATTTATCATATAAGGAACAGATGAATTTTCAGGCGGTCTAACGCCTAAGAAAAAACATGTTGTTTCCGGTTACCAGACCGACCGTGTCAGTTTACCCCCGACTGCAATTTAATAAAATTAAATAAAAAAATCGCAAGTGGACAAACACATATTGTTTTACACTATTCGGTCACGAATTATTAGTAGCGGAGAAAATACAATGACGAGGCAAAGTCATATTTATATAGAATAAAATATGACTTATTTTAAAAGGTTAAAACATTTAAAACATTTTTTCAAATTATTGTAATTTAATTTTCGGTAGTATTTTTATAATTTAATTATAAAAACCGATCCTCTATGCGAAGTTTGACAGCTTCGCGTTCGTTTCTATGTAAACATATCCATGTTTTTGTTAAATAAAATCGTTACCTCAAGTGTGAGACAGTACTTGATTTCGAACCCCAAAAAATTCCCAACCTACCGACCCTCATTTGTTTGAGCCCGTATCCGGAAACATACATGTTTTTTTCTTACGCCTAAGGCAGGGTTTTTTTTCCTTCTTTGGGACCCGCCGAAAATCGGCCCTTTCCCCGCGGATTTTTTGTTCCCCTCAGCAGGTGAATTTTCCCCCAGACTTCATTTTTTTCCCCTAAAAAAAAAAAAAAAAAAAAATTTTTTTTTTTTTACTTTTAATACATAAGTTAACTTGATCCAGTGTAGAAAATATAGCATATTGCATAATTAGATTATCTGTTGCCTTGAATTTGTGTTAAAAACAGCAAAATATGTTGAATAGATTATTTTAGACTTTCCTTATTTCCCCAAAATCCGGCGTTTCGCCTGATTTTTTCCCCCAAAATCCGGCATTTCGCGCGATTTTTTTTCCCCTCAAAAAAGGCCAGGCCCATTCCCCAAAATCAGATAAAAACCCCTGGCCTAAGGTACATTTTGTAAATGATCATGGCTGGTTGTGTAAGCACTATGCGTTTTTAGATAATTTTGGCCAATTGCCTGTTCAGATATAAAGGATACCATGCAATGCAATTTTATATTATGTTGTTCTTATAATTTAGATGTAAATAGTTTGGTAATTATTAAGTTTCACTAAATTAAAACACAGAAAAAGCTGGTATGTTTAAAAAAAAATATATATTTGTTGCAGTTGGAAACTGTACTCTGTTAACACATCTGACCAGTAAATTTTTTCTTGCACCACAAAATAAGGAAGTATCTGACTGAGCATTATTGAATGGTGAAAGAAAGCATTTACTGGTAATTACTTCCTGCCAACTTTACCACCTTCTGACCCCCCTGGGTGTCAGAATCCTGTGATTGTGGCTTGTCAGTGCTCCTACCTGTACTGTGGCTACTGCTTTATCTCATGGGGAAAATAGTGTATTCAGCCATTCCATGGGGAAATAGGCGTACAGTCATTCCTTCAAAAGATGCATGAGCTGCAATAGAGGCCCATTTTAGCAGTGAACAAAGAAAGCAAAATCCTTCTTTAAAGAGTAAAGACATATAAAAACAGCTGCCTAAGTCATAATTAGAAACCCATTCAGTAGCAGCAGAGTAAAGTCAAGAGATCTGTTCAGCCCTATATCCTGTCTGCCAGTGATAGGTTTACTGGTGTGAGCTATTAAAGGTTTGCTTCCCATATGTACATGCAGATCTGCTTTTGTGTTTGTAATTATAGCACCAGTTGGCAAATGATTATGACTGAGTCATGATTGTTGCTTTACCTTGAACATTATTCATTATAAACAAAACAAAATAGAATAATTGATGAAATAAATATGCATATGCTTAGAGTTATAATGGTTACTTAATAGCTACATGCAGATTTGATGTTGTAATGTTTCAGTTTTTCTCTGATTCTCTTAAAATATTTGTAGTGTTTTTCATTATTTGTTACATTAACTACTATCAATGTTAGAAAAAGGCATAAATATGTCTTATTACAATGAGAAAGAGATATGGCTGAAATAGAGGATTTGGCGAAAACAAGCTGGTGTAAGATTCAATTGGGGTGAATACTGCATGATTTTTCAAGAAACTTTTCATTGCAAAGTGGCCTCAGGGCTATAGATAACAAGCGTACTTGCGTTATTACGCAATTAAAATAACAAAAAACGTAATTAAATTCAAAATAAAGTGTACAAAAACGCAAATACAAATTTAATTACGTAATTCCACTAAAAAACCTTGTGTCACGGAACACAATTCTTACGGACACCGGGCTTATTTTTTAGACTGGTTAATTTTGGTACAAAAATGTATCGGATAGTTTATATGCCGTCCTATGAAGAAAACAAAGCAGTCTTTCCAGTGGTTATCAATCTTTTGGGTATTATTGTTATTATTCGTAGACCCTTCCGATTTCTACTTTCATTTTCAAGGTATTAAACCCAAAATAACCCAAAAACGGGTAGCATCGCTTTGAACAGCGATAACTCAGGGGTGTCAATTTTCCGGATTATTCCGGAAATCCGGAATTGAGCCGTCCAGGGTTGATTTTGAGGTGAATGTGAATCCGATTAGTTTGTTTACGGGGGTGGGGGTAGGGACAAAATTATTTTAGTGCAGGATCATTTCAGAACGAATATTGTTATAGCATCGTCGGCATTCCAGACATTTGCTCTTGGTACCGATTTTATTTATTGATTTCTGATTGGTAAGCGGCTGGCACTGATATGAGCAGTAACTGACAAAGTAAAGCACTGCAATATCATATTTTAAAACAATATGTTAATCAAATTTTTTTTTTTTTTTAGAAAGAAGTCTAATGCGTATTTTTTCTCAATTTCAATTCAATTACATCTAACAAAGTATTATATGATTTTGTTCTTTTAATTTGAATGATTATAAAGAGTTATTCCCTAATCAGTGGACTTTTCATGTGGAAAAAAAAGGCTAATGAATTTATTTTCCCAATTCAGGGTTTTTTTTGGCCCGATTTTATAGCCGAAATTCGGCTATGTTCCCAATCCCAAAAAGTATACTTTTTTCCCAAAATGTGGCAAAAAATTCCCAATTTCCAAAAAAAAATAAAAATAACTTTTTTTTTTTTTTTTTTAGAAAGAAGTGTCTTATGCATATTTTATCTCAATTTTAATTCAATTACATCTAACAAAGTATTTTATGGTTTTGTTCTTTTAATTTTAATGATTATAAAGTGTTATATCAAATTTAGTATTTCCCTAATTAGTGGACTTTTCGTGTGGAAAAAAAAGGCTAATGAATTAATTTTCCCAATTTCATGAAAATGCCGATAAAATTCCCAATTCCAAAGCCATGGGCTATCTTCCCAAAAAAGGGAAAAAAAATCCTGGTATTTGCTAGGTTACTGGTTTTCATTTTCTGCACTCAAACGAAATGCATATTTTATTTTATTTGCAAATGATGTATCGCGACATGTTTTCGGAGAGTCGTTTTCGGATACAGTATGGTTTGTCGATTTTAATTTAATTTCGTAGTTCTTAATATCATTTGTTTAGAATGACAACTTCACATGCGGTGTTACGGATGGTTTGGTTTATAATATTTCGCATGGTACTCAGCAGAAATTGCACCTAGAAAGACTATAAAAAAAGAACAATAAGCTGGGGCTCGGGGGTTGGGCCCTCTCTTCCCTTTATCCTACGGCCTCAGACTCTCGGCTTAATTTTCCGGATTTCAAATTTGGGACAATTGACACCCCTGATAACTTCATCAATTTTGCAGCAATTTTCACGAACTCAGTCTTATTCAATGCAAAAGTAATTGAACTTTGATCAGGAAATCAGTAAATGTGTGTTGTTATGTACAGGTGCCTTTTTGAATTCCATTTGTATAAATAATATAGTAACCTTAGTAGATTTGTATTATATATGTCATTCCCTAAATTACCCAATTGATTTTAAAAAAAACGGGGGTGAAAAACCCAATTACAGTACAGCCAAAGCGGAACAAACGTATTTCGCGATCCGCGGCGGCAAGGCGAACCGAGTCGATGCCGCGTCAGTCGTTGAAGCCGCGTCAGTATGCGGCGGCAAGTCGCATTTCGCCGCGAAACTTCGCATCTGTCCGCCAAGGCATGCCGCGATCCGCTACATGATGCCGAGTCGATGCGCATAATGAAATAAAAAATCTTTTAAAAATTATTAGTTACATGTAGTTAACAAATTTTGAAAGAACAATTATAATAATAATAAAAATCATAATAAATTTATTGTGCGCGGATTGTATTAGCATATACATTTAAGCATAGTTAATGTATCTGGCCAATTATTAAGTTTGTTTCCCGCCCGAAGCGTATGTATTTCACACATAAACAAGGTCATGGAATTATGTTTTCGCACATACAAGTGGTCAAGGCTCCAGCATATGGTGGATTTATAAATTAATTGCATGTTGATTCCGCTATTATATTTTAGCTGAGAAAATTAGCAGTTTGAAGCCACATCAATAATCAAGACGGTGACGACGTATTTGTAGTTTTGTTAATTATCAGCTTATTATAACTATTGTTTGAATATGCGTATATAAACACGTTTTATTTTGTTCATATTATACAGTTAATATCGCTACTAACAGCGATTTTCCTTGTCCAATTGGGAAAAGTACCCATACCGGTCCGATTGGGAAAAATTGAGTCGTGAAAACCTCAAAATTGGGAAAAATCGAGTCGTGAAATCCTGAAATTGGGAAAAGTTTGGGTCTTATTGAATACATCATACAGTTCATACTTAATTGAACATACCCATTTAAATAATCATTTGCAGGCATGCCTTAATGACCATTAAGTTATAAAGTTTATATAAATAACAAAATATTATAAAGAACACACCAAATCAATTACTAGTTGTTTTAATCTCTTTTAAAGCAATGTCTCTCTCTTTCATTTTTGTGAAAATTTCAACAATCTTTGATGTTTGATCATCACTCAGTTGCTTGCATCCCGCCCTGCACAGCATCATTATTGCTGTCAATGTGTCCTGTGATAGATGGTTCCGATTGGTTTTTTGGCATAATATTTGCTATTATGACTCATTTCAAACTACGATAAGGTTACAAACCGACGTAAAACAGTACGCTGGCTGCCTGGCAAAAGAACCGGAAACAGTAACAACTCTATTGATTGAATGCGCTGAATAATAAAACCCGAAATTAATCGAGCGCGTGGTTACACACAACTATACGATTTTCTTTGTTCGCTCGCCGAAAGTTGTTTTTTTACGAAACTTTCTATCGTTTTGAGAAAAAATTCGGACGCTGATTGGGATTTTTCCAGATGCCGATTGGGAATTTGGGAATTTTCGCTCGATTGGGAAAGTACCGTTTTGGGAATTTGGGAATTTTCGTTCGATTGGGAAAGTACCGTTTACCGGTACTTTATAAAGAAGGAGGAAAATCGCTGACTAATTACCCGAGAATCCCGTATATTCCAGTTTTAAAGCAAATGCTGGTAAATATTTACGATACACAAACATTCTCGATATTTCCTTAAGTATCAAATACATTTTGGCATTTGTTACTATTTATAGAGATGATGAAATAACTTATAATCAGGGCGTTTTTTTTCTCCATTGAACACGCGATTTACGCCTGACGTGATGTTCATGTATTTATACAACACAAAATACACCAAAACTTTCCAAACGACGTTCTACATGTCTGCATAATTTTCGCGCGCTTTTTATGAAACAAAGGATATTTTAGGACTGTTTATTTGACGCTAGAATTTGCCAAAGGACGCGTTGGCATTAAAATTCGGAAGTGTGTTTCGGATTACAAATTTAATAATGATAATCGAACGAAACATAAACAGTTGCGCGTAATTAATTCTACGCTACACATACATGTATGTACATGTAGGTGGATATCTTTTCACTCGATCCGCCGCGTACGTATGAGGCCGATTTACTCCGCGAAAGTACGCGAGGTTAATACAGACTCGGCGTCGTTGCGCGGATCGATGCCGAGTGCCACGGCGATACGCCGCATGAACACAAATGATTCGGCCGCCGCGGACTAATAATCTGGCCGTGGCGTAGCCGCGGATTATGTTTGTGCCGCTTTGGCTGTACTGTATGCTCAAAAGTAGGGGGTGAACATTTTTGCTAAAACTCTATTGAATTTACAAAAACCCAATTGTTGTCAAAACATGGGGTGAATTACCCAATATACCCCAAAAGTTATCTATAGCCTTGGGCCTTTAGTCAGCCTCTGTTATTCACATGTATAAGGTGCCAAGTCCATGAAAGGGAACGAACATCCTGATGATGGTGAAAATTATGACAATTTTTACCAGCAGCATTTTACAATTTTCGAAGATTTACATCAGCGATTTTTTTTCCCCAATGGGAATATTACCGGTACCAGCCCCATGGGAAACAATAAGCGCACAATTCCCTGAAATTTGCAACATTTGTACTGTGAAATGTTCAAATATTGAAATGCCTGAATTTTATTTTTGCTAACAAATATTTTAAAACTGAGAATTAGAGTTGTCAATATGTAAATATTATATTTACTTGGATTCAACCCATTCAGTTGCATAGGGAAATACACTAAATGCTGCATTTAATTGAAAAAGAAATATTTTTATATTTGGACACTTTTGAATAGATTTTTCGGACAACAATTGTATTTTATCATTTTCCCCTGATTGGGAAACTGCAGTCAGGGCTTTTTTTCCTTCTTTGGGACCCGCCGAAAATCGGCCCTTCCCCTCGGATTTTTGTTTCCCCTCAGCAGGTTAATTTTCCCCCAGACTTCATTTTTTCCCCTAAAAAAAATTTTTTTTTTTATATTTTTTTTTTAAACTTTAAATACATAAGTTAACCTGATCCAGTGTAGAAAATATAACATATTGCATAATATTGTCTGTTGCCTTTAATATGTTTTAAATCAGCAAAATATGTTGAATTGATTATTTAAGACTATCCTTATTTCCCCCAAAATCCGGCATTTCGCGGGATTTTTTCCCCCCAAACTCCGGCATTTCGCGCAATTTTTTTTCCCCTAAAAAAATGCCAGGCCCTTTCCCCAAAATTAGATAAAAAACCCTGGCAGTTTTCCGGTACTTTATACAGAAGGAAAATGCTGTACATTCTTCAGTGTATTCTGTGTATCATATATTGGATACCATTCAGTTTACAGTAGGTTAGTTTGGATGGTAGTGGCAGTTCAAGCTTGTCATAAATCGTAGGTAAGCAGACTTGCACAACAAAAAATACAAATTGCCTGTCAGAATGGTATTGAGATTGTATTACTGCATTACCGGTACACTGTGATCTGGCGAGGTATCCAAATCGATGGGACAATTGTCTCACAGCTAATGAAAACTACTGTAACTACATGTACATGTAATTCATGACAGGTTGATTTCACTGGTAAAAACATGTAATTTCTGTAATAAAAACATGCTTACCCTGACAGTTTTATCGTTTGTGTCCCATCTTGGTATGTATAAAAAGCTGTCCAATACAAAGAAACTGCATAAGCCTGTGAAAGGAGGCTGGCAGGCTATCATGCTTTGTGATCTTATCTGACATTTACAGCAAAATTTAATGTCCTGGGGCCATACATTAGTGAGGAGATAATGTCTTAAGATGTATGCAACCCGATTAATGAAAATCTAATAGATGAAAGGTGTATGTTGGCCTAAAAATGTTTTATCTTGTGGTTGTGGGCAAAGGCTGAGCTATTCTTTTTTTTCTAAGTCCTCAGAAAATAGCCAATGCTGTTATGTTTTGTTATTTCTGCATACAGCATCAAGAAGTTCGCAGTGGCTTTATACATGTAGATAAGGTGTCCGCTAATCTATCATGAGGTCACGGGTTCGATCCCCACTTGGGGAGAGTTCTCTAGATCTTCCACAAAGACACCAAGTAGTGGTTATAGGCACAGGAAATGGACTCGATAGTGTTTCTATAAGCCTGAGGCTTTCGATGCTATTGAGTTTAAATAAATTGGTTTAAACAAAACTAACATCAAGACTTGATCACTTGTCGTTACAGATTATACAGTGTGAATAAGCATACACCTGTAAAGGTTCATATAATGTACATGTGTTGAACAAGATTTAGGATATGCATCCTGTAGTAAGTTGGTTTCGTTTAGAAATGAACTGCCATAAAACTTGTCATGTTTATACTTAAATATACCAGTATGCAATATTGACTGATTAACTGAAATTTGTACAGTTCTGGTTTTTGTTCATAGCAGAAACAGTTAAGAAACATGTTTGTATCTACTCAATTTAAGAAATTAAATTTATTTTTTCAGATAACGTATGACTCTTATTTAAAACTTTGTGTAAATAAGGTCGCGTACAGCTAATCTACATCAGAGCTCTGACCTTACAGGTAAATTGTATTTAAATTTAATCCATTTACAGACGCACATTGTTTTGATTTGTCATTCAATGAGCTTGTTTTGAATTGCAGCAGACCAGAGATAAGATCTTTTTTTCGTTGGCAATGAGCTCCTGTCAAGTGTGTAAAATGTAACTTATATAAACGCCAACAAATAAGCGGATATTTAAAGATACTGCACATGTACATTTTTACCCGGGGTATTTATGCAATATATTGTTAGGTTGGGTCGGTTAAATGGGAGATTAGCCTGGCTTGTCCTAAAAACTGGGCCTTCAAACCAGTTGAATGATAGATTTGACATTCTTTTGGTGATTTTTAGCAAGGATAAACAGGGCCTTATATTCAGGACTTATTTAATGAATCCATTCATGTACTAAGCTGTTACATGTATTATATGCACTGATAAACATTATAAGTTGGTCAACAAGGAAAAAAAATACTTAAAATAAATGAAGTAGTCTGACACATGAGTATTTAAGCACTTGTTTATGAAATAATTAATGTATGTGTCTTAAAGTCTGTTTGTATCATCAGTGATTTTTTTTGCTTTTTTTTCTTACAGCCTGTGCCTTTTGGATTGGGAAAATTAGCGCGATAAACCATGAAATTGGGAAAAATAGCGCGATAAACCATGAAATTGGGAAACATTATAAATATGATTATAAGAACAGAATTAAAATTATTAAAGTATGTTTGACAGCATTTTTATATTATAAAGTACTAATTTAATGTGTTCTTACAATGAAGACAATGTTAAGTTAATATCCTTCCACATTCATATTGAACTTGCAATAATCTATATAGATTCTTAAATATACCATTTAATCATAACCTCTTTAACAGTAAGAATTTAATTCAGTATTCTTTTAAATTAAATATCATATGGTGAAAACATTAACATATTTATAAAAAACGCTTTAGTGGTCTTGCTATGTTAATGATGTATTATATGGAGTTAAAATAATTTATTTCATTTCTTTACCTTTCAACATCTTGCACTTCAATGCTATTTCAGTAAACTGTAAAGCGTGACAAACATAATAAAGCAGAATATGCATATGAATCTGATTTTACACAGATCCACTAACATATAAATCATATCATGTTTGTCTCTTTCCATTTTCGAACAATACTCATCTTAAATGCATTAACTTTGTGAGTAACGGTAGACTAACTCCAATTTCCCAACACTAATTTCCGTGATGCCATTCACTGTGAAGATTTGTAATAAATATTTGTTGTTTTTATCTCAAACGTTATATTTTGCGTTAATTGACATACGCATTAAATTATTCCGTAATAACCATATGATATCCGTTGTTAATTTGAATGTTATTTATCATTTTCGCCGCGCATCGCAAATTTCTCGTCTGCTTGCCGCCATCTTGGGCGTGTGTAAAAACAGGCGTTTACAATCGGCATACATCGACTATTGTCGGTATCCTCCGCAATATAGAGAGAGATGTGGATAGCAAAGTAAAATCGTATGCGGCTATATTTGCGAAAAATACGTAAGTCAGTTGTTGTTTGGCGACGACTCAGCAACTCGATCGGCACTCGTTCGAAATTATTGCTAAATTACATTGTAATCTTATTGGCTTTATTGGGAAAATTTTGTCTTTTTTTGGGAAATTTTAATCAAATTTTTGGGAAAAAACGTCATTTTTTGCAATTGGGAAGCAGCCGAATATCGGCTGTAATTTCTGGCAAAAAAAATCACTGATCATGTACATTTATTTTGTGCCATTTTCAGTTCATGTTCCCACTCCAACTTTTGTGAAAGGGACCAAGGCTTTTTGTCTCACAATTAGGAATAGTGAGAGTTGTGAGACATTTAATTTACACTTTTGCAATTTTTCAATATTCAAGATAGCAACTTGATATTTGGCATGCATGTGTATCTCATGGAGCTGCACATTTTGAGTGGTGAAAGGTCAAGGTCATCCTTCAAGGTCAAAGGTCAAATATGTGGCAAAAATCGCTCATTTTATGAGTACTTTTGCAATATTGAAGATAGCAACTTTATATTTGGCATGCATGTGTATTTCATGGAGCTGCACATTTTGAGTGGTGAAAGGTTAAGGTCATCCTTCAAGGTCAAATATATGGGTCAAAATTGTTCATGTAATGTCACTTCTGCAATATTGAAGCTAGCAATTTTATACTTGACATGCATGTGTATCTCATGGAGCTGCACATTTTGAGTGGTGAAGGGTCAAGGTCAAGGTCATCCTTCAAGGTCAAACGTCATATACGGGGACATAGTGTTTAACAAACACATCTTGTTTTATTTATTTCAAAGAATGGATTGTCAACCTTCAACATCAATAAAAATGATTCTACACAGAGCATTTTACTTGATTTTGGGAAAGAGCCTGGCTTCCATTTTAAAAATGGGAAAAAATAAAATACAAAACTGAAATAAATAGGAAGAAATTTCCCAATGTAAGCTTGAAATTTGGGGAAAATTGCATCATTTTAAAGAAATCTTAGGGTAAGGGCCTTTATCTTGAGGGAAGGGGTCTATATAAGGCCCTTTGCTTAAGAAGGAACCATTTCCCTTCTACTAAAATCAATCAAAATGAACTAACAATTACTGGTAAAAATGATTCTATAATAGTTCCTCAGGGAGCACTCCATAATAATGTAGGTTACATAACACAAAGAAGTCTGATAAATTACAAACATTGGGTCAGCATTATGGATCAAGGTAGCAAGGGAATTACCAATATCATATCATGTCTGATAATTGTAACACCTTTACAAATAAGTAGTGACAAGCTGGTGTGAATTGGCTTCCAAACAGATACAGATACTCTGTTGATAAATAAGGTGAGAAATTTGGTCACTGTGTAGACATATACTGATGACAAATGTTGTTTGCATCACATGCATGTCAATAGTAAATGATTAACTCTTTCCCACTCAGAAGCAAAGTTAAAATGGCTATGTGCAAACAGCATAAAACCAGGACAGCCTGCAAGTAACTCGCAGTCTGTTCAGGTTTTATGCTTTTTGCTGCTATCAATATCTACATGTACATGATTGTATGGGTCGGAAATAAAAAACATTAAACTTGAATCTAGTTAGAAAGGTCTTTAATTAAATAAAGCATTCTATGGCACAACAAATGCGTACAAATACATACTTAAGGAGTAAAGGAGTAAAGGGTTAAATGCTATAATTTCAAATACAATATTGTACCAGCACACAGTGTGTTAAGATCATGCATGTATTCATGTATCAGAAGATAATGATAATTTTTCCATACAAGGCATACAACATGTACATTGCCAATTTGCCATTCATCACTTACATGTAACTTGTTTTGTTTAGTTTAAACACATTTTTTTCGCAATTTAGATTTTTTAAAAACCCTGACCACTCTTTCTCATTTTGTTACTTAGGGTGATAGTAGTTTCAAACCCTAGTTTAGCCAACTTTTACAGCCGAATTTCGGCTGCTTCATAATCGCAAAAATACACGTTTGTTCCCAAAATTCTGACCAAAATTTCCCAAAGAAAGCCCAACTTCCAAAAAAAAAAAAAAATGTTGTTTTTTTTTAGAAAGAAGTCTCATATAACTTAATTATGATTTCTTAAATCTAGGTCTCAACTTTATTTTTTCAACATCTTACAAAATATATAACTTGAATTTAGTCATTTTTGTCCAAAAATCATTCCCAAACTTGCCACTTTTATTGATTAAAAAAAAACAATTTGACCAGACTCCTTTTCTAGAAAACTCCCTGAACATGCACTTAAAAACAATATCACTTCTGTTACTTATGATCCTATTTATAATGCTTAATTTTTCCCAATTTCATGGTTTATCGCGCTATTTTTCCCAATTTCACGGTTTATCATGCTAATTTTCCCAATTCAAATGGCACAGGCTGTAACAAATTAAAGCAAAAAAAATCACTGTATTTACCTAGATCACGATATGGTTATGAATTCATACAGTACATGGCAATTTTATTTTCTGATCTTGCTTGGGTATTTTGGGTTTGAAACCTCTTTCTTTGTTTAAAATTGGTCAGAACAATTTATAGAAAATCTGACATCCGATCAACACTTTGTTGTGAAGGAAAAGAAAAAAAGAAAATTATCCATTGATCTCCCAGTTTCAGTCTTTTCTATAGCTGTTATCTGATTAAAGTAATTTGGTTCAATGTTAAACAACCTCAGCCCCCTGAATTTGCAACATTTCGTAGGGCTTTTTTGCATTTATTAAGTTCAATATCGGTCATTATTTTGAGAATTTAACTCTGTAATAACTGTGTGTTTTTTTGGAGATTATTGTATTTGATAACTTTTGCACTTTACTTTTGAATTGTACACATAATAATGAAGAGTGGTTATTTATTTGTGGTTTTGTCTGAAGCCTTGCTTGTTACTTGTTATCTTCCATGATTAACTTTCAGGTTAAAGAACTCTAAATTCAACATTTTGATGTGATTTTTTGTTCTTTCTTTGCATATACTTTAAGAAAAATTTACCAAACAAGGAATCTCAGACATTTCAAGTTTCCAATCCTCAATTTTTGTGTGTTACATTTAGAACCAGTATCTTGTTTTGATTTTAAACAAATTATGCTGCACCCAATTGATAACTGAACTTTAAAAAAGTTTTTAATATGTATTCTGTAAAAAATATTGCAATTTACAGGTAATGTTGTCAAACAATATATTTTATTTTAAAGAAATGGCCTGATATTTTTCTTATTATTGATCGTTTGGTCATGAATTGGCTTCTTGACATACTTTTGAAGACTCATGTTTTGGTGTATTTGACTTAGGGTTCCGTTAAAGTAAAGTTTCACTCATTTGTGGTTCTTGATTGTTTCTTTTTGTCAAATCAACACGTTTAGCCCCAAATTGTGTGTATTTCAAGAAAGTTGTATGTATCCTTATAATTGTAATTGATACATTT
This sequence comes from Dreissena polymorpha, assembly GCF_020536995.1. Lineage (NCBI taxonomy): Eukaryota > Metazoa > Mollusca > Bivalvia > Myida > Dreissenidae > Dreissena > Dreissena polymorpha. The sequence continues at coordinate 74,651,764 of NC_068363.1, read as the reverse complement.
TATTGTGTGTTACATATTATTGACTAGTTTCTTGTTGTTAAAATTACTTGTAATTTATACATTATTTTCATTGTTTAGGAGAATTGCATTTTCTAGATTGTATTTGCGGTATGAAACTATCTTTGAATAAAAAAGTCATTTACAAGTTGTACAATATCATTGCTTACATTGATGCCACACATTGCATGGAGGTTGCATAATCTTGCTGCCAGATGTGTAACCTTAGAATTTGTTTACATAGGGATATCATGCTGTATAAACATTGAGAAACACAAATGTAAACAACTATTACACTTAAATGTGCACTGAACTCACAAATGTAAACAACTATTACACTTAAATGTGCACTGAAATTGGTTGAAGTAAATGTAATTATACATTGTACATGTATAAGGCTGTTAACATTAAACTTAGCCTATCCTAGGGAAAACAGTGCTAATGCATTAAAAGTGTCATCCTATATCAGCCTGTGAAGTTTACATACATGTAGACATTGTTGATTCCTGTATTATTTTAAATTAATGTCAGACTGTTAAAAACAACAAAAAATACCTGTGAGAGATCATGTAAATTGACTAGTTTCATTCAGCGGGTGATTAAAATTCATTTTGGTGCTGCAAGTTTTTGGAGGGTCAAGTTAGATTGTATTTTGGAACTATCAGGCAGTCTGGTATCCTCTCCCCCAAGGCTTGAAGGGTGTTTAAGAACATAATTTTTGCAATGCAGGTTATTTTGATTTATAAACTGTATTATTGCTGAAACTGGATTTTGTTCCTTTTCATAACAGAATGCATTCAAATACAGAGAATGACATTCCATTTAGGGCTAAGCCTACAATCAAATTTGAGGGAGAGGTGACTAAACCTGAGCTGAATTTAAGGAGAAGTGAGGCAACTTTAAGGAGAAGTTGTTCCTGTTAAGATTTTCATCAACTTAACTTATTTTATTCCCCTCATAGCACCACGTCCATCATCATGATTAATCAGAATCAACTCACATTTGGCAGTTTAGGGAAAACGATCAAAAATATATTTTGCTGTTAAGAGAAAACAATCAGAAAAATCAACACACACACACTATATTTTAATTGTGTGGTAATGTTGTTTTATTATTGTATTTAACTGAATTTAAATTTAATTATCGGTCAATATCTGGCTCAAAGTAAATCATCAAAAGCTGGAGAAGTCACTTTTCCTGTGAGAATTTAGAGGGAGAAGTTAATATGTCAAGGGAGAAGTTATTTCCCACATCTCCCTCAGACCTGGTCCAATGTATGTATGTTCTTAGGTCATCTTACCATAAGGACTAGGTCCTAAGTTGTGCTGGGTGAGATATTGGTAAAGGAAAGTCCTTGTCTGTTGTTGGTATGAAGTCAACGATTTAAAACTTTCAGGGTGATTGTTTGAATTATCAAACATTTTGCTAAATAGTCCAAGATGCACATGTACCAAATAATGGCTGCATAACTGTATCCATGTTTTAATTTTTAGGGCAGTGCCCCAGTATGGGAAGATTTCACCACCAAAGCCACCAAACTTCACACCTCTCTCAAGTAAGTGAATGCATTTCAAACATTTGAAGGAAATATTTCTCCATAAAGTTTGTGACGAGGCAGCAGGGATGGGACAAATACTGGTTCTTACCATTTATGGACTTGAGAGGGTGTAAATAAGCCATACGTTCATAGATGCAATTTAGCTTAAATAAACTGGTTTTATCTGTAATGTATATTGAAGTAATGGGAGGATTCATCTTTCTATAATTACTTTTTGAATGAATCGCCTCATAAGTTAAGACCAATATAAATTTTAATTGAATTTTAAACGAAAACAAATCTCGAATTCTGACTGAGTATTTAGGGTATAAAGTTTACATTGATTTGTAATTGTCTTCTTTGGAAATTTTTTCATAGCTGCCAATCACAATTTAACATACATGTAGTAACATTGTGAAACAAATAATTTGCGATAATCTCTGTCTGCCATGAACAGTAATTAAAGCGTTGAATAAAATGTGCAAGTTTTCCCATGGCATGAACAAATTGACAGAAAGGCATTGAATGGGTGGCTGCTATGAGAACTGTAACTGATACAGGTGTTTGTTCACATCTGAGACTGGTATTGATTTAATTGATTTATTTATGTAAGTTACAAATATGCCCAGGTGTTGTATGTTACTGTAATGGTGTTGGCCTTTAAACTGAATTGTGAAGTCTGATTGCTCCCTGTTGGTCTTTGTTCATTTTAGCCTCTTTCTGGGAAAACTGGGCTTAATGCATGTGCATAAAGTGTCGTCCCATTAGCCTGTGCACTGTTAACAGGCTAATCAGGGGTCAACACATACAGCCTGAACTGGATTTTTGTGTGTGAATCATCCTGTAAATGAAAAATTCCATATATGTGGAAAGTGTTGTTTCTGGCACGATTGGTCTTTGCATTCTGTACAGGCTTCTATGAGACGATGCTTAATGCATTAAGCCCTATTTTCACAGAGCAAGACTTATTTGGTCTTGATACTGGATTGCAATGTTGATTGCTCACTGCAAGTCTTTGTTCATTGGATACAATGGCAGCTTCATAGAATGATATACATGTAGTCAGCGATTTTCCTCCTTCTTCATAAAGTATCGGTAAACGGCACTTTCCCAATTACGAAAAAAATACTAATTTCCCAATTGCTGCCCTTAAATTCCCAATTAAAGGTAAAAAAAAAATTTTTTTTTTTTTTTTTTTAAAGCGATATTAGTTAGTTTCCCTTTGCAGCTCTATAGCTTGAACCTAGGTTTATATAATATTGACAGCTTGGAAAAACTTGGTTATCAATTTTAAAGTATTTGGGAGCAAAAAATCAAATACACCAATTTCCCAATTTGAGGCTTTCACGACTCGATTTTTCCCAATTTTGAGGTTTTCACGACTCGATTTTTCCCAATTGGACCGGTACAGGTACTTTTCCCAGTTGGACAAAGAAAATCGCTGCATGTAGTAGAAAGTATAAAAAAGTATAAGCTGCAAAATCATTTATGTATACAAATGGTGGCTGTTTACTTTTGTATATTTAGCCTGCTGATAAAAATCTTAATACTTAATCATTCTACTCTGGACCTCTTGGTGTGATTAGCCCAAAAAATGGCTTGTATCAGACACTGATTGACTGGAGGGCCTAAATAATTATTTCTTAAAATTTTCTTACATTCATAACTTTTCATATTTAGATTCTAAAACAAAGCTTTTGTGGTCTTGTTTCTGACTACAATAAATAAACTTTCTCTATTTTACAGGGGAACCTTGGTTGCAATTTCAGCGTTTCTGGATGCTTTCCAGAAGATTGCGGACTTGGCCACAGGGTCTCGAGGTAACATTGTATTTCCAATTCATGCAGCGCTGTTGTTGTTTTTTACGGCCTTGCTGAAAGGGCCAGTGCTCTTTGTTTCTGGAATTTTGTGGATTGAAAAATGAGTTGCACAGCAAATTGACATTCTTATGACTTTCTAATAGTGTAATGATAGCATAATGGCATTATTTTGATATATAATAAATGTGTCCCCACCCCCCTGTTAGGCCCTGGAGGCATTTATTAAGAATACTTAGTATGTGCACAATTATTAACCTACATGTTACTGGACTGTATTAATTCCCTGTTTCAACAGGTGTTCTTGAACATAAATCCCTTAACTGTCTGTGAAACATGTGATTCACTTATGCCCTTAATTACCTTCAATTAATTAATGGCTGACCATTGTGCTCATGTTTCCTGTTGTCTGTTTGAGGTTAGTGTTGCAGGATGGTCCACTGGTCAAAGTGATTAATCAGTGTTTATGTTGTTTATAGACAACAGGTGTACAGAGTTGATGTGAAGTCATTTGTGAAATTTTGACAAATGGTAAGGCATTGTGAACAAAGATTTGTGAAAAAAAACAACAATAGGGCAAGATCTTAGATCACAAAAGTTACATGTGTATGGTTTTGTTAATAGGCGTAGGGTGGAAAACTAGACCAGTCAACATGCAATTTCTAATTAATTGTTATTTTGAGTTAATATTTTTTCTACAACATGTATTTAAGGTAGTGCACCTCTAATGGGTACATATCCAAATATAATTTAATTAATTATTTTCCTAATCAGCATCATTTTACTGAACTACATGCAAATTTGTAGGTAGGCTTTCCATGCTTTTTAAAAAAATATACCGATTTTTTCAAAACCACCCTCACGCTCGGCTTTTGTCCATTTTATTTTCACCCCTGGGGTATATCAAAGTTCAATAATTCATTCAAATTTCCAACTATGGGCATGCAGTTGGTGTGTACAGATGCAGTAAAGGTGTTTAAAGTTTAAACAAGATGAAATAAGTATTCTTTTACAGACATATATTTTTTACAAATTTTTATCTATGGAATAGCGCCATGAAATGTAAGTGATTTCAGCCAAGTAAAAATTTGGTCGGTTAAAAACAAAGTGTCATAAAATTTAAAATAGTATCATTTAAGTTGTAGTTTAAACACTATGTACAGCAAAAATACCAAGAAATAGACAGATTTACCGTTTACTTTTTGAAATAAAAATAAAAATGCAACATGCATCATTCGTATTTTCAGCAGTAAATTACCCAATTTAGCCATAACGTTGTTTTAATTTTAAAAATTGAAGGATGTGTATACAATTTTCAACATATTTAACAATAAACATAGCTTATATGCTATATTAAATCAAATTACGTTAGAAAAGAAATAAAACGCGTCGCAAAAAGAATGCGATGTCGGCAGGATTCGAACCTGCGCGGGAAGATCCCAAAAGTTTTTTAGTCCATCGCCTTAACCACTCGGCCATAACAACTTCACATCCATGAAATCTTAAATGAGATATTCATAAGTAAACAGGTAAAAAGGCAAGTCGATCTTTGAAGAAATCGCGAAATCGTATTTTTCAGATGATAATTGGATCAAAGTCAATATTTATGGTGAAAATAATGTATTCTAAATGAATTAGGTAAACACATATTAAAATTCGAAGTTTGAAAAAAATAAAATGCATCTCTCGGAAATAACCGATCATTGAAGATCGGCATTGATCGTAAAATAAATCGCGGGAAATCATTACAGGTGCACTACCTTAAGCATAATGTGTTATATCCCAGTGAATAATTGAACTAATGTATTAAATTTATAATGATTTTCACACTTGTTTGGGTTAACCAGAACAGATAAGCTAAGGGGGGGGTGGGGGCAAAAAGGAGCAGGGTGCATCACCCTGAGCTATATGTCTCAAGATCTTTCCCATCTTTTTTCACCAATTTAGGAACGGGGCTTTGGCCCCATTTGATTTGGAAAAATGGGTCATTTAAAACCAAGTTGTTGTTTTTTTAGCTCTACTGCCAAAGGCAGAAGAGCTTATGGGATGGCATGGTGTCTGTCTGTGTGTGTGTGTGTTAGACATTGTCTTGTTTATCCGATAAAGTCCACAGTTTTCATCCGATTCTTTTCAAACTTACTCAATGTCTTTATATTAATGAGGACTCGAACCCTACTGATTTTCAGGTCACTGGGTCAAAGGTCAAGGTCACAGTGACTCGAAACAGTAAAAACTTGTTTATCCGATAAAGTCCACAGTTTTCATCCGATTTTTTAAACTTGCTCAGTGTCTTCATATTAATGAGGACTCGAACCCTATTGATTTTCAGGTCACTGGGTCAAAGGTCAAGGTCACAGTGACTCAAAAGATTAAAAACTTGTTTATCCTATAGAGTCCACAGTTTTCATCCGATTCTTTTCAAACTTACTCAGTGTCATTATATTAATGAGGACTCGAACCCTATTGATTTTCAGGTCACTGGGTCAAAGGTCAAGGTCACAGTGACTCGAAACAGTAAAAACTTGTTTATCCGATAAAGTCCACAGTTTTCATCCGATTCTTTTTAAAGTTGCTCAGTGTCTTCATATTAATGAGGACTCGAACCCTATTGATTTTCAGGTCACTGGGTCAAAGGTCAAGGTCACAGTGACTCGAAAATAGTAAAAACTTGTTTATCCGATGAAGTCCACAGTTTTCATCCGATTCTTTTCAAACATGTTCAGTTTCTCTATATTAATGAGAATTCGAACCCTTTTGATTTTCAGGTTATTGGGTTAAAGGTCAAGGTCACAGTGACTCGAAATAGTAAAATGGTTTCCAGATGTTAACTCAAGAATGCTTAGGTCTAGGATCATGAAACTTCATAGGTACATTGATCATGACTGGCTGATGACCCCTATTGATTTTCAGGTCGCTACAGTACACTCCACGCGTTTTCCCCAAAAAACGCGCTCCCTCTGCGTTTTTTTTTCTGCTAGCGAGTGTTCACGCGTTCGCTAATTCTCGCGGCGTGTATTACTTTAGGCTAGTCGGTAAATGCAGACACTTTCCGTTCTTATCAGTGATCGCCGCGCAACGCCGCGTTAGCAGTGTGCTACTTGGCATGCCAAAAAATAAAAACATTGTTATAATAAATTGTTTAAATACTGTAGTACATGTATAAAAAAGATAATTGTATAGAAAATTAATACGTATACAAATTATGTTTTTTAATTCACAGGTATGTCTACAATATGAATAAGTCTAATATAATACATTTGACAAATTAATATTTAAATCATAACACATATGACACAAGAATAAATGTTCCGTAAAATTTCCAAATGAGAATAATAATTAGTAATCCGAAACACACTACGATTTTTAATTGTTAACACGACGTTTACAAATGCTTCCAATATACAGTTATATTTCCCAACAAAAGCGCGCGAAAATTATGCTGCAGTGTACAAGGTCAAGGTACAATGTATACTCCGGCAAAGGTGCGTGTATTGATTTTTTTTATACAAACTTTGTAGCGCAGAGAACATTGAATTTTGTTGATTTCGGTTAAAAGTTTCTTTGAAATTATATCGCGAATAAGTTGATATTTCCTCTAAAATAATTTCAAATCGAACACGCCGAATCTTTATCGTTACGGTATTTTAGCAGAGTAATTATTTTAACACTAATTGTACTGTAAACTTATTAAAGAAGACATCTGGGCGGAACTGGATTTTAAGTGTTTGACGTTATGAAAACACGCAAAGCTTGTCTACTGACCTATTGTGTAGACTGCTGTCTGCGGTGTTTTGACAAAAGGGATTAACATGTGTGAATGTCACTCTGCCGATTTGGTTCATAATTACTGGTAAACATTGTTTAGAATGTCGACGCAACAAGAATACAACTGTGAATATTAAATGCAATTATCAACTCAATAGTTACCACCTTTTAACAATCAATGCAATAACCTACAAACAAAGAGAAAATCAATGCATTAGCGAGCAGAGAATTGACTTTGTTCTGACAATTAAAACCATTCCTTATGCATTCGTTGAACGTGTTTACTTGAGTAAGTTATGCCTTTAGACAGGAAGCGGCTTTTCTTTGATTACGTCAAACTGTCAATTCACACAGATTTGCGAGATTTTTAGGGTCTTTGGTCATTTGTATACATGTTCCAGGGTTTTTTTTGGCCCGATTTTATAGCCGAAATTCGGCTATGTAAATTTTTTTTTATTTTATTTATTTATTTATTTTTTTTTTAGAAAGAAGTGTCCAATGCGTATTTATCTCAATTTTAATTCAATTACATCTAACAAAGTATTTTATGATTTTTTTCTTTTAATTTGAATGATTATAAAGAGTTATATCAAATTTAGTAGTTCCCTCATCAGTGGACTTTTCGTGAGGAAAAAAAAGGCCAATGAATTTATTTTCCCAATTTCATGGAAATGCCGATAAAATTCCCCAATTCCAAAGCCATGGGCTATCTTCCCAAAAAGTGGGAAAAAAAACCTGTGTTCAGTATAGAAAATCACCTGCTAACATGAAAACTTTGGATTATATTATCAAAATAAAAACAATGTTGTAAACTGTGTTTATATTAATTGGTAAGTATTAGTTAAAAGACGACGTTTTGTGTGTCGTAAATCAACGAGTTTTCTATACAACAACAACTACTTCTACAACCACGTCTGGATCGATCTATCTTGGTTGTGTTTTTTTAATTGTAAATATTATACTACATGTACGTGTATGTACTTGTAATAAATGTAATTTTAGTTATCTCGTAAAACGCGGAGTTTCCCCCGCGTTGCCAACGCCGAGGGCCGCCGCGTCGGCTTATCAGTTTTGCCGATCGTTAACCGCCGCGTCCAAAATCATGCAAACGCCGCGTATAGCGGGATTTTCTTAAACTCCCTCCAGGTCGAAACCCGCGGAGTATGGAGGGAAATTGGGGAAAACGCGTGGAGTGTACTGTAGGTCAAAAGTCAAGGTCACAGTGACAGTGTTTAAAGCAGTAGAGTGATTCAGGCCCTCATGGAGCTGTAAAGACAGATGAACTTATATTAATGTTGTGATTTATTTATAAGTTGTGCCATGTTTAACAGAAAATTTGTCATGATTGTGTGTTGTTTTGAGTTTATAAAAAAAATGTTAACATCTGGCAAAAGTATTGTTCAACATTTTTTCTTAATTTATTTTTCACAATAAAGAAATAATACCCAGGTCAGGTGATTATATATGATGTTAAGTCCAGAAAAATAACCAGGGAAAACACAGTTTTCAAGTAATGTAATCTGTGATGTGTCATTGATATATTTTATTGATAACATTAAGAAAGATCATACATGTATTTGAAGGCTTGTCTGCAATGTGTATACAGTTTATAACCACAAATATTACCGCAAAAAATAATGTTATTAACTAGATAGGTCTATTAAAAATGAAATACTTTCTGTGTAATGTTAGATTACCACTCCTTTATAAGTTTTAGTAATTTCATCAGAAACTCCTTGCGTTTCATATCGTCTTGATTTTCCATTTGTATGTATTACAATAATGTCTGATCTTCGTACATTGTATCTATTGAAAAGAAAATGAATAACATTTGATATGATAATATAAAAATACATTGCAGGAAAAAAATGTTTAATAATGTATTAAAGCAAAATGAAATTTATTGCCTCAAGTTGTTCATGAAGTTCTTGTTATAGCAAGGACTGACATGGTTTTATGTGACAGTCAATTAATGATGTCAAGTTTTTGCTAATATATTATTGTGTTCAAAAGACCTGGTGCATTAAATCGTTCACAAAGACTAATAAACCTTAACAGGTTTATGTCATTAATGAATAGTTTGATAAACACATATATGAGCAATACATTATCACATAATGGAATTTATAATGTTCTTTAACGAACTGCCTGAGTGTCGTATCACTTTTACGTAGGAAAAAGTGTCAACAAAACACGTGTTGCGTAAATCTGAACACACCTAAATTAACCACATACATGTCTCATAATACATGATTTTTGTGCACCTCCAGTGATTATTGTATCACTTTATCCTACACAAATATTTGTAGTTTTTTGCCATAGTTATGTCAGTACATTATTAGTTAAAATACTCAGTATATTTGTAAAAGCTACAAGTGGTTTATGCTTGGCAATGGTGGCAATTTAAGTATTAAATATTTTAAATGATCTGAAGATTTTTAATAATTAACCTGAACACATTTTTCCTATAGATATATTTAAATACATTTTGATTAAGAAAGGAATGTCAGGCCAATATTATACATGTAGGTCACATCTGGCATGATTGCATGTTTTATTAAATGATGTGAGAATAAGTTACAATTCTGATTATTGTATAAAACAAAATTATGGTTGAATTATTTAATTTATCTTGGGATTTATATTTGTATGCTCATACGGAGGCATTTATTGATTTCACATGTCTGACCACCATCAATCTTTATGTCCATATATCAGAATGTCTTTTTGTTTGGAGGCTTGTGATTAGAAGTATTCTTTCAAAACTTTATGGTTGATCTCACTCAAATTTGCACAGTTGAATGACCTTAATGTGTGCATGTAGATAATTTTGAAGAATCTTGGATTGTGGGCTGGGACAATATATGTATCCCGGAAAAAGCAACTTTTTGGAAAAACCCACTTATCTGCTGGTACAAATAAACATGACCCATTGATAATCCTTTCAAAACCACATACCGTATCAACTGTTATAATTTAAAGTAAGCTATCATTGGTAGATTTAATGGACAAGCGTTGTTTGTACCGGGGTGATTAGCGTTTTTTTCCAAACTCGTGCTTTTCCGGGATAGATCTATTGTCAGCATATTAATTATTATTCAATTATATAAAATGGCCTTTGCTACTGAAAACGTGATTAATTTAATACATTATTTGTTATCAAAACCACATACTTCCCCACAAAGAATTTCTTTCATGAACCACCAAGTTCAGATCTTCTTGTTTGTTTACTAGAAAATGTATGATAAATGCTCTATTTTATTACATAAATTCAAAAAAACTTTGTATTACATGTACATTTTATACACCTTACAAAATATAGAAATCAAACATTTTTATCAGTGACTAAGCTGTTAGTATACTGCTTAAATACATTGTGGAAATGTGTTGAAATCAGTGTTAACCCTTTGCATGCTGGGAAATTTATCGTCTGCTAAAATGTCGACTGCTGAATTTCTACAATTAGCATTTCTTCGAAAATTTTTCAAAAAATATCAGGATAGCAAACAGTTTGGATCCAGATGATCCAAACTGTTTGCAAAGGCCTTCAAAATTCGGTTCCCGCACTGAAAGACTTAAATACAATGTGGAAATGTGTTGAAATCAGTGTTAACTATCAGACCAATCTGGTTGAATGTTAAATGGGAAACAGAATGAAAACATTACAGAAGCTTATCAGATGCTGATAAAAATGGTACAAAACTGTTACACCACTTATTGAAAACATTCTGGATTAAAAACAGGTGTTTTTTTCCGATTATGTTAAAAACACTTATCAGACAGAAGAAAATACACCCATAACACATTGGTTGACTATTGTGAGTTTGTTGTATTTTGGTAGCTGCATGTTCATTATATGAAGTTTGCTCTTAACCCATTTATGCCCAGTGGACTCTTCCATCCTTCTAAATTGGATCAATTTATTTTCAAAATTAGGGGTGTCAAGTATATTTATTTCTATATTTAGAATATTTCATAAAGAAATTCATTTAAGCAAACAGCGCAGACCCAGATGAGACGCCGCATTATGCGGCGTCTCATCTGGGTCTACGCTGTTTGCAATGTCCTTTTTTCAGGACGCTAGGCATAAATGGGTTAATTGGTGACATACATAAATTATATTTATATACAATATGTACAACACACTAATAATCTTTTTGTAATAATATACTCTGCTGTAAAACCTTGATAGTTTAGCCTGTTAGAAATCTAATATGGAGTTATGCAATTAAGAATCCCTTAATTGGTTTATAATAACCTTTGAAGATGTTAGGAAAAATATATGGGCAATAAATGGTACTGGTTGCATCATTGATTTAATTTCTTACATTTTATTGAACGTTTGGTCATTTGATACGCTTTTCATTAAAACTTGTGTACATGAAGTTTGAGGTAACTGTTGAACAATGTGTTGTTATAGCAAATTATTGTTTCTTTACAACAGCGAATTCACATTACCTGATCATTGTGTATAAATAATTTCTGGTGTTTTACTGTAAAAATAATAACCTTTCCCTTACAGTGACTAGAATTAATGATACACTTATTGCACTTTTATTTGCTATTTCTTATGTTTGAAAGTCACAAAAAGCTCATTAAATGGACTGTTTTTCTGTGGTTTGTTTGAATTGGTTTGTTTGATCACATTGTGAGCTGAAAGATATTGATGATAGGGGAAATAAATGGTGAAAAATACATATACTGAATTGTTTTTATCTGCTGAGTCAGATAACAGAAATATGTAAAATTCACTGACCACATACTTATGAAATAGGGGGGATTCTGAAAAAAAAAAACTATTTAAAAAAAAGTTTCACAAATGGGGAATATTGTGCAAATCTTGGACAAAGGGGGACTTTGACGAAATGTAAACTAAATCTTATCTTTAATAACAACAGAAATACAAACCCACTTTAATTATGATACCATTTAAATACAATAATTGAAAAATCACTGTGTCAGAAATGTTTATACATGTAACTGTGGTAAATTGTGGTAAATTGTGGCGTACTGTTTATAATATTATCATGTTCAATAATGTATCATCCATAAGTGCACGTAGTATTTTATGCTGCATTGTGGGAAAATGGGACTTGACTAATGAATGTTTAGTGTCATCCCAAGACAGTCTGCAGGTTTTTTTTGGCCTGATTTTATAGCCGAAATTCGGCTATGTTCCCAATCCCAAAAAGTATACTTTTTTCCCAAAATGTGGCAAAAAATTCCCAATTTCAAAAAAAAAAAAAAAAAAATTTTTTTTTTTTTTTTTTTTTAGAAAGAAGTCTAATGTGTATTTCATCTCAATTTTAATTCAATTATATCTAACAAAGTATTATATGATTTTGTTCTTTTAATTTGAATGATTATGAAAAGTTATATCAAATTTAGTATTTCCCTTATCAGTGGACTTTTCGTGTGAAAAAAAAGGCTAATGAATTTATTTTCCCAATTTCATGAAAATGCCGATAAAATTCCCAATTCCAATGCCATGGGCTATCTTCCCAAAAAGTGGAAAAAAAACCTGGTCTGTGCAGTCTAATTACAGAAACACTTTTCACTTTTATGGTATTTTTCATTTAAAGGAACAAAAATCCATTGAGGGGGAAAGTGTTGTCCCTGCATGATAAGCCTGTGAAGACTACACAGGCTTATCTGGGACAACATTTTACAACCATGCATTAAACTCTGTTTTCCAAGAGCGAGGCTGAAGTTTTTTGACATGGTTTTGTGCAGGTACACATACATTTGAGCCGTGCTCAGTGTGAAAAAGGGTTTTTTTAATGCATATGCGTACAGTGTCGTCCCAGATTAGCCTGTGCTCTTTGTACAGGCTAATTAGGGACTACACTAGTTCCGCCTAAACTGGAATTTTGCTAAGAAGAGACTTTCTGTAAACTACCTTAAAAGGGGAAAGTGTCGGCCCTGATTAATTAGCCTGTGGGACAACAATTTAGGCACATTTATTAAACCTCCTTTTCACAGAGCACGGACCATTTATAATTATGTTAACTTGTGGTGAATGTCCATGAACACCAATAATTCACCATGCATTTTTTCTGCTAGTTAAATTTATCCTGCTTTACAAGGACACACTAAACAAAAGCAAATCGTGCAGCCCAACATGCAGGAAACCTTATAAGCACGTGCACATGACTGTGCTCACTGTGGTTTGTTATATCTAAAGTACCAACTTCCCCCTTTTTGTCAGGCTTCAGGACGTTGAAATTTGAGCCTCCTTTTCTCGTTTTCAAGTGTCCACTAATAAGAATGCCTATTGCCTGTTCTTGAAGTTCGTTGCCTGTACTTGAAGTTAATATGCGTAGCATATGGATGTAGTTGACTAAGTTATTGTTGATCTGTTATCCCTTTCCCACTCAGAAGCATAGTAAAAATGGCTATGAGCAACCAGCAGAAAACCAGAACAGCCTGCTAGTACTCGCAGTCTGTTCAGGTTTTATGCTGTTTGCTTCTCATCAGTATCTAAGGGTTGGAAATGAAGCCTTTAAAACTTAAATCTTGTAAGAAAGGTCTTTTAAAAATTAAAATTCTAAGGGACTACAAATGTTGTGAAGTCTGATTCAGAAGACAGCAGTGCATATAAACCCTTTCAGTGCGGGAACCGAATTTTAAAGGCCTTTGCAAACAGTTTGGATCCAGATGAGACGCCACAGAACGTGGCGTCTCATCTGGATCCAAACTGTTTGCTATTCTGATAGTATTCGTTGAAAAAAAAAAAAGAAGAAAATGCTAATTTTAGAAATTCTGCAGACAACATTTTAGCAGACGACAGATTTCCCAGCATGCAAAGGGTTAACTGTTGCTGCCAAGACATCCTGCAGTCTTGGTGGTCAAGGTTGAAGGTATTTAAGGAAGACATGCAAGCCAAAAAGGATCATTGTGCAGTTATCGTGAGACCTGGAATGCTTCTAGCTGTTCTTTTGATTGCCTTGTTGATACTGTATTGGAGTATTTCAAATGGGATATCAGTTTACATTGTTGACTTCATGTTTTGTAACTGAACATATCACCCGTTTGTGCAAAAAGGTACCATGTTACATTGAAATTAGATGGCACATGATACCTTATGGCACCAATAGGGCGATATCAACCGCCATAATGATACACCAAGTCAGCACTTTTGTTCACTATGAGAGAAATAAGCACAGTGTTTATTAAATAAGACCAATGATTATCCTGGGAGGGAGATTAGATTATATTGATATGTGATGTGTGCTGAATTGATTTTCCTCTGGAACTGTCATAAGGGTTTGATTTGAACACTCATAGTGGGAGCTAAAATAGTAAACAAATCATTTTACTATATATTGACGTCTATGAGGAAAACCGTTAAATATCTTCTTTTCTAAAACTGCAAAGCCCATAGCTTATTGTAATTGGCACGTAGGGTGATATACTGACGCCCTCTAAAATGTTTTTATAGACTAATGTATTTTTGTTATTATTTTAAGAAAATAATCTAAGCCCTTGTCCTTTAATGCAACTTACGGACACTAAACCAAACATAGTGGTTGGGATTGCAGCAAAGATTTGTTGCTATGTTGTATTTTGTTTCTTGAAAAGGTCTCTTAAATGGTTTGGTTTAAGACTGAAATGCTGACCAGTATGGAAACCCTAGAACTATAACTCACCAATCCCAAAATCCATTAGACAAGAAGTGGTTGAAGTCCCACAATGCAACAGTGCTGTCTGGTGTGATTGAAGGATTATATGGGTTTTAACGCTAGACTGATTTATATGGCTTCTTCTGGATGAGCCAGATACCTTAGTTATGTGCTAGCTGCCCTGATTTATGGCATTTTCACAGGAAATAGGGATGATTTGGTAATGAAGTTGTCCAAAAAGATATAACATCCCTGTGATGGTCAGTTTATCCAATTACTGTCTTATTTGTGAACATAGGCCTGGGGTAATGGTTATGGATTGTTAACTAAAATAAAATCTGTTATAGATTTAATATGGAGAGGAAAAAGCAGGGTCCAAAGCTTTATAGAGTATCAAAGCATTATCTCACATCAACCAGTAATCTAAGAAGTCAAAGACTTGGTGTTAAATAGTTTGGTTCATGAATTAATGAAATTTATTGAAAAGTTTTATTGGGAATCAAGAGCATAATTTTGGTCAAAATGGTACAAAGCTCAAACCATTATAATGTTCATATAATCTGTTGCATCATAAATATCCTGAATGAAAAGGGAGTATTTATGACAAAAATTCTGAAATGGAATCATTTAGAATAGTGGCAAAGCTTTTTATTCAATTGCAAGTGAATATTTCTGGAATATTGCTCAATAATGATCCAGTTTTCTAGATTGATGTTTAGTATTTGCTGCAAATTGATGGATCTGTCATTTTATTTACTGGCCATATAGGGACTACTTCCACTGTCTGGAATGTTTTAACCAGTCTGTTGGAGTAAAAGCAGCTTCTGATTGGCTGATTTGAAAATCAGTTTGGTTTATTACAGAAGCTGATTTGCAGGAGTGGCTTTCTCAGACACTCCAGTGTTTTGGCAGTGATTGCACATTACTCAACAGGTTTTGTCCTAGCATATCTTCCATACGGGCACCATGTACTTTAACAAAAACGCCTGTCTGCGGTGTTCACTTCTCCAGATGGGTGACATTTCGCTGTGGAAGGACACGCTACTGACTGCGGTGTTCGGCGAACACCCGAAATCGCTGCGATTGCACGCTTTCGTTAACGGGAACACCCGTGATCACCGCGATGCTGCGCAGCCACCATAAAAACCTGTCTGCGAGAGTCATCTTTTCAAAAGAGTTCTCTTTTCGAAAGAAAATCATATACTACATGTAGATATTACATGTATGTGCACATGTATGCATACTTAAAATTCGGACAGTACGTAAAGTCAGAAATGTAAATAAAGCGCTTAGACGATCAATACTATTAACTCTTATGGTGTTAATCAATGCCATTGCCCTTTTTAACAACAAATACCGAGTTTCAAAGAAATCAAGAGAGTATTAAATCAATTATTTACTTGTGAACGACTTTAAGTACTGTCCGAATTTACGTATTGCATCCGTATGTTACAACACTTGTGTGCAGTCAGTATACAATACAATAATTGTTTCAATAATGAAGGAACTGATACAGCGTAACAGTAAGGATACTGTGAGCGTGTTTAAATGATATTTTATTAAGAGGAAATGTCAATGCCAAATAATTCGTGAGAATAATTACGCCGGTACTTTAGTTGAAATTCACAACGAAACTTTTTAATGGAAATTAAATGATCTCAAAGTTGTACCCGCTATTTACAAATAAATACACCAACGCCAATTTTCGCGCGCTTTTTATGAGGACAAAGATATTCATTTATTTCATGTAGAATTTGTAACCTAAAATAACTGTACACGACACGTGCAAACCGTGTCAGGTGATTTACGCATGTTGCAATACAACTGTCTTGATTGGGTGCTTATCTCATCAAATCTTTAAATAGAATCATATGCCGAAATTCATTTGATACTTTCGAAACAAACATGTGTGTTTATGACTCTTATTGTCTATATTACCCACCCATAATTTGATTTTAAAAATGGAAATCGGGCATATATGGGATTATCTAGTAATTGATAAAGATGGGAGAAGTTGCATTTATGCGATTGAGACAGTTGACAAGTATGTATCGGGGAATTTAGATACTCGGGATAATACGATTACTATAATAAGTTATGAGTTCTCCATGGCTTCAAACTGTTAATTGAATAATCAAACACTCAATTACCTGGTAACACTCCACCAGGTGCAGTATCCTACAGCTAGGTGTGAACGCGGTTTTCTTTTATACGCGGCGTTTAAAATGACAGAAAACACTGTCATGGGCATGGGTGTGAAATACATTATTCATTATCACTTTTAAATGAAAGGGATCAATACAATACGTTTATGTTCAATTATTTTATTTTAAGCGAACACAATTAACTCTGCGGTAGATATTATGGTTCCGCGGTAATTGGCAGTGTTCGCCTTATGGCAAATGGCCCCCGCAACATTTGATCTGAACACCCATCGTGGGGTTCACATTGGTAAGTGAACACAGTAAGATGAACACTGTGGGGAGTGGCGTTTGTTTAAGTACACGGTGCCTGTACTGTAATGTTCTTTGTAATGGACTCATAACCATAATTGTAAAAAAAATCCCAATTTGCTTGTTTTTCCCCATTTTTAAACGAAAAGTTTCTAATGATTATTATATTTAATTTCTATTAAACATAACAATGTGTATACATATAAATTATATGATTGTTTTCGTCTCATTTGAATAATCATAAAGAGTTATATTAAATTAGTTTTTCTCAAATCAGTGGACTTAAGGCGTAAAAAATTATCAATCCCAAAATTACTGGTTTTCCCAAAATGACCAGGAAAAGGACTGCTTAAGTAGGCGACCCTCCCCCCCCCCCCCCCCCCCCCTCTTTCCAAAACCCAGATGCCCTCACCAATATTGAGTAAAAAATAAAATAATAAAATATATATATTGGTAAAAAATAAATACCTGTCCATTGAAATTCAATATGTCAATAAAAAATTAAATATATGTCTGTAAAAAATCAATCTAGTGGCTGATATTGCATGGTAAAAGTAATAAAAAACTTTTTGGAATGTAATAAGGTGCAGAAAGACATCAGAAACTTCTACATGCACACACACATATAGAGGAAAATCTAGCCATTAATCAAGCTGCCTAATGAAACTCTTGAATTTGTATCATGATTTTGTATCATATGGCCTGTATATTTTATCTCAATGCAATGATTTGCGATTTCTTTGCAGCTATCAAATAACAACTTCTAACAAGTGAAATATAGGCTGTTGCATGACGATAATTAAGTGCCCCCTTTAGCAACTACAAAAGCTTGGTGTACATATACATGCACATTTTTGATAAAGATATTTTGAATCCTGATTGGTGTATACAAATCTATACAAATTGCATAGATGTTATGTATTTGCTCCCTTAAATATCAACTGAGCCTAGTTCTACAGCATATGCTCATCAGGGACAACATTGTCCACCTACATTGGATGTTTGCTTAGAAGAGACTAATACCTTAACCCTTTGCATGCTGGGAAATTTGTCATCTGCAAAAATGTCGTCTGCTGAATTTCTAAAATTAGCATTTTCTTCGATTTTTTTCAAAGAATACTATCAGAATAGCAAACAGTTTGGATCCTGATGAGACGCTACGTTCTGTGGCGTCTCATCTGGATCCAAACTGTTTGCAAAGGCCTTCAAAATTCGGTTGCAACACTGAAAGAGTTAAACAAACAACAAACAAACCGAATGTGTTGTCTCTGATTAGCCTGTGAGGACTGCACAGTCTAGCCTGGTACAACACTTTATGTAACTGTATTAAGCCCTGTTTTATCAGAGTGGAGCTCAATTGTATTGGTAAAATCGTTTGTATAATATGCAATGCAAACTGCTAATAATTAATTGGTGGGTGGGGTAATTATAAGCATGAATGATGCTGGAAAACCACTATATTGGGTTACTCAACTTGGCCTACCCACCCAAGATAGCATCTGATAAAAAATAGCATACAGGCCTTTTATCCAGCCCTATATATCTGATAATTGTGGTTGTTTATGTATCATGACTGCTTAAATGGCCGCAAAATGACACCTTAACATGCAAGTTGAATAGGAAACAGTGGCTTTGTAGGTAAGCAGGGTCAGTAACCATTGTTGAACTGCTTTCAACATCTCAGCATTTCATTAATACCTGTCTAAGCGGTATTAAATGTTTCTTTACCTGTCCTGAGTTCATCAGTGAGGCAGAAAATGACTTGACAATTGTAACTATGTAATTACTTCCTTATATTTTGAGTAAAATGTGAATGAAGTGTTGTCCCCTGGTTAGCATGTGCATCACAAACAGACTAGTCAGGAACATAATATTCTTCTTTTATTGATTATTCGTTTAACCTTTTACCACTTCGATAAGTATTTTGCATTTCCAACCCTAAGATACTGATGAGCAGCAAACAGCATAAAGCCTGAGCAGACTGTGAGTTACTCGCAGGCTGTTCTTGTTTTATGCTGTTTGCACGTAGCCATTTTCACATTGCTTATGAATGGGAAAGGGTAAAAGAAAGACTCTTCTTGACGAAGATCCTGTTAAGGAGGAGAAAATCGTCCTGATATGCCGATGCAAACTCTGCACAGGCTAATCTAGAATGACACTTTACACGTTTATTAAACCTTGTTTTTCCAGAGAGACGCCTGCATATTTCTTAAGTTCTTAACATGTCCAGTACTGATAAAAAAACATGTGTTACCATTTTAAATGTGTCAAAAACATGGGGGTAACCTTTCTTTTATGAAACCATGTCATGATGAACTCCTTTCTTCAGTGAAAAAACATGGGAGCCCTTTTTTGGAAAAAATGGTGGGGGGGGGCCCGGGGGCTTTCTTTTTTAGCAAAATCCCCCTTAACAAGTTTCTTCACAGACAGGTCCCAAAGTGTCCTCTGACAAGTAAAATAAGATTTCAGTCTAGTAATAAATGATAATGACAAGAAGAAACAAGTCACCTGCACCCTTTCATGGTTTCTTATTATGTAGCTTGTCCCATCCTAGGTGTATTAAGCTATCAGACTATCTTTTTTTTCTGCTATACACATGAACAGGGCTGAATGCAAAACTGTTTTGCCTTATTAAAATTTCTGTATGAAATATGTTAGTTAACGCCTTTTCTATAGTTTGGTGCAATTCTAGCTGCATTAGAAAAGCAGTGCCTTTGTTTGGACCCAATCCTAGCAATGAAAGTTTTCTGTATGCATCACAGGCTGTATTATCATTATCGGTTATGTTATATAATTAAACCATTATTTTGTGCTTTAAATGCATGGGTACAAATGGTTATTTTTTTCAGCAGCTGTTGCAGCCTAGTCTTAAGCTATCTAGTTTTGGTTGTAATTTATGGAAAGATATTAAGGTTCACAAAAGGTTCAGGGTGTTTTAAATAGCAAAATTTATAGTGTTAAGGAGACTGACAGTTGGGGTATCTGTAACTGTAACGAACTGTATTGCAAGTATAATTATAATCAGCGATTTCGATATTTGATGAAAAAGTTACTTCTTCAATATTTTATAGACAATGGTCAGTCAATGCAGTAAGCTACAAGTATTATATATTTCCGGGAATTGGGAGAAGAAGGTTAAGTGGGTGTGGTAAAAGTAAAATGGGTGTCTTAAAGTAGCGCCATAAGTGGGTGGGGTAAAGGCCACAGTTTCCGCTTATTTAAAGTGTGTATAGTGGCTGTTTTACAAAATGTGATTATATCTCAGTGTCACAATTCAAGGAGAATGTAGTTTATTTAAGTATTATATTGTTCTTTTTAACCAACAAGTTGTTATTGACCACTTATGATGACTGTATATATGAAGAGATGCTCTTAAGTGAATGATAAGGATGTGTTAGTTATCAGCAAAATAATAAGTTGTTTGTTTGTCTTAATTGAGGAAGTTATAAATAACATTAACACAATGAAGATGGTATGCATTAGTTTGTACATTTTTAATGGGAAGAAATGCATGTGGAAATTATTTTACAGAGGCAAAGTTTATATTATAATCTTAATTCTTTTATTATGCCCCCCTTCGAAGGAGAGGGGGTATATTGTTTTGCACATGTCGGTCCGTCCGTATGTCCAACCGTCCATATGTCCGTCCGTCCACCAGATGGTTTCCGGATGATAACTCAAGAACGCTTAGGCCTAGGATCATGAAATTTCATAGGTACATGGATCATGACTCGCAGATAACCCCTATTGATTTTGATGTCACTAGGTCAAAGGTCACGGTGACCGAAATAGTAAAATGGTTTCCGGATGATAACTCAAGAATGCTTATGCCTAGGATCATAAATCTTCATAGGTACTTTGATCATGACTCGCAGATGACCCCTATTGATTTTCAGGTCACTTGGTCAAAGGTCAAGGTCATGGTGACCCGAAATAGTAAAATGGTTTCCGGATGATAACTCAAGAACGCTTATGCCTAGGATCATGAAACTTCATAGGTACATTGATCATGACTCGCAGATGACCCCTATTGTCGTCAGGTCACTAGGTCAAAGGTCAAGGTCATGGTGACCCGAAATAGTAAAATGGTTTCCGAATGATAACTCAAGAACGCTTATGCCTAGGATCATGAAACTTCATAGGTACATTGATCATGACTCGCAGATGACCCCTATTGATTTTCAGGTCACTAGGTCAAAAATCAAGGACACGGTGACCCGAAATAGTAAAATGGTTTCTGCATGATAACTCAAGAACGCTTATGCCTAGGATCATGAAACTTCATGGGTACATTGATCATGACTCGCAGATGACCCCTGAAGATTTTCAGGTCACTAGGTCAAAGGTCAAGGTCACAGTGACTCAACTTTGAAAAATGGTTTCCGGATGATAACTCAAGAACGCTTTCACCTAGGATCATGAAACTTCGTAGGTTCATTGATCATGACTCGCAGATTATCCCTATTGACTTTCAGGTCACTATGTCAAAGGTCAAGGTCACAGTGACTTGACACAGTAAAATGATGTCCGGATGATAACTCAAGAAAGCTTACGCCTAGGATCATGAAACTTCATAGGTACATTGATCATGACTCGCAGATGACCCCTATTGATTTTCAGGTCACTAGGTCAAAGGTCAAGGTCACAGTGCAGAAAAAACGTATTCACACAATGGCTGCCACTACAACTGACAGCCCATATGGGGGACATGCATGTTTTACAAACAGCCCTTGTTTCTGAATAGTTACCTATGTGCACTGGAGGTATCAATGCACATTTTAAGGACTTAGATTGAAGCCTGGTTTAGTATGGGATGTTGAAGCATTGACCGGAACCCTAGTGGAAAAGAGTAGCTAACAAATATCCATTCCTTTATTTATAATTTGCCTGTTCACAGCCATTATATAAAAACAACAACAACAACACTCTAAAAATGAAAAGAGAGAACATATCTAAATAGACACACTGTGACTTCCTCATGTTTGTATTTTGAGTGTTGCTGAAACATTCAAGAACTTTCATTCATGATAGATTCAGAAAGTCAAGAACTTGCTCTATGATTGTCTTAAACGTTTGGAACAGTTTCATTCTTAATATTCCTGGCAAAGCCTGTAGGTCTAATTGCAAACATGGGTGGGGTGCTTTGGGAAGAGATTTGTTTTCCAAAAATGATTAATGATTGATACATGTATCAACATTCCTATAAACCATATTTTATTTGTATGATCAATTCAAATTCTGTTATGAACAAGTGAACCTTGTTTATTATACTTCTTCTGCAAGCAAACATAGGTGTATCAGTACATGTACTCTTGCCTGTTGAAATTTTGTAGATATGGTTTTATCAAATGTACTGCATCTGGGGAATATCTGCCATGATATAATGTAGAGTGTATTGCACTGTGCAGTTCATATAATACTTTATCTCAAGATCCAGTTGTGCATTGAATCATTTAGCGCGATATTATACTAAAAATTATTTATCAGTATTTCTTGTTATGTATACATGAGATATTACTTGACAGTGTTCAATGTTGTGTGCATGAATATTTTACTCATTTGAGCATGAATATGATAATGGCAGTCAGATTTTGGCCTAAGGTTTTAGCAATAAATCAACAAAGCTTTTTACTTCATTGCCAGTTTGGATGTCCGATCTTGGTAAAATGGTTAGGAGGATGATGGAGTTGCTTCTGAGATCAAGCATATTCCAGACAAAGTATACATATTAATTTGCCTGTCAAGCGAACAAATAGTCCTTAGGCTGGCATTGATACTTTAGTTGCAGACCACAGAAAGTCAATACTGTCTTGCAAGCTTATATGTTAAATTGCACTATTGGAAACCGACTTTGCAGTGTCTTTAAGGTGGGGCAAAATATTTTTTTTCTATGTTTTAGGTAACAGTTGACATTAACCCCCAAAACCTTATCTTAAATAAGTAGTTTTCTCTGAAATATGAATTGATCAGATTTATGTTTTTCAAGGGAGATAACTATGATTTTAAAAGACAGTATGATCATGAAGCCCCTCCCCCCTCCACTCCCACAAATATAGTAATGTGCAGCATATTGGTTTTACCTTGGACATTTTAAATCTGACTGTTCATAGACACAAACCTGTCAGTCACAATGTACACTTTTTAAATTCCTTCTTCAAACTAAAATGAATGGTTCTGTATGATATAATGTTGTGTGTGTGAAATATGTAATCTTTATGTTAAAATTTGAAAATGTATCCAATTAGCATATGTATTACCGAATTGTTGCAAGTTACATATTGAGTGGTATTGTTTGAAGGAATTCATCACTGGCCTGCAAATCTACAGTAAGAGACTGTTACAAGAAAAACATGATAATTTTAGTTTGGCCTTGTCATTTCCTGAGCATGCATAGGAAAAGGGCTGTAGCAAAAGGCCACATATGGACATGCATGTCACGGGTCAATATCAGTGTAGTGTGACCTTTTCAACCCAATTAGTGTATCTCTGTGGCAATGAGTTCCCATATTGTGACTGGTATTATGTCCATTAAGGCTGCTCTGGTCTCTGGAAAATGTTGCAGTATTTGTTTCATCTTTTGTTGAAAGGTGGTAAGGCCTTTCAGATTGGGGAAATTTTCAGAGAAAAAGGGAATCATAATTTTGTTGTTAAGCATTATTACATATTTATGTTCTACTTTGTCACAAAGCATGTATAGAATACTTTGCTGCAAATGCTTAATTATCTTTTAATCAAACTTGGTTTGATAGAAAAAGCTAAGTAAATTATACAGAAATGCCTCTTACTTAGTTATTTTTGTCTGAATTGACTCAGTTTCACACTTAATGGTTCCATAGACTGGAACATAGGAAGAGCATTTGATTGCATCAATAACATAGCACAGCATATTGGAGCATTGATGGGCAACATTGGCAAGAATTATGGTTTTGAATAGACCTCATGGTTATATGGGATAATTTGGCCTTAATAATGCTGCTTTAAAGTGCAGCTTGGCACTACTTCATTACTTGCCTGACTTCCTCCACTGATTTGTTATTGATTTTGGATCACAGGCTCCACAGTTTACAAGACTGTTGCAATCTTGGTGCAGACTTTATTAACTCTTTCAGTGCTGGAACGGAATTTTGAAGGCCTTTGCAAAACGTTTGGATCCAGATGAGACGCCACAGAACGTGGCGTCTCATCAGGATCCAAACTGTTTGCTATTCTGATAGTATTCTTTGAAAAAAAATTGAAGAACATGCTAATTAAAAAAATTCTGCAGATGACATTTTAGCAGACCACAAATTTCCCAGCATGCAAAGGGTTAACTTTACAAAATGAGCCTTGCTCTGAGAAAACTGGGCTTAATGCATGTGCACACACTGGATTGTTGCTATAAAGAGACTAAACCTTTAAACAAAAAATACCATAAAAGCGGAAAGTCTCGTCCCTAATTAGCAAGTGCCGACTGCGCAGACTAATTTGGGACAACACTTTATGCACTTGCATGAAACCTAGAACTCGCAGAGTGTCAGGCTGAAATTGGTCGTGTGAGTGAATGCTTGCATTGCAATACTGAGTGTAATTGTGTACTTTTTATTTAAATTTTTAGTTTCAATATTTACATTATCAATTCTAAATCAGTGTCTTACAGGCATTAACTAAACTGATTTTGAGAATACATGCCTTTTTCTGCCTATCTCACGGGTCCAATAGTTGGACACATTCCCAATGCCTAATATGCATACTTTTTCCCAATTCTAAAAAAAAAATTTTTTTTTTTTTTTTTTTTTAGAAAGAAGTGTCTTATGACTTATGATCATTAGACTATATCACATTTTTATTTTGTAAACAACCTACAAGATATATAACCATAATTTATAGGAATTTTATCCAAAATGACTGCCCAAATAATGCTTTTGTCAATGAAAATTATTCCCAATTTGGAAGATTTCGCGACTCGAAAAATCCCAATTTTGCTAGGTACTTCTTCCCAAAATAGACAGAAAATGGCCTGGAATATCATCAACAACAGCAGCAGCTGTTTGAACAACAATTATAATACAAATAATAATTTTCTACAATCAAGCATAATAATCAGAGCCTATTTCCCAAAATCATTTTGTAAATGCACTGTTAAACATTCCCAGCAAAAAAGTTTTTGTTCTGAAACAGAACACTTTTTTTAATGAAATATCAGAAGTAAATGTATGCCTAATCTGTATATTTAATGAACACATTTACAAACAAAAACTCCTCAGATGCACAGAACAGAAATTCATGGAAAGATCCTATAAAACATGACATTTTTCTTTTTAAACAGGTAACAGCAGTGCCTCTGTTTTTCATGTTGATTGAAAGCTGATTAATTAGGAGCAGGCTCCTGCATGCATGAGATAGATTTGACCTTTGTGTGACCTACCCTAGAGATTGATCTAGACAGGGTGTTGTGGGGTAAAACAGTTTCTCTGGAATGTTTTATGGCTCAGGTGGGATGAATGGTTCATTCATCTGTAGTAGCACAGTAGCTGTATTTGGCATGGTTTGACCTTTACCTTGTTATCTTGGGGGTTACAGGGTAATTAACCTTTTGAAACATTGAATTGCTGTGTATTTAGTGCTGTGTGGCCTTGTTTTTTGGTGAAGTGAGGTGGAAGTGAGGCCTTGTGTTTGGCTTTCATCTTAAAGAGAGAGATGAACATTAGATGATACCTTTATGATTTGTTATGATTGAACAACTGTTTAATACACAGAACATTATATTTGAAGTAAACAAACAATAAAAAAATATGCATTTGCAAATATTTGGAAATGCACTTGCCTTCATGGACAGTTTACATTATGTTAATACATCCTGAAACAATATGCAGGTCATGCTACAACAAAACAACACTGCTGGTTTGTGACACATGTCCCCAATGCTCAAAGGTCAAGTCACATTTTGGACTCACAAATGAAATAATTGGGCATAAAACATCTTGTCCTGAAGGTATTATTTCATGACATATCAAACACTAAAAACTTACCACTAATTTATAATGATCTATGGTTGAGTTTGTCATGCTCATCATCTGTGTCCTTAAAGGTCAAAGGTCAAATATTGAAAGATTACACATCTGTATTTTGTAAAGATTTGTGCAAATAGTAGTGCTGCAACAATACGCCAAAAACCGTATTGCAATATATTGTCAGTTCAAAAACCCGTATTGCAATATATCGCAATATATTGCTAACTTGTACCAAAATTATAATTTGCCAATTACCCAATAATCCCATTAATTCCAATTTTAAAGCAAATTCTGGTAAATATTTACTATAAATGTGCTCAAGAATAATAAGAAACACAAACATTCGCAAATTTTCTTAAGTATCAAATACATTTTTGCAATTGTTACTATTTAAAGATGTGATGAAATAACGTCCAACCGGGGCGTTTTTCCCACTGATCACGCGTAATTCAGCTGACGTGATGTTCCCGTTTTTATACAACACAAAATACACCCATACTTTCCATGCGACGTTCTACATGTCTGTATAATTTTCGCGCGCTTTTTATTGAGACAAAGGATAAAGCACTTTTAATTTGACGCTATAATTTTTTATTGTCGCGTTAGCATTCAAATTTGGAAGCGTGTTCCCGAAATTCGGATAACAAATAATGCTCAAATCAGAATCGAACGAAACATTTACAGCTGTGCGCAATTAATTCAACGATAATCTGTTCAAAAGCATCGAATGAATGCTCCCATGTAACAACGCTACTCCGTATAATACACTTTTTAGAATGCTTTTTTTACGTAAAAAATAATTTACACTGCTTTGTTTTGTTTACCTTTTTATCATTATTTCGGATGGCTTTTCTGGACGAAATGTGAATGAATTTTTGTAAAATTTTCGTACCGGTATGATGAAAATCATATCGCAATACAATATGCAGATTGCGTATTGCGATATATACCGATATACCGGTATATTGTTGCAGCCCTAGCAAATAGGATGGTTATAATCTGTTGCACTCACTTTGGTTTGAAAAGGCCTATTTATAAATGAATATTATATGAATGTTTGGAGTGTTAAAAGTATGTTGATGATATCTCTTGTAACAGCTGCAAGTGGGCATATCTCAACCTACACATACCTGTATGGGCTGGTAATTATGCCATGTGTTATAATTGAAGGTGTAATCAATGCTTTAATGACTTCCAAAACTTTTTACATACAAAATTTGACGCCTGTTACTGAAAATATTAGTCTCTGTTGACCGTGATATTTTATGTTAAATCTGGGTTAAGTTATTAATTTAACTTCAGACATCACGCTGTATATCATGAGGCTTGCTTACCATCTTGACATAAAAAAGAAAATGTTTTGTCTTGCTTCCAGATCTCTTTGTTATGCAAGTATGAAACAAAGTGTCTGTTTCAGTTTTTTCCCAAGCTCAGGTTATTAATATAGGAAATAGTTAGTTTCCAGCTACTGGTGTCAGTGAGTTATCCTCTTGCTTGACTTACAGAGCATTTCCAGTGATCTTGCGCGTTTTTTCCACCATTTTGGCAATGGGGCTGGGTCCCTTTTTATTGGGAAAATTCGTGGAGTTTTGACTAAAATTTGGAAATTACTGTTGTTGTTGTTTTGCTATAATATGCTTCAGCAGGTAGAATAAAAGCGTTATCAGTATTATATTTTTCCAAGGATGAACTTATTTAGCTGGATGGGAGATGAACAAATTGTTGAGGTCTATTAACCCTTTCAGTGCAGGAACCGAATTTTGAAGGCCTTTGCAAACAGTTTGGATCCCGATGAGACGCCACAGAACGTGGCGTCTCATCAGGATCCAAACTGTTTGCTATTCTGATAGTATTCTTTGAAAAAAATCAAAGAAAATGCTAATTTTAGAAATTCAGCAGACGACATTTTAGCAGAAGACAAATTACCCAGAATGCAAAGGGTTAAAAAAATAAAAACAAAAAAAACATTTTTTTGGAAACTTTCAATTGTGAATTTTTAGCTCCCATATGGATAAAATAATTTTTATATACTTTTTGCATTGGGAATGGGGCCAATTACCAGACTGCATTTTGATTGAACACTGTGACCAACAAGCTTTAAATACCAGTAGAGTTGGTTTATATAATTATTTGCTGTGTCAGTAATATATTTTATTTTTAAAAGACGTCCACATAGATTCTTTTTATGTTAAGTACATATGCTATTTTTAGTGCGGAAATATAACTGCAAATCCAGCATAGTTTCATGACAGGAAAGCCAATGTGAATCTTTGTTTATGCTCCTTACCTATGGCGAAGGCAGAGAAAACTTAATTGCATTTCGAGGGTTTGGCGCAAAACTATTGTAACTATGATTTTTTCTCAAAACCACTTTCCACTAAAATTGTACATATTTTCATACCCTGCATCCATAAAAAAAATATCACAGTTATATAATTAACATGTACAATTTTATAGTGATCCTGCAAAAATGTTGTATCTAAAATATGTAAAGAATGTATTGCAACACTATTGTATTTCAAGATACATTAGTGTTGCAATAACATATTTGAATCCAAACAAAAAGTCATATTGCAATACTATGGTATCTATAGATACAATAGTGTTGCACATATATACTCAGTAGTTATATATTTTCCTTTTTATTGCAACACTATTGTTACTCAAGATACAATAGTTTTGCAAATTAATTTGCATGTATTTTCATATAAATATATTTTGTGCAAAACTATTGTAACTTGAGTTACAATAGTAATGAACCAAGTTTTACTGCATTTCCAATATATTTTCAGTGTAAATAACATTACCGATGTTTGAATTTACACAGGTACATAAGTTTAAGTATGGCATTTCTGACTATGATAAATAACATTTTGATGTTTTAATGTATACAGGTACATAAGGCTAGGTATGGTATTTCTGACTATAATAAATTACATTATTAGGATGTTTGAATTTACACGGGTACATTAGTCGAGGAATGGTATTCCTGACTGTGGTAGAAAACATTAAGAATGTTTGAATTTACACGAGTACATTATTCAAGGTATGGTAAATCTGACTGTGGTAAATAACATTAAGAATGTTTAAATTTACACAGGTACATAAGTCAAGGTATGGTATTTCTTACTATGATAAATAACATTAAGGATGTTTGAATTTACATAAGTCACGGTATGGTACTCCTGACTATGATAAATAGCATTTAGGATGTTTGAATTTACACGGGTACTTTAGTCAAGGTATGGTATTTCTGACCATATGATTAATAACATTTAGGATGTTTGAATTGACACAGGTACATTAGTCAAGGTATAGTATTTCTGACAATGATAAATAACATTTATGATGTTTGAATTTGCACGTGTACATTAGTCAAGGTATGGTATTCCGGACTATGGTAAATAATATTTAGGATGTTTGAAATTACACAGGAACATTATTGAAGGTAGAGTATTTCTGACTGTAGTAAATAGCATTAAGGATGTTTGAATTTACACGGGTACATCTGAGTATGATAAATAACATTTAAGATGTTTGAATTTACACCGGTACATTAGTCAAGGTATGGAATTTCTGATTATGGTATAAATAACTAGGGATACGAGAGGTTACAAATATAATTAACTGGTTAATCTTTTTCAGTAACCGGTCATTAACCGGTTACCGAAACGCCTTATGTAGTTTAAATAATTTTTAGTACGTAAAAAATGTCATACAGCTCGAACCACTCCGTAGAAACAAAAGTTATTTCAAATTTGAAATCGCTTGTGTTGATAACATGCCAGTTTGATAATAAAATGTACTATACAAATTATTTTCATAATTTTGTAAATGTATGCTATATATTTTTTTATTTTTCCTGTGTAAATGCATAGGAGTAAAAAATTAAAGAACTACACAATGTTCATTTTTATGTTTTATTAACTTATTTTTGGTTGGGCCGCTTATATTACGTTTACGTCGTTTCGTTCACAAAAATGGCGTATTCCTTTGTTCGTTCTGTTATAATATTTAAAACTCAAATTGCCTTAATATAGAAATGTTTTTTTCCGTTCAATGCGACGTAAAGTGGGCTATGTGTGTTCAACGAATCCGCACCTCTTCTTATTCGATAATTGCATACAATGTATTTTGTTGTTTGCATTTTAGCGTTTGTAGACGAAGCTGTATCGTTTGATTTTCATTTTACAATAAAAAATGTGCATAAAATAAAGGACACAAAAGCAAATTAAATTAATTTTGAACGAAATGTATGTTGAATATTTAATATAATCAGTACATTTATTAAATAGCGATGTAACTAAGTATAATGATCTTGAATACTGATAGTTACGTATGTTAGTAAACGTACCATAGCGCACAAATTTTACGCAATTACACGAATACATAATTTAATGGGTTTATTTTAAAAATATTTCTATTTGATGTTTAATAATTTAATTAGTTCATAATTTGCTTTCTTAAATAAAACTTGCATCGGACAGTAATGGTCGTATTGTTGGACGCACATTATCACAATGATATTAATTTTTAACTCGTAAAGATTGTAACTACGAATGCAATTCTTCATAAAATTGTTACTTATAAACACGGTATTTTCGCGAGCAATCAGTGTTGGATATTGGTTAAC
Source organism: Dreissena polymorpha (assembly GCF_020536995.1). Taxonomy (NCBI): domain Eukaryota; kingdom Metazoa; phylum Mollusca; class Bivalvia; order Myida; family Dreissenidae; genus Dreissena; species Dreissena polymorpha. The sequence goes on along the minus strand of NC_068363.1, from coordinate 74,620,950 downwards.
AAAACATCAAAATAAGCCGTCCAAAGTCTCAACTGTTTTTTATTGCGAGTTCAATAAACGTGGCAATTACGTCTTCGCTAATACCGGTAGATCCCACTCACCGCAGTTCGCTAGTTAAATTTTAGCGAGTCAAAAGACTAATAGTATCAGTTATCAAAACGTACCCCCGATTTGTTATCACAAAGGTATTGATTAATTGCTTTATTACTTTGTTGACATGTTATTTATTACCGGCAATGGTGCGGCCTGTTGTTCTTACAAGTCGCCAGCGCAAGTTGGCAGTATGCCACACGAAAAAAGTAAACAAGTACGAATTATTCCATGAAAAAAGCAACATAATCAAATATTTTTTTCTAGGTTAACCTTTTCCGAAAATGTAAACGATTAACTGGTCGTTTCAGAAGGTTAACCGGTTAGCCGGTTTACTTCTTGCATCCCTATAAATAACATTAAGGATGTTTGAATTTACACGGGTATATTAGTCAAGGTATGGTATTCCTGACTATGATAAATAACATTTAGGATGTTTGAATGTAAACGGGTACATTCGTCAAGGTATAGTATATCTGACTATGATATAACATTAAGGATATTTGAATTTACACAGGACATATTAGCCAAGGTATGGTATATCTGACTATTATAAATAACATACAGGATGTTTGAATTTACAAGGGTACATTGGTCAATGTATGGTATTTCTGACTATGATAAGTAACATTTAAGATGTTTAAATTTACATGGGTACATGAGTAAATGTATAGTATTGCTGGCTATGATAAATTACATTTAGGATTTTTGAATTTACACGGGTACATTAGTCAACGTATGGTATTGCTGACTATGATAAATAACATTTAGGATGTTTGAATTTACACCGGTACATTTGTCAAAGTATGGTTTTCCTGACTATGATAAATTACATTAAGGATGCTTGAATTTTAACACCGGTACATTTGTTAAGGTATGGTACTCCTGACTATGATAAATAGCATTTAGGATGTTTGAATTTACACGGGTACATCAGTCAAGGTGTGGTATTCCAGACTATAATAGTAAATAACATTAAGGATGTTTGAACTTACACAGGTACATTAGTCAAGGTGTGGTACTCCTGACAATGATAAATAGCATTTAGGATAATTTTACACAGGAACATCAGTCAAGGTATGGTACATTATTTAAGGTATGGTATTTCTGGCTGTGGTAAATAGCATTTAGGATGTTTACATTTACACAGGTTTATAAAGCAAGGCATGGTATATCTGACTATGATAAATAACATTTAGGATGTTAACATTTACACCGGTACATAAGTCAAGGTATGGTATTTCTGATTATGGTACATAACATTTAGGATGTTTGAATTTACACTTGTAAATTAGTCAAGGTATGGTATTCCTGACTTTGATAAATAACATTAAGGATGTTTGAATTTAAACGGGTACATTAGTCAAGGTATGGTATATCTGACTATGATAAATAACATTTAGAATGTAAGAATTTACACGGGTACATTAGTAAAGGTATCATGGCATTCCTTACAGTGGTAGATAACATTTAGAATGTTTCAATTAACACGGGTTTATTTGTCAAGGTATGGTATATCTGACTATGATAAATAACATTTGGGATGTTTGAGTTTACACGGGTACATCTGAGTCAAGGTATGGAATATCTGACTATAAATAAAAACATTTCGGATGTTTGAATTTACACTGGTACATTAGTCAAGTTACGGTATTTCTGAGTATGGTAACTAATATTTAGGATATTTTAATCACATGGGTACATTAGTCAAGGTATGGTATTCCTGACTATGATAAATAGCATTTAGGATGTTTGAATTTACACGGGTACATCAGTCAAGGTATGATATTTCAGACTATGGTAAATAACATTAAGGATGTTTGAATTTACACAGGTACATATTAAGTCAAGGTGTGGTATATCTGACTATGAAAAATAACACTCAGGATGTTTGAATTTAAACGGATACATTATTCAAGGTATGGCATATTTGACTATGATAAATAACATTTTGATGATTGAATTTACAAGGGTACATTAGTCAAGGTATGATATTTCTGACTATGATGAATAACATTAAGGATGTTTGAGTTTACACGGTCGGGTACATCAGTCAACGTATGGTATTGCTGACTATGATAAATAACATTTAGTACAATTAAGTTAAATGTACACGGGTATTGGTGTTTTATCAGTACCGATATGGTTTCATGAGTTAAATCTGATGCAACGACCAAGAAATTCAAAGGAGGATTCTGTTGAATCAAATTGAAATGGGAAAAAGACAGAGACCTCATAAGGGGCCTTTTCACAGATTTTGGCATGTATTGAAGATTGTCATTAAATGCTTTATATTGATAATTGTAAACATTGGATCAACAAAGCTCCAGTAAAACAAGAATGAAATAAAAAAAGAAGAAAAAAAACAGTAACCCTCAGCTGAGCTGGAATCACTGACCCCTGGAGTCCTGGAGTAAACGTCTACCGCTAAGACCACTCGGCCATCTGTGCTTATACAATGATTGATGTATTTGATATTTTATATACCGTAAGCAATCCTCGTAGATTAACAAAATATAAAAACAACAACAGAACTCTCCAAATTATTCATTTGTTTCCTGTTGCAACGCTTTATAATTTCAGGTTTTTAAATTGTCAAAAGATGCATAATGGATAATTTAGAGCATCGTAATTGTTCCGAATTTTACTGTTTCCTCACCAAATATCATAACTATAACGAAAATTTGCAAATCTGAAACAACTTTTTTTTATTTTTTCAATTTACCAAAACGTGAAAAAGGCACATTTAATGCTTTGCAAAGCTCATGCCATTCCATTGGTGTCCAACATACATTCTTCTTTCTCCTCCTTTATGAAAATTTTGTATGAAAGTTACTGATGAAGTAATGTTTATATGTTAGCATTAAGTATCATTTTAATGTTTTGGATTTTTTGTTTTGTTTGTTTATAATGAAGTTATGGACCTAAACATTAGAAATATAGGAATAGTGTGTAATTATAACAATACATGTTTTAATTGCATAATGCAGACTTTTAATTCACATATCAATTGCCAATTATTTCACAAGTTCTGCAATTAAATGACTGTCTTTATACATTATTTGATTATAACTATGGCATTTTAGTATAATGGCATACAATGGGAATTAAACAAATCTTTGCTAAATAAAAAAAAATAAGATTAAGGAAATAACATATTTCAATTTTATATTAAAGGTACTTAAGGTAAATCTACTTTTGTAAATATTAAAGATACCTATCATATCAAGACTTAAGTGTTTATTTTCACTTGCAACTGTTATGTGGCATTGTATCAATGATTATTGATATTATTATCATAGTACACTCATTTAAATTTGTTTATTTTGATGGAATGTTATTTTGTAAGATACCAGTCTTGTCAGTTGTAAGTACCTGGCCAGTCATGGTGTGCATTTTCTACTGTAACAGTTGAAATGAAACCAACCGTCCATCGAAGTATACTTAATTTAATGTCATTAAAAGATTTCTTCCCTTCTTTATAATTACATTATAAAATTAAGGTTATAAACAAAAGGACATGTCCATTAAAAATCTTCCTTTATAGTTACAATATTTCTTGGATATGTCAAAACCATCAATTTTAGATAAAAACTTAGTGCAAAAGTAATGTATCTTTAGATACAATAGTTTTGCACCAAATTATATTGGCTAAAAAGGAATAAATTTTAACGCAACAGTATTGTATCTTGATATTAATCAAATACATTTAAATGAATCAATATTTAAACAAATTGTTAACTGTTATGTTTAAATACAGTTATTTACTACAAGTTTTAGCCTGGTTTTTATCAGGAAGTGAAAATTAGGGAAACAAGGATGTTTTTTTGATCTCCTGTAAAATTCTAAAAATGTGAGTTACAATAGTTTTGCGCCAAACCCTCGATTTACATACTTATGATAATGGCAATTGTGACTGTAATTTTGGCAAGGAAGTGTCGGGAGCGAGTGCTTTTCTTTGATGCAATTTGCTGAAAGATGAGCATAATTTGGAAACATTTCAAGACAATTTGGTGTGGGCTGTTTTTGCTTTTTGTTTCTTGAACCAAATGGCTTTTACAGATTGGTGTTCCATGTAGTGCTAGCAAATGCAAACACAGTAAAGTGTTTGGTACTCAGGTTGATTTGTGTGTCTCTGCTTTGTAAGTTGCAACTGGCAAATTGGGTAGATTATATACAACATTGTTCTTTGAAAAGTTTTCTGACATTAACATTTTGAAACAAGGCTTACTCTATGCTTTAGACACGCTCATGTGTAAAAGCATCATTTGTTGGGGGATAAGGGAATATATGTTGGGGTAAGGGGAATATTTTTTGGGGGCTTAAATGTAGGTTAATATTTGTTTGGGGTAAGGGTAAGGAATGAACTGTTGGCATATTCGATTTGAAAGTGTGGTTTTGCATGGACAAACTCTAAGGAACATAATAGTTCTGAGGTTATAACAAAACCTCTTCTAAAAAAGTATAACAATTTTGGCATCATTATGATGTTGGTATCCATCATGGCAAACATTTATATATATATATATATACTTAGCTTATGCTTAAAACACAAGCTGTTTTGACTGTTTTGACAGCTTACCTGTCAGCTTTTCCTGCAAATTCTGACAAAGTTATAATCAGTATTTGACAGAGAGCTGGAACACCAGGGGGAAACAATACTCCAGGTTGTTTTGTGATTATCAGGTGTGAAGTGTGGTTAAGAATAGCTCTTGCCTCTTATGTTGAAAGACTACATAATATGTTGGATCTAAGATGTTCAAATTATAAATAAAAATTGTATAATTTGTTTGGCAAATATCTGCTGTCTCAGACAGTTTAAAAAACAATGTGAAAGTAAGAAATGTAAAATAATTGTTTGTTAGACATATTTTTTTCTTCATTTCGTGTGTTTACTGATCTATAAATTTAACCCTTTCCCACTCAGAAGCAATACAAAAATGGCTATGTGCAAACAGCATAAAACCAGAACAGCCTGCGAGTTAGTAACTTGCAGTCTGTTCAGGTTTTATGCTGTTATTTGCTTATCAGTATCTTAGGGTTGGAAATGAAGCCTTAAAAACTTGAATCTACTAATCTATGTTGACTGATCTATGAATTTAACACGAATATGCCTGAAAATAACCAACACATATTCTTCATATTTATTCCAAACTCAGAAATCTAGGCATTTATGTTTTGATGAAAAAGTCATTTTTTGGAAGACCACAATATTTAATGCCAACAAATATTAATGATTTTACTGTAATTTAATAATAAATCCTCTTCTATGGGTAACGTTTGTTTTATAGAGAAAGTAGTTGCAGTAATATATCTTGTTGTATACCTAACTGTCAGGCAATATTGATTACTATGCATGTACAGGATCACATTTCTGGGGCTCATGGCAGATCTTGTCTCTTGCAACACTAATAATTATGTAATCATTACCAGGAAGTCTCCATTTTGTCACTGATTGATTGACGGAAGACTAATGATTTAATCATTATGTACCATATATTTTGTAATAAACTGCGGATGGGCTTTAGATTTTCCTCAGTATATACTACAAAAATCAGTTTGCCAATATAAGAAAGACAAAGTAATTTGACTGCGTTGCTGACATTCTGCTTGCCAATATAAGAAAGACAAAGTAATTTGACTGCGTTGCTGACATTCTGCATACATTTTTGGCAAAGAATGATGTTAAGCATTTGTTTGCATTATATTGTTAGTTCTTCATAAAAATAAAACATGAATAAGACGTAGACATTTGTTTATAATTTAAAAAAAAATAGGGTTTATTAGGGAGGTGGTGTTTAACCCATTTATGCCTAGTGGACTCTCCCATCCTTCTAAATTGGATCAATTTATTTCCAAAATTAGGGATGTCTAGTATATTTATTTCTATATTTAGAATATTTCTTACAGAAATTCCTTAAAGCAAATAGTGCAGACCGTGCATGATGCGGCGTCTCATCTGGGTCTACGCTGTCTGCAAAGGCCTTTTTTCTAGACGCTAGGCATAAATGGGTTAACAGGGAACGTACGGTATATTTTTTTCTCAACATAATGGATTCCTTGCTCCTGTGAATGAGGCCTAATAATTAAATACTGGAAAGGATGTAACTGAGTGGCCATTTCTGTCCAGAGCTAATAAAGGAACTGTCTCTGATGGAGACAGATACAGTGTACTTTTGTAGTTCTGGCAGGCTCGTTGACATGTCTTTTGAAGTTGACATGTCTCGGTGCTGAAGATGACAGAATATCAATTTTGCCATAATTTATTCAAGTATGGTTATTTTATATTTCACATATCTATTTGTATGTTTGTTCTGTGAAAACTTGGATTTTCTACAAAATCTTGATAGTTGTAATGTCCAATTCATTTAATTTCCTCTTTGAGGCAATTGCCAAGGTATCACAACTTAGTGTTTTAGTTGAATCTAGGAATATAGAACAATTTAAACCAATATGGATCCACATTTTCAGAAGACTACCAGTTTAATATTAAACTAAAACTGTATTGGGCAACACATTTCAATTTAACAACACATGGTTACATATTGTTTGCAAAAAATAGTACTTCAGCAACATCAGGCTCTCCCCCCCACCCCAAAACAACAACAACAAACACACATGCATAAAACACCAACAAAAATAACAACAACAGAATAGAATAAAAATTGATTTCAACAACAAAGTGAAACAAGGTAATCTAAATATAAAATTAATATTTGCTGGAAGTATCTAAAACAAATGCATGCTTGGTACATTTGATTTTAGGGAGAAAATGCTTATATTTAAACTGCACTAGCTCTAAACATATGGCCTGTAGTTATGTAGGAAGATATGTATCTCCTATTTGCAAATTAAGTGCAAACAACATGCAAATTGCCAGCACCTGTTAATGTGTTCTTTTCAGCTTGATACTCTACCACTTAAGTGAATAAATTGCTGTAGAATTATACACCAGTCAATGAATTTCCATACATTTGTATATTTGGACTGAACTTAAAAAACCAGTCAATGAAATTCTGTACAATATTAAAACACCACTAATGCCTTTGTGTGGACTTTTACCAAACCATTCATGAATTGTTCCCAAAAAGTATGCATGTCCAAATCCTAATATTTAATTTCAAATGCTTTTAAATAAACACGTACAAGTAACTTGATATACATATTGACATTGAAACCATATTATGCTTTATTGCAAGTATTATAGAATCCATATAAGACAGGCTCCATTTAAATTTTAAATAAATGATCACCTGTAACGCCTTTTATGCCTTTTACAATGTGAAATATATAAACAGTAGCTTTGCGCTTTGATTTACTGGGGGTCATCTTTGCATATATTAAGTTTAACTTACAGCAAGATAAATGGCAGGTTATATTACTGCCCCTGAATCAACAATGTGCAGTTGGGTTGTACAATAGTGTCAAGTTACATCTCAACCATTGAGCACTGGTGTTTGCTTGCAATTCAATCATTCAAAGAACTCCCTGACTTAGCTAGCTATTGCATACAAAATGCATTTTGTCCTGCAAATATTTTTTTTTTGTCTCTTGTCATTAATACCTGGATTTTTTTTAAGTGTGTGGACGTGTGAACATTGTGTTTGTTATTCATTTAATGCTTATTATTTGCAATCCCTGATTTTCTTTGTTCAAGGTGATTAATGAGATAAAAAGAGATGCCCATTTTTCAAGCCTACTTCGGGCCAATTGGCTTGAAACTAAAGATCCAAAAATTATTCACAAAGTAAAAAAAGTATTCACATTGGCTTATTTAAAACTTCTGATAGAATAGTAACATTATATTAGACGTTTTCTGAGAAAACGGGGCTTAATGCATGTGCATAAAGTGTCCGCACAGGCTAATCAGGGACAACACTTTGCGCTTTTATGGTATTTTTCATTTAAAGGAAATCTCTTCTACACAAACACCCAGTTAAGGAGGAAAGTGTCGTCCCTGATTAGTCTGTGCGGACTTCACAGGCTAATCTGGGATGCCACTTTATGCACATGCATTAAGCCCAGTTTTCTCAGAGTGCGACTCTTATGTTAGCTCTGAATTTGAGTTTTTTTTAACTGAGCCTCATTCTGGGAACACTTCGCTTAATGCACATGCGTAAAGTGTAGTCCCAGATTGCCCCGTGCAGTCTTAATGCACATGCGTAAAGTGTAGTCCCAGATTGCCCTGTGCAGTCTTAATGCACATGCGTAAAGTGTAGTCCCAGATTACCCCGTGCAGTCTTAATGCACATGCCTAAAGTGTAGTCCCAGATTGCCCCGTGCAGTCTTAATGCACATGCCTAAAGTGTAGTCCCAGATTACCCCGTGCAGTCTTAATGCACATGCGTAAAGTGTAGTCCCAGATTGCCCTGTGCAGTCTTAATGCACATGCGTAAAGTGTAGTCCCAGATTGCCCTGTGCAGTCTTAATGCACATGCGTAAAGTGTAGTCCCAGATTGCCCTGTGCAGTCTTAATGCACATGCGTAAAGTGTAGTCCCAGATTGCCCCGTGCAGTCTTAATGCACATGCATAAAGTGTAGTCCCAGATTGCCCCGTGCAGTCTTAATGCACATGCGTAAAGTGTAGTCCCAGATTGCCCCGTGCAGTCTTAATGCACATGCGTAAAGTGTAGTCCCAGATTGCCCTGTGCAGTCTTAATGCACATGCGTAATGTGTAGTCCCAGATTGCCCTGTGCAGTCTTAATGCACATGCGTAATGTGTAGTCCCAGATTGCCCTGTGCAGTCTTAATGCACATGCGTAAAGTGTAGTCCCAGATTGCCCTGTGCAGTCTTAATGCACATGCGTAATGTGTAGTCCCAGATTGCCCCGTGCAGTCTTAATGCACATGCGTAAAGTGTATTCCCAGATTGCCCTGTGCAGTCTTAATGCACATGCATAAAGTGTAGTCCCAGATTGCCCCGTGCAGTCTTAATGCACATGCGTAATGTGTAGTCCCAGATTACCCCGTGCAGTCTGCACAGGCTAATCAGAAACAACACTTCCTGCCTTTTGGTTTAAAGAGACTTCCTTTGAACACAAAATTCCATAAAAGCGAAAAGTGACATCCCTGATTTGCTTTTATGGTTTGCGCAGGGGGGTAACACTTCACACACCTGCTTAAAGCCCAGGTTTTTTAGAACACTGCTTACAGGTTTATTCAAGAGCTTGTTTTGATGAATCAGGCATGTAAAATGTTGTCCTTTTAAAGCAAAGCATAAGTCTATGTCAACTTGTGGTGGGAATGGAAACCCAAATTGAGTATAATTTGATTTTCTAAACGCATGAAATCAGATTTTTGCCATAGAATGATATGTGCGCCTTTGTGTGCCTTCAGTATTGTGGGAGATAAACCTTTGAAAGAGATCTGTCAAATTGATAAATATTTTGGCCTCAGAAAATTGGGCCAATTGTGCAAGGGTTTGGGTGCAGACATAGACTGCTCTGGTTAATTTTATTCAAGGCATGCATGTGTCTCCATAGTTTGTTTTCTAAGGTAACTTAGAGGTATAAGTACTAAAAATATAATACAAGTGTTTTATGCATTATATTTGATAATTGTCAACTTGTATAGCAGGGTAGGGAGAACTCAATGAGATGTTATTTCTAAAAAACAATGTTTTTTGTTTATAAACCTTAAATTGGGATCATTTAAGCCTTTAAGTGCGGGAATCAAATTTTGAAGGCCTTTGCAAACAGTTTGGATCCAGATGAGACGCCACAGAACGTGGCGTCTCATCAGGATCTAAACTGTTTGCTATTCGGATAGTATTCTTTGAAAAAAATCGAAGAAAATGCTAATTTTAGAAATTCAGCAGACGACATTTTAGCAGAAGACAAATTACCCAGCATGCAAAGGGTTAAGCAGTCGTTTGGGGGTAAACCACTTGAGACTGAGAATGAGGACCCAAATTTGACACACAAAAACTGACTACAAGATATATTGGAAAAACTGTGGCCAAAATGTTATTTGTTAACCTAGTTTTTTGTTGTGTATTTTCAGGTGCAACAAAGGAGCTGGGGACGGCCCTCACTAGACTGTGTATGCGCCACAAGGCCATAGAGACAAAACTGAAGAAATTCACTGGGTAATCAATAGATTAGGTCACAACAAATTGTGCGGCGTTCTGGTATCACAGGGCCTAATGAATTTGCATAAAGTGTCATCCCAGATTTGCCTGTGCACTCCACACAGGCTAATCAGGTATGACACTTTCCACTGAAAATGGATTTGTGTTACGTAGAGACTTGCTCTAAATGAAAAATACCCTTAACCCTTTCAGCGCTGGAACCGAATTTTAAAGGCCTTTGCAAACAGTTTGGATCCAGATGAGGCGCCACAGAACGTGGCGTCTCATCAGGATCCAAACTGTTTGCTATTCTGATAGTATTCTTTGAAAAGAATCTAAGAAAATGCTTAATTTAGAAATTGAGCAGACAACATTTTAGCAGACAACAAATTTCCCAGCATTCGAAAGATCGGGGGTATATTGTTTTTTGCCTGTCTGTCATTGTATGTGTCTGTGTGTGTGTGTCCCAAAACTTTAACCAAAATTTTAACCTTGGTCATAACTTTTGCAATATTGAAGATAGCAACTTGATATTTGGCATGCATGTGTATCTCATGGAGCTGCACATTTTGAGTGGTGAAATGTCAAGGTCAAGGTCATCCTTCAAGGTCAAAGGTAAAAAAAACAAACTAAAAAACTTTAACCCAAACTTTAACCTTCTTCATAACTTTTGCAATATTGAACATAGCAACTTGATATTTGGCATGCATGTGTATCTCATGGAGCTGCACATTTTGAGAGGTGAAAGGTCAAGGGCAAGGTCATCCTTCAAGGTCAAAGGTCTAAAAAAATATTCAAAGCGGCGCATTAGGGGGCATTGTGTTTCTGACAAACACATCTCTTGTTTAAAGCCATATTTTGCAGTCAAGTATTTTGTTTTGTAGTTAAGTGTTTCAAACCTTAGAAGGAAGTCTTTTAAGATTAAGTAGAAAGAAGTTCTTGACTTCTTTTAAGAGTGGAGTATAAAGTCTACTCTTGTTTTGACACTCAGCTACTAAATTAAATGTATCAACTTGATTTGATTAGCAAATGAAATGTAATTGTATTTTACACTAAATTTGTCCAGTAGGATTAGGTTCTATAGATTTCACTATGTAAGAGCCACTTAGTTGATATGTTAGATCATTAAGTTAATCGGAACAGAAGGCCTTAAACTTTCTTGCACTCGGGAAGCCGATTTTTTTGCCCCATTACCCCAGCAAAAAGTTTATACTAATATTTCCAATTTGAATATGCCGTGAATAACTAAAGTTTCTCTAGATAAACTTGTTTTTGGCTGTAAAAGTAAAATATCCAGATCGCAATATTTACAAAACTTTATTATATGTTTCATGTAACTAATATTATTAAGCATACACTGCATAACTTGGCGGAAGCTCGCAATCAGACGAATTGCTGATAATGCATAAAATTTAAGTGCTAAGTTGACACACATTAGCTGGTCATGATTTATAAATGGTAAACCAAGACCCATTTCAGTAGCTCAGCTTGCCAAAGTGATGTTTCACAAAGCGATTTTCAGCTTTACTTACTCTGTTATTCCGCTGATTTTGTAATCTCCTCACAACAATAACAAACATCTTAAATCAGCTACTGCGAGGAATGCTGTTCACAGAGCCTGTTCATAAGGCGAAGAAAATAATAATTTCAGAATTTACTTGTAGTGGTCTTTATTATCTGGTTTTATAGCAATATTTAGGTCATATTCTTAAATGCAACAAGTGTCTTATCCCAAATCCAGGCCTAATATGCCCATATATTTGTTTGACTTAGTGATGTTTTGTAATAAAAAGAATTACTCTTAAAATAATGAGTTTCTAGTTGTAAATTCATGTAAACGATAATATATGTTCATGTTAGTAAGTTGCTGGTTTATATAAGTTTTATACACCAACAATTGCAAAAATTCCCGGTGTAAACCCTTGCATGCTGGGAAATTTGTCGTCTGCTAAAAATGTTGTCTGCAGAATTTATAAAATTAGCATTTTCTTTTTTTTTTTTTAAAGAATACTATCAGAATAGCAAACAGTTTGGATCCTAATGAGACGCCACGTTTTGTGGCGTCTCATCTGGATCCAAACTGCATGCAAAGGCCTTCAAAATTCGGTTCCAGCACTGAAAGAGTTAAGTTAATGGACTTCAAAATTTCAAATTGTACAGGTATTTCCAAAATGATGAGAAAAAGCCCTAAATTGTATGAATATAGTTTTATGTGATGGAAAATCTGCATAATCTGTGGTATCAACCACATTTATGTTGCTACATACAAATCCGGCTTGTTTAAGTTTTATTAAAGAAATTGTAAAAAACAAGCCCCAAAACTGACTTGCATTACTGATTATTATGACTAATGTGATAAAGTTGACCAAGTTATTGTACATTTAATTGATCAATTAAGTTATAGTGAATAATAAACATTAAACTCAAAGGCTAACATATTTGATGTCATATCTTATGTCATGAAATGGAAAAGCACTTTATGCAAATATTTGAAAAATTCTTTCTTAAGAATCTAAATTTCCATTAATTAATTCATATCCACTAAGCAAGTGTCTGGTTTGTGCATTGAATTGTAAATGGCTACTGATGTTGCATGAAATATTTGAAATTTAAAGTTTCATAATTCGGACAGGGCACATTCACCGGTTAAAAATGTGTCACAATTTTTGTTTCTTCAGAAATTAAATGGAACTATTGCTGTCGCTAAGTCAGGGACTATTTCTTTTACTGCATGGGACTATATTTTAGTGTAAGTTGTGAACTGCAAAGAGCATTTTCTTGTCTACAATAGGACAAAAAATAGTCCTTAGTCTATATTTGATGTGGTCTACTCAATGTTTTTATGTCCCCCACCACTATAGTGGGGGACATATTGTTTTTGCCCTGTCTGTTGGTTTGTCTGGTTGTGTGTTTGTTTGCCACAAGTTTAACATTTGCAATAACTTTTGCAATATTGACGATAGCAACTTGATATTTGGTATGCATGTGTATCTCATTGAACTGCACATTTTGAGAAGTGAAAGGTCAAGGTCATCCTTCAAGGTCAACGGTCAAATATATAGCTTCAAAGCGGCGCAAAAGGGGACATAGTGTTTCTGACAAACACATATCTTGTTCCAGCGATTTTTTTCCTTCTTTATAAAGTACCAGTAAACGGCACTTTCCCAATTACGAAAAAACTACAAATTTCCCAATTGCTGTCCAAAAAATTCCCAATTTAAGGTAAAAAAAAATAAAAATTTTTTTTTTTTTTTTTGGGGGAAAATGCAACATTTTGTTAGTTTCCCTATGCAGGTCTATGGTTTGAACCTAGGTAAATGTAACATTGACAGCTTGAAAACACTTAGTTCTAAATTTTAAAGTATTTGGGAGCATAAAATCAAACACACCAATTTCCCAATATGAGGGTTTCACGACGCGATTTTTCCCAATTTTCAGGCTTTCACGACTTAATTTATTCCCAATTGGACCGGTACAGGTACTTTTCCCAATTGGACAAAAAAAATCGCTGTGTTCTTATAAAACCTTTGTGTTTTTATTCTTTTTGTATCATATTCAAGTGATAAATACCTGTAAATGAGCCACATTCTGAGAAAACTGGGCTTAATTTACATGCATAAAGTTTCGTCCCAGATCAGCCTGTGCAGTATGGATTTTTGCCTAGAAGTGAAACCCTTTAAACGAAAAGTTTCATAAAAGCATAAAGGGTCATCCCTGATTTTATCGCCAATACGGACTGCTAATCAGGAGACAACATTTAAACTTACATGCATTAAGTCCCATTTTCCCAAAATGAGGCTCTTATTATAACTTAAATATTAATCAAACCATTTTCATTGTTCAATGATTCATGATTGTAGAACTATCCTTGACCATCTAGTCAGCCCACTACAAGAATGCATGGAAGAATGGAAGAAAAACGTTATACAACTTGATAAGGAACATGCCAAAGGTTGGAACATAGTTTGATAAGAAACATGCCAAAGGTTGGAACATAGTTTGATAAGAAACATTGCCAACGGTTGGAACATAGTTTGATAAGTAACATGCCAACGGTTGGAACATAGTTTGATAAGGAACATGCCAAAGGTTGGAACATAGTTTGATAAGAAACATGCCAATGGTTGGAACATAGTTTGATAAGACACATGCCAAAGGTTGGAACATAGTTTGATAAGAAACATGCCAATGGTTGGAACATAGTTTGATAAGGAACATGCCAAAGGTTGGAACATAGTTTGATAAGAAACATGCCAAAGGTTTGAACATAGTTTGATAAGAAACATTCCAAGGGTTGGAACAAAGTTTAATAAGAAACATGCCAAAGGTTTGAACATAGTTTGATAAGAAACATGCCAACGGTTGAAACATAGTTTGATAAGAAACATGCCAAAGGTTGGAACATAGTTTGATAAGAAACATGCCAAAGGTTTGAACATATTTTGATAAGGAACATGCCAAAGGTTGGAACATAGTTTGATAAGGAACATAAGACTGTAAGAAATTTTTAGCTCACCTGAGCACAATGTGCTCATGGCAAACTTTTGTGACTGCCGTTTGTCCGCCATACAGCGTGCCGCGTCAACATTTGCCTTGTTAACACTCTAAAGGCCACATTTATTGTCCGATCTTAAGAAAATTTGGTCAGGAGATTTGTGCCAATGATATCTTAGACGTGTTCAAAAATGGTTCCAGTTGGTTTTTCCATATATGACTAAAGTAAAACCTTGTTAACACTCTAGTTTAATTCGGAACTTGCCAGTCGTAAAACAAAGTTTGATAAAGAACATTGTTTAATTAGGAAAATATCAAGGTTAAGAAATCTTTTCATAACGAGCACTTTTATGAACATTCTAAACATTACACACAGCAGTTAGTGATAAGGAACATTTCAAAAGTTAGATATACCCAGTACTTTAATGAGGAAAATGCCAAAAAAAGACATAGTTTGATAATGAACATGCTAAACATAAGACATATTTTGCTAGCTAACCTTGGAACATTTCAAATGCAAGACATTGCTTGATAAGTAAAGTGCCGACAATAAAGCATAGATTGATAAGGAACATCTAAAAAGTGGGACATTTTTTTTTTGGGGGGGGAATATAGTTTTGGAACATGTTTTTATGGAAGTTTTACTTATTATAAATAAATTTATAAACCCATAAAGCTCTTATGTAGATGACAGACGATAGTATGAAATTTTATGAGCTTGTGCAAATGTGTATGCTGTTCTAGTTAACCCTTAAAGCGCTGGAGCTGAATTTTAAAGGCCTTTGCAAACAGTTTGGATCCAGATGAGACGCCACAGAACGTGGCGTCTCATCTGGATCCAAACTGTTTGCTATTCTGATAGTATTCTTTGAAAAAATTCGAAGAAAATGCTAATTTTAGAAATTCAACAGACGACATTTTAGCAGACGACAAATTTCCCAGCATGCAAAGGGTTAATGCTCTGTTTGGCTCACACAATTTCCTGCCAAGGATTTGGGATGTGGCATTTGTATGTGGTATAGTATTTAATGTATGCTTTGACAATCCTTGATGTGGTCACATTCCTTGTTTGGATTATTATAATAATTGTAATAGTAGTGGAAGAACACAAATGCTACAATTAGTAATATTTATTATGCTAAATGGGTGTTCATATATTTAGACAGACAACACAATAAATACTGCACCAAACTTTACTGGAAATTATTCTATCACTGGCTTGTTTAACTGTATTGACATTTTCCTTATGTGTACTGTCTAACTTTTTACTCATTTTTTTAATAGAATAAGTTTAACCTATTTATTTAAGCTCATTTACATGGGACGGGCAAGGCTTATTGTGTATTATGTTGAGACACACTGGAGTCCGTGTCCTTGGCGGAACCAGCACTTGGTGTTTTCGGAAAATATCTGAGGAACTCTCAAAAAAAAAGTTCCCAATTGATAGGTGTACACCATATCCAAAATGCCACAGCGACCCTTAACCCTTTGCATGCTGGGAAATTTGTCGTCTGCTAAAATGTCTTCTGCTGAATTTCTAAAATTAGCATTTTCTTCGATTTTTTTTCAAAGAATTCTATCAGAATAGCAAACAGTTTGGATCCTGATGAGACGCCACGTTCCGTGGCGTCTCATCTGGATCCAAACTGTTTGCAAAGGCCTTCAAAATTTGGTTCCAGCACTGAAGGGGTTAATATAATTGATTAAGACTGCTTAAAATGTTTATGATTAAAGTAAATACATGAAAACACTGAACATTGCATGTTGAATGTTTCCGACACATGTAAGATCTTCAACAGAAATGTGATTTTCAGCTATAAATTAGAAATTCGCCTGGGTACAAAACAGGCCTTGTACAAAACAGCCTGGGTACAAAACACGTGTAGACCTGGATAAGACATTGCAGTTTGTGAGATTTCCCTAGAGTCCGTAATTAATGTATAAATACACCAGCAGATCAGAATAAGGGGTACTGGTAGGTCTGGTAATGAAATGATTTGCTTGTGGTTATCTTCTGAAAATTGAGTACTATACTGTAAGTAATAAATGGTATACTGTTATGGAGTGTAAAATAGTTGTTGGGCATTGATCATTCACACCCTGTAAAAAGAAATATATCTTATTATCCCGAATAAATGAAACCAGGATGCTTTTTAAGCTCATCTGAGCACATTATGGTCATGTGAGCTTTTGTGATGATCTTTTGTTTGTCATGTGTCATGGGTTGTGCGGCGTCAACATTTGCCTTGTTTACTTGAGCAACTTACGGCCTTTCAGGCCCTCATGTTTTCTTAATGGAGACAATAAATGCAAGTAAATATGGTCATATTACTTTTTCAAAATCAGGTAAAACGATGATGAATATGACAACTAAAGAGTTCCGAAGAATTAGTACCATAAAAATAATTGAAAGTATCATTTGTTCAATTCATTTTTCCTTATAGTTGTGTTATGTGCAGCAGAAAACTTCTTCCAGTACACTACGTGAACACTATTTGGAAATTTCCATTATTCTGCACAGATTTATTCATTGGATGCTTTTTTTGTTGTGCAACAAATAAAAGTAATTGAAATTTCAATATCGGCATGAACTTAATCAGCTGTAAATTTAATTCAAGTAAGCACGTTTTGTAAATTGCAGATTTTGCGTATTTTCTTTGTAAACTTGCGTGCATATTGCTGTTTTAAGGAACATTTTTTTAAATAATGAAGTGCTTTTTGCAAACGTCCTTTTGCACATTTTCGTTTTGATTTGATTTATGTGTTTACTTAGTGATTGTATGGTTGGCAGAACTACTTAATAACAACCCTTACATACACAATAAGTCCCCATGCAGTTACAATTACCAAAGTTTATAAAAGCTCCATCACAATTTCACAAAATGCAAGTATCACTAAGCAATTTGCATGACAAACAGGCTATTTATAGGGATGACTTCCATATGAGGATAAGTATAGGTAACAGAGAATTTTTGTTGGCAATCTTTCTTAAAAAACATGTTCAGAGATACGAGATAAGATCAAAATAAAGAGTTTTTCATGGGGAACATTGAAAAATAATTGTGTAGGGCTTTAAATAATGTTTGTTAATAATGGCAATATCATAATTATAATAATAATTATTATTATTATTATTATTATTACTATTATTATTTCTATGACTATTATTAATTTTATAGTATAAACATATATTATTGTTATTTGTTGTTATCACTATTATTACTTTTATTACTACTACTACTACTACTACTACTACTATTATAATTATATTTTGTTATATTATTATTTCTTTTTCAGATTACAAGAGAGCCAAACAAGAAATCAAGAAATGTTCCTCAGACACTATGCGACTCCAAAAAAAGGTCAAAAAAGGTATGCACAGAAAAAGCAAACACGCTTTCCCCACCCACAATTAGATACAAGTAAATGTTTCACTCCCCCATCCCCTACAAACTATCTGTCTGTTTTAGATGTGCTAGGTGCATACAAAGATATGAAAGAAATTAACTAACAACAATATCTTAAGATCTTCTTTCTGATAAAACACATTTCAGTCAGGATTTAGGAAAGTTATCTTGGTGAAGATATTATACAATCTAATAAATTTTAAATTTAAGTATTTCTTGCCAAAACATGATAAAAAGGGCTGACATTAACTCTAAATTGCTGTTGAACATTATTATTACAACTTTTTTATAGCTGTGTTTATAAATAATTTAAGTTCCTCTTGCTTTGTAAGTAAGCTGTGAAATACAATGTGCAAACAAAATATTATCATAAAAATGCTTTTTTACTTGGGCATCATTTTATTTCATTTAATGTTTTTATATAGTATTAGTTTTAGGTTGGACTTTTATGAATCATGTAATCATTTAAGTATCTTTGCTTTTTTATGTTGGGTCTGTGTATTGAATAGTATTTGGTTATTAAGTGAAACATTTACCAAGTGCATTTGCATTTTTTGTCTTAACCAATTAAGCTTGATATTTTATTATTATTAAAAGCTACTAAGAGATAACGTACAAAATGCATTGAATTTATCATTTTTGCCTCATTTTTATTGATGACCACACATAATTTTAGTTGACCTTTTATAATATATAATATTATACTATACAAGAAAGTATTTATCCAATTGAAAGTAAGATTGTGTGCTTTGATGAAATGAGGTTAATGGCAGACGGTGAGACCACTCACTGTTTCCATAATAATTGAGCCTCGCTCAAAACGATGCGTATTGCATGTGTGTATAGAATTGTCCGAGATTAGCCTGTGCAGGCGGCACAGGCTAATCAGGGACAACACTACACTATTATGGTAATTTTGGTTTAAAGGATTCTCCTCTTAGCAAAAAACCAGTTTAGGCGGAAAGTTTTGTCCCTGATAAGCCTGTGTGGACTGCACTGGCTAATCTGGGACAATACTTTACCCACATGCATTAGACCATGTTCCCCCAGAGGGAGGCCCATCATTTGATATCGTGCAAACTCCTATATAAAACAAAATGAAAATAATCACCAATTAAAGATCAAATTAAAATGCCATATTTTGCGAATGGACTCATTTTCATCAACGAAAAATATAGGCGTCTATAGCATTCAGCAGGTTGTCCAAAATGTATGCCTTTGATTCTGACATATCTTTTTGAATGTGAACCTAATTCATCTAAGATATTGAATTAAGAGTCAGTTTATTTCCCTGTTTATCAATGTCTCTTGTTTGCACAACAGAATATCAACAACAGTTGCTTCAACTGTCTGCTATGTTAAGTCTCAGAAATCAATGAAGTCATATTGATTAACAACAATGTCTTGTCCAGAAATCTTAACTTAAATGGTGTTTGGCCATAGATTATTTGAAAATAACCCTAATTTAGTCGTAAGTTACCATAGTGAGAGACACAATGAGTATGTATCTGAGACTTTTAAAAACTTGTGTATTTGGTTGCATTGCAGGTTTACAAGGAACTTGTTGTCCAATCGATTTCTTAACCCTTTGCATGCTGGGAAATTTGTCATCTGCTAAAATGTCGTCTGCAGAATTTCTAAAATTAGCATTTTCTTCGATTTTTTTCAAAGAATACTATCAGAATAGCAAACAGTTTGGATCCTGATGAGACGCCACGTTCTGTGGCGTCTCATCTGGATCCAAACTGTTTGCAAAGGCCTTTAAAATTCAGCTCCAGCGCTTTAAGGGTTAACAGTAAAATGTTCTGAGGCTGCAGTTTTGAAGGCTGAATATGGTACAAGTGTGGCTGATATTAAAGTTTATTTTTAATTTCCCATAACGATATCAATTAATACGACACACGAATGCTAACTAGGTACATGAACATGTATTGAAGATATTGTCCCTCAAAAAAACAAAAAAGAGCATTTTGTATCATGTTAAATCTATGTTAGTAGACCACATCTAGCATTGAAATTGTGGCTATTGCTATAAGGAACATGATTGTGTATGTTTTAACTTTATTTTCTTTTAAATATTGTATGATATATGTGTTGCTTTTGAGGGTTAATGGGCTTTTTAGATGGGTAGCACATACACCTGTTTATCATTCAGTCCTTGATGCACAAGACTTGTAAGCCTTCCTTGACTACAAGAATTGTCAGGAAAATGATACTGTTTATTATGTGAGGTATTTTATTGAATGTGAAATGTAAGTTTACAATTTGCTGTGTGTCTAACGGGCATTTCTCTTAAAAATCATTAATTAATAAAAAACAATAATTAAATTATCAATATTATCATATGATGTTCAAGACTTCTTCAAAAAGATTTCTCTGCACAGAACAATTTGTTATGTCACCTTTATAAAGTAGTGAGTCATTAGAATTTAATATAGCAACAGATTCTGTGTAGATGTTTCTCCCTTAAATTCTAGAGGGTCCTTTTGTCAGTAGAGATGCTGTTACCATAGTTTCCATGACATATTAGGTTTACATAGCCGGCTAGGAAATTGAAGATCTATATAAAGCCATCTCTTATTATTGTAACAGCTATTTTCAGATTCCTAATACCTGTTTAGTCAGAGATATATCATTATATGGATTAGCGATACAAAATCTAACTATATTTTCTAAAACTTAAAAAAATCAACTGTCTAGTGACAATCCCATTAAGATTTTTTTGAAGTTTGTTTTAATTAATTTGCATACTTTTTATTATGAGGAAAACAAAATAGTTTATTTGCTTCTTTCTTATGTTAGCAATTGTTTGTTGAATTATTTTTTATTACTGTGTGTTTTTACACTATTTTGCCAGTCGGTCGTGTTTTTGTCTCTACTTGCATTGTCTTGTGAAACCACCTTTATTCTTTTCTGTCCTGTTCGATTTCAAATGAGCTGTGCTCTGTGAAAAAGGGGTTTAATGCATTAGCGTCAAGTGTTGTCCCAGATTAGCAGTCTGCAGTCTGCACAGGCTAATCAGGGACGACACTTTTGGTCTAAACAAGATTTTTGCTAAGAAGAGACTTTCTTCAAACAGAAAATATAACAGCGGAAAGTGTCTTCCCTGATTAGCCTGTGCAGACTGCACAGGCTTATCTGGGATGACACTGTACGCACATGCATTAAATCTTCTTTTCACAAAGCACGGCCCATATAGAAATGAGCCTTGTTCTGAGAAAACTGGGATAAATGCATGTGGGTAAAGTCTCATCCCAGATTAGCCTGTGTAGTCCTCACAGACTAATCAGGAACAACACTTTTTCGCTTTTACAGAACTTTTCGTATAAAAGAAGTATCTTCTAAACAAAAAACTATTCTAGGCGGAAATGGTCATCCCTGATTAGCCTGTGATGACTGCACAGACTAATGTGGGACATTACTGTAGACACATGCATTAAGCCAGGCTTTCCCAGATACTGGCTCATTTATGAAGTATGTTGCTGTTTTCGGCAACAGTATTTTAATGACAATCACTGCCAAATCATCCATTGGCCTTTGCTTATTTTTTTTACCCCTATAGACATTTTGTTTGTATGATATTCTGTGTTCCTCACTCATTTTGCTCTCCCCGCAAAAAATTGTCTTTGCTGCAAAGTCAACTTAGGCCTGAATTCTTTCAAGATCCAATAAGTTTCTCATTGAAAGAAAATAGTGTTTTTTTGCCGAACATTTTAATGCTACTTAAACTTGTACCATTTTGTGATTATGTGCCAAATATGTGACAATGTATCTCAAATAAGTTTATTTGAATATGAACTAAAAAAGTTTGACCAAGATTAATGCATTTTTTCCACCAGTTGTGTTCATGTACAATTTGGTGCCAAATTTACCATACTGTGTTGAATTTTTTCTAATTTTTTTAGGAAAAAGTTGTAGAAAAATAATTTTGGTTATTTGTTTTTATATCTATGTCCCCCCAGACACTTATAAATCCGTCTGTCAATCCATTAGATTCTGTCTACAGACAAGAAATGATTTGTAGAAAGTAATATATTGTTATAAAACATGGTTTTGGGGTGTGGTGGGGTGGGGATATTCATCACAGCAGTACAGTAAGAAGGCAGTCATTAATGGCAAAAAACAATCTTGACATGGCACAGGGAAGCTGTCCTGTAAAGGACGTGTAAACACCACAATGTCACGCTTTATGTTTTATTTTTCTCAACAGCTGCCCAGAATGGAGGCAACTCTACCTCGCCATTGTGGTTTGACGAAGGCATGTTGTGATCATGTACCATAGAATCTCTTTTCTTTGTTATTATCAGTTATATCACTCCACCGGGCTGTTCTACCTAGGGCCATTATTTGGAAATGCCATAATCATTTTTAGCTCGGCGTTATCAGAGAAAACCCGAGGTATTGTCATAGCCAGCTCGTCCGACATCCGCCGTCTGACCTCCGCCGTCCGCATCGTGCTAAAACGTTAACATTGGCTCTAAAATCAAAGTGCTTCCACCTACAACTTTGAAACTTCATATGTAGATGCACCCTGATGAGTTCTACATGCCACACCCATTTTGGGGTCACTAGGTCAAAGGTGAAGGTCACTGTGACCTCTAAATAAAAATTATTCTGACAAGCTTTCACTTATTCAAAACTGCACCCGTAGCCGAGCGTGGCACACGTTATGCGGTGCTCTTGTTAGTAAATTATAATCAGGTACAAAAAAAACAAAACAATTTGATACCCATGTGTAATATTTTTAAGACACAAACAGCAACAAAAAAAGCAAAAAACAACAATTATTAATTGCAAGTGCTCAGGACATCCTTATAAATGCCCATAGAAAAATGAGTGCTGTTAAATCAGCCATAAGGGTTTGAGTAGTATTTATTCAGTTGTATTAATTGTTATTTTCAGGAAGTAGTAAGCTCAGTTTAATGGTCTTTAAGTTGCTTGTGTCTGTCAGTCTGCTAAAATCTGGTCTGTAATTATAATTTCAAATTGAGGAAAGTTCAAATACTGTTACGTTAAATCACACAGCAGGACAACAGTTATTGACTGTCAGCATAAGGGATATACCTTTATGGCATTTAACCCTTTCATTGCTGGAACCGAATTTTGAAGGCCTTTGCAAACAGTTTGGATCCAGATGAGACGCCACAGAACGTGGCGTCTCATCAGGATCCAAACTGTTTGCTATTCTGATAGTGTTCTTTGAAAAAAATCGAAAAAAATGCTAATTTTTAGAAATTAAGCAGAAGACATTTTAGCAGACAACAAATTTCCCAGCATGCAAAGGGTTAAGGAAATACTGCAACAGTGCAAGAGAGATTACTCCTGCAAATAATCTCTAACATTTTGTTCTGACATCAATCACATACAGTTGAGTATTGCTCTGGAAAAATGGGGCTTAATGCATGTGCGTAAAGTGTTGTCCCCGATTAGCCTAACTAGGGACGATACTTTCCGCCTATACTTTACCCTTTGCATGCTGGGAAATTTGTTGTCTGCTAAAATGTCGTCTGCTGAATCTCTAAAATTAGCATTGTCTTAAAAACAAAATCAAAAAATACTATCAGAATAGCAAACAGTTTGGATCCTGATGAGACGCCACGTTCTGTGGCATCTCATCTGGATCCAAACTGTTTGCAAAGGCCTTCAAAATTCGGTTCCAGCACTGAAAGAGTTAATATTGTGTAAAAGAGACTTCCTTTATATAAAACAATCCATAAAAGCAGAAGTTTTGTCTCAGATTAGCCTGTGCAGACTGTACAGGCTTCTGGGACAACACTTTAGGCACACATTAAGCCCTGTTTTTGCAAAAGCGAGGCTGATATGTTTTTGGATAAATTCTGTGCAATCTTAGCCCGATGAAATAATCTTAAGATAGAAGAAACACACTTCAAGCTCTGTTTGCGAAATTTATAATTATTAATTTTCTTGATGATTTGTTATAATTTTTATGGCAAGAGGTGAAGGCATTTCCATATGGCCTTAGGTAAAAAGCCCTCCTGTTTTCCTGTATTTTCATTGTTCCACGGATTTCACTTTGACATTGTACCTGTGAAGACATATTGTTTCATTTGTAAGAAACAGGTATCATTACTAACGATCTCTAACTGTTGTTAATTTTGTGCCTGTTCAGAAAAGAGTCATACTCTAGGAAATCTTAGCTTAATGTGGGGCTCAATGCTTAATGCTTGTGTGTAAAGTGCTGTACCAGATCAGCCTGTGCAGTTTCCACAGGCTAATCAGGGATTACACTTTACACATTTACTGGATTTTCTGTTAGAAGAGACCCCCTTTAGAAGTAGACATTCCATTAAAGTGGGAAGTGTCTTTCCTGATCAGCCAGTGAAGACTGCACAGGCTAATATTGGACGACACTTTATGAACACACATTGAGCTAAATTGTCCCAGAACAAGGCTCGTATGTTTTTACTGTTTTGTGTGCAAACAAAGAATCAAAGATTGTGTATCAATGTCATAACCCATTTATGCCTAGCATCTAGAAAAAAGGCCTTTGCAAACAGCGTAGACCCAGATGATGCAGCGTCTCATCTGGGTCTGCGCTGGTTGCTTAAAGGAATTTCTGTAAAAAATATTCCAAATATAGAAATAAGAATACTAGAAATCCCTAATTTTGAAAATAAATTGACCCAATTTAGAAGGATAGGAGAGTCAAATAGGCATAAATGGGTTACATGTGACACGCAAAGCTAACTGAGATGTGCTTCATAATTGTATCCAGTGACAAGACATGAAGCATGGGCTTTGTTATTTGCACGAAAAAAACATAATTATGTGAATATTATTTGTCTGAAACAAATTTTCGTAGATTTTTGTTGGTCAGCTCAACCATGAAATTAAATGTTGAACGAATGTTAACGCCCATAATCCCTATATGATCGGAATAAATAATCACATATTTTACATGCATACATGTAGCATGCTCCCAATTTTGTTTAATGCATTTAAATACAGCACCTTTATTTATAACAATTATTGTTTAATGACACTAAAAATTATCCAGTTATGCACTGAATGAGTCAGTAACAATGTATTCACAGTGCTGCGTATGTAGATCGATTTCATAACTTAAGTACGTCCATATTTTGTTGTTGATGTGTCGTCTGCCTTAGAACGGTGAATTTCTGGGTTCATCCCCTGGGTTCATTCCCTGGGTTCATCTCCTGGGTTCATTCCCTGGGTTCATACCCTGGGGTCATCCCCTGGGTTCATACCCTGGGTTCATACCTTGGGTTCATACCCTGGGGTCATACCCTGGGTTCATGCCATGGGTTCATCTCCTGGGTTCATGCCCTTGGTTTATCCCCTGGGCTCATTCCCTGGGTACATACCCTTGGTTCATCCCCTGGGTTCATGCCCTTGGTTCATCCCCTGGGTTCATGCCCTTGGTTCATCCATTGGGTTCATCTCCTGGGTTCATACCCTGGCTTCATCTCCTGGCTTCATCCTCTGGGCACATTCCCTGGGTTAATTCCCTGGGTTCATTCCCTGGGTTCATTCCCTGGGTTCATTCCCTGGGTTCATTCCCTGGGTTCATTCCTTTGGTTCATTCTCTGGGTTCATTCCCTTGGTGCATTCCCTGGCTTCATTCTCTGGGTTCATTCCCTAGCTTCATTCTCTGGGTTCATTCCCTAGCTTCATTCCCTGGTATTCCCTCGGTTCATTCTCTGGGTTCATTCCCTGGGTGCATTCCCTGGCTTTATTCCCTGGGTTCATTCTATGGGTTCATTCCCTGGGTTCATTCTCTGGGTTCATTCTCTGGGTTCATTCTCTGGTAGCATTCACTGGGTTCATTCCCTGGGTTCATTCTCTGGGTTAATTCCCTGGTAGCATTCACTGGGTTTCTCTCCTGGGGTCATTCTCTGTGTTCATCCCCTGTGTTCATCCCCTGGGTGCATTCCCTGGGCTCATTCCCTGGGTGCATTCCCTGGGTTCATCCCCTGGTTGCATTCCCTGGGTTCATCCCTTGGGTTCATTTCCTGGGTTCATCCTCTGGGTGCATTCCCTGGGTACATTCCCTGGGTTCATCGCCTGGGTTCATTCGCTGGGTACATCCCCTGGGTTTATGCCCTTGGTTCATGCCCTTGGTTCATCCCCTGGGTTTATGCCCTGGGTTCATGCCTTGGGTTCATGCTCTTGGTTCATCCCCTGGGTTCATGCCCAGGGTTCATCCCCTGGGGTCATACCCTTTGTTCATCCCCTGGGTTCATGCCCTTGGTTCATCCCCTGGGTTCATGCCCTTGGTTCATCCCCTGGGATCATTCCCTTGGTTCATCCATGTTCATTCTCTGGGTTCATTCCCTGGGTACATCCCCTGGGTTCATACCCTGGGTTCATACCCTGGGTTCACCCCCTTGGTTCATATTCTGGTTCATCCCCTGGGCACATACCCTGGGTTCATCCCCTGGGTTCATCCCATGGGATCATTCCCTGGGTACATCCCTCACCCTGGGAGAAGTCTCAATATCTTTGACAAAATACAAATGAAATGTGAAATGTCAGCTCCACCAGCACTGGTTTGCACAGACTTTGAAATCAAGGTTTATCTTGAATAGTGCTTTTTAATCAAGGTTTACCTTGAATATTGCTTACAAATCAAGGTACATTGAAATGTGCTTAAAAACAATTTGGAGTGCTAAGAAGTGCTTATTTTTAGTCCCCTACCGGTTTCACCGGAGGGGACTTATGGTTTTGTCTCCGTCCGTCCATCCGTCCGTGCGTCCCTTGGTCTGTCACACTTTTCTGGATCCTGCGATAACTTTAAAAGTTCTTAATATTTTTTCATGAAACTTATAACATGGTTAGATGTCAATATGGACATTATGCACGTCATTTCATTTCGTTCCTACGTCAAAAATTCTGGTTGCTATGGCAACAAATAGACTAGAAATACTGCTGAAAATGGTGGTTTTTCTGAATGATGCTATAACTTTTAAAGTTCTAATAGTTTTTCATGTAACTTGAAACATGGATAGATGGCAATATGGACATTATGCACGTCATTTCATTTCGTTCCGACGTCAAAAATTCTGGTTGCTATAGCAACAAATAGACTAGAAATACTGCTGAAAATGGTGGTTTTCTGGATCCTTCAATAACTATTAAAGTTCTTAATATTTTTTCATGAAACTTGAAACATGGATAGATGGCAATATGGACATTATGCACGTCATTTCATTTTGTTCCTAAATTAAAAAAATTTGGTTGCTATGGCAACAAATAAAAAAAAAATAATAAGGAATTTCTGACAATGGTGGAGTCGGTAGGGGACTTATATTGCTTGACAATAGTTGTGTTAAACTATAGTTTTGAATGCGTAGAAAGTGCTTGAAAATGAAATTATGACATTTAGATGTGTTAAAACAATTTAATTATTTCCAAACTTTCATCCTATTTCTCCGCATATTGAGTTGATAATATTTATCGCTTCTCCTGAAAGCTGTTTTAGATATACCATCATCGTCCTTATAACATAGAATTAACTTCAATTTAATACATATTGGACACCTCATGGTTACTCGAACGGCAAACCACAGCAACAAGTCTGTTCTGCCCAGGAAACAGACTTTTAAAGTGCTCATTATTAAACCTTTAGCCCTTTTGATTCTATGCATTATGCACACATAGGTTGAATTGTATTTTATAAGATATGATGTAGCTTTATTTTGAAGCATGCATTTCTAGCATGCTTGCCTTGTTTGTACACAGCGTATTACCCCCTTGGTTCAAAAAGGTACCATTTGCCACTGAAATTAGAAGGCACATGGTACATTTTTGTACCAATTCAGGAATATTTTGTGAACAAGTACATCATCTTTGGATGGAAATGCGACGTCGCATATCAGGATTGGCTTTAGAGCACAACTAATAACATTTACTTTGAGAATTTTGTTATTCTTTATTTTCTTTTTTCATGTCTCAGGTGAAATGTTTCTTTTTCTTTTAATTTTTGTTTTACAATTTGTTACAAAATTATGTACTTATTTATATTATTTACTTGATGTTTTATGTATATGTTTTATTCTATACATGTTTAACACAATTCTTGAAGCATACACATATATATTTTCTTTCTTTCTGTGTTCAATCTATTCTTTTAAGAGTAACCAACATGTGCATACATTTATTGAATGGCAACAATTTGTGTGCATGAGGCGTTCGTTCTATTAACAATATTGAATTTGGCTGCTGAGGCTGTTTATGATAAGCTGATACCGAAAAACTACTATAGCATTGATTTAAATGTCATATCTCATCATGAGACTTTGTAACATTACTTCATTTATTCATTTGAAATCATGTTTTTGTTATGGGTGCTCTTTTTATGCATTTCTATTTATAGCACTGATCTATATTTAGCTTAACATTTCTATTTATAGTGCATCCTTGACCTATTTTTAGCTTTGATGTGGGAGTGTGTTACTATTTATAGATTATTTGGGTCTATTTTTAGGGAAGGCAGACATGCAGCTTAGGTTGGAGGGCGCAATGCAAGATGTGAACGAGAAGTACATCGCTCTTGAGGAACAAGAGAAGAATGCGCTTCGGACAGCATTGATAGAAGAGAGGGCCAGATTTTGCTTGTTTGTTTCGTGCTTAAAACCTTTCGTGGTGAGTGTCTGTTTTGCTGGAACTTAAATATTGATGTTGCAGGCGATCATTACTATTGAACAGTTGTCAGTAAGTTAGAGAACCAATATTATATCATAAATAAAGACGATTTAGTTGCTGGCTGTTTTACTTTAATGGCGAGTCAATTTGTGGTTTTCTGATTTGGAGATAAAGAGAGGACTTTGCGTTGGTCATTTTCCGATGAGTTTGGTCAACCCGCAGTCAACCAACTGAATCAACAAAAATTGATGTCGCAAAAAGAATAGTAATTTTACAATATAAATCAGTACATATCAGTACATATAAAGGGTCAGCATTGTTTGTACCAATGAATTCCATAGTACTTTTTAAAGATATGGCGATCAGGGTAACAACTTTTTATCAAGGGCCTGGTACTGAACACGGCTCACATATTTGTTGTCTCCAGAATGAGCAGTTAGGTCTGCTGACTTAGGTGAAACACCTCCAGGAGTCCACACAGGTTTATCAGGGACACCACTTTCCACTCTCATGGAATTGTGCATTTAACCCTTTCAGTGCGGGAACCGAATTTTGAAGGCCTTTGCAAACAGTTTGGATCCAGATGAGACGCCACAGAACGTGGCGTCTTATCAGGATCCAAACTGTTTGCTATTCTGATAATATTCTCTGAAAAAAATCGAAGAAAATGCTAATTTTAGAAATTAAGCAGACGACATTTTAGCAGACGACAAATTTCCCAGCATGCAAAGGGTTAAATGAAGTGTTTTGTGTCCTCAGGCAGATCTGGGACAACACTTTATGCATTTAGCTCTGTTTTTCCAGAGCTAGGCTGTTTTTTAATTTTATTTTTAATATATTCTGTTCCTAGGATGAAGAGGTAGGCCTGCTGACGGAGGTTACACACCTTCAGGAGATCATGGACAGCCTGTGCATGCAGGCAGACAACCCGGCCACCCTGCCCCCGTCCAGTGAGCAGGTCATCATGGACTTGAAGGGTGTCGACGCCACAGCCTACACCTTCCAGGTACGGAAAAGTAGTGGTCTCTGATCTCATGGTTCTTTTGTTTTCATAGAATGAAAACGGAGAGATACTTAACGTAAAGAAATAACCCTCGTAATATTGAAAAAGGGTTTAATGCATGTTCATAAATCGTCCTTCGAGATGAGTCTGTGCAGTGCACACGGGGTTTTAGGGATGTTACTTTGTGTCTAAGCTGGAATTTTGCATACAATTCTTATGCCCTTCAGTGAAAGGTCAAGTTCAGAAATTTTTGGTCAGGAATTTGTGTTTATCCTATGAGGTTTTTGTCCCCTACTGGTTTCACCGGAGGGGTCTTATGGTTTTCGCTCTGTTTGTCTGTGAGTCTGTCTGTCACACTTTTCTGGATCCTGTGATAACTTTAAAAGTTCTTCATGAAACTTTAAACATGGATAGATGGCGATATGGACGTTATGCACGTCATTTCATTTTGTTCCTACGTCAAAAATTCTGGTTGCTATGGC
The DNA here is from genome assembly GCF_020536995.1 of Dreissena polymorpha. Lineage (NCBI taxonomy): Eukaryota > Metazoa > Mollusca > Bivalvia > Myida > Dreissenidae > Dreissena > Dreissena polymorpha. The sequence continues at coordinate 74,590,778 of NC_068363.1, read as the reverse complement.
AACAAATATATAAACAATATATAAAAAATTGTACAATTGTGGAGCCGATAGGGGACATATATTGCTTGGCAATAGTCTTGTTATGTCTGGGTCTATTTTAAAATCGCTTCAGACTGAAATTCCCCATAACAGACCATTTGTCACGTACAATTCTCATGTTCATAGGTAAAATGTCAAGGTCAAAGGTCCTGAATTACATTTTGGCTTTCATATTTTAATTTGTGAGTAGATCGTAATGTTATATACCTGATATTTATTCCTAATGACCAGACAATATAATCAATAACAATTATTATTCACTTCAGTACAAGGTAAAGGTCACAAATTATGGTTAAAGGTCATGAATGTTTATTTCATCTTGTAACTTTTGATGTCCCTAGGATTTAAATATTTTTGTAGATTTTTATTGTAAACATATCTAAATGCAATATTTGAAATGTAAGTTTGTAGCAGAACAAGTACAAACATGTTAATGTGTTGGGCATTGTTGTAATTGATTTCCATTAAGTAATGTATTAATTCATTTAAAAGTTATTTACCTATGTTTCTGTTGATTTAGTTAAAAAAACTTTTTATTTTCTACCTTGCAGAAAAATATTCCCAAGATTTTGGTTGGGTCAAAGGTATATTTCATTTACCCACACAATATATACCTTCATATCTTGCCTCTGCAATGTTGTCGAACTGGAATTTTGCAATATTTGTACTACCTATGGCTATAATATGGTCAGGGTCATGAAAACTTGGGTCTTGTTCCATATGCGGCCTGCATAGCTCTAGATAAGCCTGCGCATCTGCAAAGTCTGGTCAAGAGCTAGCCTGTCCACTTATGTGACCACAAAACCTGCTTGACTTTATAGCGGACAACATTGGAAGATAGGCCATTTCATCGCCTGTATTTTTGGATCATCAAACAATATATTCTTGATTAAAGTTTACACAGACAGACGCTCCTTGTTTTTAGCTCTACTGGCCGAAGGCCTGAAGAGGTTATGTCATGGCGTGGTTTCCGTCGTCCGTGCGTGCGTGCGTTAGACTTTTTCTTGTTTACGCGATAAAGTCCACAGTTTTCATCCGATTCTTTTCAAACTTGTTCAGTGTCTTTATATTAATGAGGACTCGAACCCTAATGAAAATGGGTTACATCAGAGTATAAAGTCCAGAATTATCTCCCCTTGAATTTGAGAAAATTGTGAAATAAGGCTTGTTTACGCAATAAAGTCCACAGTTGTCATCCAATTATTTCCCAACTTGCACAGTGTCTTTATCTGAATGATGAGTCAAACCCTATTGAAAATGAGCAATATCGGAGTTATAAGTCCCGAAGGCCGGAAGAGCTTTTGTCATGGCGTGGTTTCCGTTGTCCATTCGTGTATGCGTGCGTTAGACTTTTTCTTGTTTACGCGATAAAGTCCACAGTTTTCATCCGATTCTTTTCAAACTTGTTCAGTGTCTTTATATTAATGAGGACTCGAACCCTATTGAAAATGGGTTACATCAGAGAAAAAGTCCAGAATTATCTTCCCTTCAAGTTGAGAAAATTGTAAAATAAGGCTTGTTTACGCAACAAAGTCCACATTTTCATCCAATTATTTCCCACTTTGCACAGTGTCTTTATCTGAATGATGAGTCAAACCCTATTGAAAATGAGCAATATCAGAGTTATAAGTCCAGAATTATCTCCCCTTGAATTTGAGAAAAAAATGAAAATTCAGTTTTTTTATGTGATAAAGTCCATAATTTTCATCCAATTCATGGCAAACTTGCACAATGTCTTTGTATCAATGAGGACTCAAACCCTTTTTTAAAAAGAGCAATATCGAAGCAATAAGTCCAGTATGACTTCCCCTTGAATATGAGAAAATTTTGAAATCCCGCTTGTTAAACAATTAATTCCACAGTTTTCATCCAGTTATTTCCAAATTTGCACAGTATCTTTATATCAATGAGGACTTGAATCCTATTGAATATGAGCAGTATCAGAGAAATAAGTACACAATAATCTCCCCTTGAATTTGAGAAAATTCTCCTTGTTTGCGCGATAAAGTACACAGTTTCCATCTTATTCTTTCCAAACTCGCACAGTGTTTATAGCAGTAGAGCGATTCAGGCCCTCATGGGCCTCTTGTTTCCTCGTATTAGAGATTTGTTTCTGTTATACCACTATTTTGTGTTATCAAGTTAACTTTGATACGTATTTTTTTTTTAAGCAAATTAAATATTGTTTTGAAGTGCAAAGAGCGGTAAATATTGGTACCGCAGACATTAAATATAATGACACAGAGGCCTAATGTTTTTTATAGTTGACAGAATTTGCAAAGTGATAAATAACTCTTGTCCAAAAATGTTATATTTTATAAGATTGTCAATATTGAGAAAACATTTTCACAATAGATTTTATTGCTTATATTTGATATTTTTTTAAATCCCATAGGTTAGTTTTAGTTTCATGATTGGACATAATACTTTTAAAAAAGGTTAACACTTGTTTAATTTAAAGTTTATACTCACAATTTGCTGTTTTATATGGTTTATTTGTCTGTTTTTGCATGTTTAAGTTGTTGAGAATGTAAATTATTTTTTGTTTTTAACATTACACTGATGTAAGCGTAAAGTAACACTACGTATGTGGGTAGTTTGCCCCTGCACACACCTGACAACAGTAGATGAAAAAATAATTGTTTGCTTAAACTGGCGTTAGAAAAGGACTTGTACGTTCATCATGTTCATCATTGATCTTGAGAGAATAGTTATATGTATCATTTATCACTGGATAATAGTTATACAGAAACCCTTGATGTTAATTCCTTATTAATTAATATCATAAGCTTTAAACCTAACACAAACCTTAGCCATTCCAATCAGCATCATAACCATATCTTGCTAAGCATAATATTCTCCTTAAAAACTGTATTATTGTTTCATGTACCTTATCCAGAAATGTATAAAAAACATGTTCTGATTACCAATATCTTTTACATTATGTTTATATTATTTGTCCATTATGTAAGAAGCTGACAGAAGCTGCTAGGCAGTTGGCTCCACGCCATTGTTCTTAACACATGTATATAGGTAGCTGTTAATATAGCAGCCTGGTGATGATGATGATGATGATGATGATGATGATGATGATGATGATGATGATGATGATGATGATGATGATGATGATGATGATGATGATGATGGCCTACAGAGACCATACAATACCTTTTCCAGGGAAAAACCAGTACTTGATGTATTTGGGGAAGATTTTGAAATCACATCCTTTGTATGTTGGAACCAGGGACCTCCTATTCTCAGTGGAAATATTTGTTAACATTCAAACTTTCCATAGTGCAGTGTAGCTAATGTAACCTTTAGACCAATCTTGTTCCTTACTGCCATGTAAATAAAGTTGCTGAATGTTACACAAATTGAAATCTACAAACATTTGGTGTAGCCTATTTGACCTTTTGACTAATTTTGTTGACTCTGCAAATTGAATTAATTGTTTAATGTTACAAAAAATGGATCCACATGTTTTGTGTAGCCTTTTTGACCTTTTAACATTTCATACCAGAAACCTCCCTTGCATTTCCTTTATATTCAAGATGGTACGATCTGCGCTACATTGCCTGTGGCACTATGACCTTTTGCCTTCTAGACTATTTTACATTTTGACCCCTTGTTGTTGCAGACCCCGCCCAGTTCCCCCAGCTCTCTGGGATCCAGGAAGTCGAGCATGTGCAGCATCAACAGCCTCGCCAGCTCCAGTAGCGGGTCCGCGCAGTCCCACAGTCCATGCCATAACAAGAACATACAACAGGTAAGCAAATTACGCAGGCCTGTAATTTTGACCCATAATTCAGAACCATAATTCAAAGTGTAATTCGTACAGATCATTTAGACCCTTTTTTCAGACGCATACATGTAATTCAGACGCATATTTCAGACCCAGATTTCATGCACATAATTGAGACCAAATTTTCGACCTTTAATTCAGACTCACAATTCAGATCTGGTATTCAGACACATAATTAATGTGGTACAACTGTCTAAGCTCTTTGGTTTTAGGAGTTCATAAAGTTTTAGTGCCATCTATCTCAGCTTTTGGGTCCATGGTGGAGTAAAAGAGATTTTGTTAATGACATATTTTACATTTGAGATTAGATCAATTTAAGAAAATGTAAGGACAAAAATGATAGTATGATGTACATATTAACCCGTTGCATGCTGGGAAATTTGTCGTCTGCTAAATTGTCGTCTGCTGAAGTTCTAAAATTAGCATTTTCTTCGATTTTTTTCAAAGAATACTATCAGAATAGCAAACAGTTTGGATCCTGATGAGACGCCACATTCTGTGGCGTCTCGTCTGGATCCAAACTGTTTGCAAAGGCCTTTAAAATTCGGTTCCCGCACTGAAAGGGTTAAAGGTAAGATTTGAAAGCGGTGTAACATAAGTTTTTAGTAAATAACGTTCACAGATTCTGTTTTGCATTTTATTTGATTAAAATTTAGCTTGCAGCAACTCTTTGTCAGTAAATGTTACCTTCACTGCTCATATCTGAACATTTGTTTCTTGTTTCTTGAGAACTATGCTCAAATAGTCAAGGAACTTGTGAGTAACCGATAGTAACCTCTAGGGTCAGCCTGGTACAGTGGCATGCTTGTTTAACCTGGTGAATGTGTCACAATGTACCAAACCACTGCCTACGCATTTAAGTGTTTTATTTCACCAGACATTGATGTTATTTACTATTTATAATTATTTACTTTTTTTCTTGACACAAGGCACATATTGATCAATAGATAGGACTGTTGAGTTATTATTGCTTTATTTTACTGAAGCAAAAACTTAAATTATTATTGAACTTTTCTTTAATTTGATTTTTTTCTAAACTTGTGTGTCATAGTGTTATACTGTTATAATAAATTGTGACTATTTTTTTTCTTCCCGGATCGAATGATTGGGGGGTATATTGTTTTTGGCCTGTCTGTCATGGTATGTGTGTGTTTGTCCCAAATCATTAACAAAAACTTTAACCTTGGTCATAACTTTTGCAATATTGAAGATAGCAACTTGATATTTGGCATGCATGTGTATCTCATGGATCTGCACATTTTGAGTGGTGAAAGGTCAAGGTCATCCTTCAAGGTCAAAGGTCATATATATGGCTTCAAAGCGGAGCAGTAGGGGGCATTGTGTTTCTGATAAACACATCTCTTGTTAAGTTAATGAATTAATTAATATTAATTGTTATTCACACAAAAATATGCATTTATTAATCAACTTTGCATTCCTGTAATTCAATGACTATATAAAGCTTCCTTTTCACCCTGTGTATGGAATACAGTACTTGCTTTCAGTTTATATCTGCATTACAGAGACACCTTTTAATGGTAGTGGTGGTAGTTGTTGTGGAAAAGAACCATTTTGTGCATGTTTCTTTCACAATTGTATTTTAGAATGTTCACATAAATCTAAGTCTAAGTTACATGATGCTTGCCCACCCTAAATAATTAGCAACCTATTTTGTGAAAGTTTAGTTTAGTTTAGATTCAATCCCCACTTTATATGTCAAAAATATCGAGGACCAAATGCAGTTTGTTGCCTCACCTTATTTATGCATTTCTTTATGAGCCTTGTTTTGGGAACATTGGGAATATGCATGTATGCATTCTGGTAAAGCGTCATCCCAGATAAACTTGTGTGGAATTTTTCATTAAAGTGAAGTCTATTATAATTGAAAATCCAGTTTAGGTCTAAAGTGTAAGTCCTGATTAGCCTGTTCAGACTACATAGGCTAATCTGGTACCACACTTTACACACATGCATTTAGTCCCTGTACAGACTACACAGGCTAATCTGGGACCACACTTTACACACATGCATTTAGTCCCTGTACAGACTACACAGGCTAATCTGGTACCACACTTTACACACATGCATTTAGTCCCTGTACAGACTACACAGGCTAATCTGGTACCACACTTTACACACATGCATTTAGTCCCTGTACAGACTACACAGGCTAATCTGGTACCACACTTTACACACATGCATTTAGTCCCTGTACAGACTACACAGGCTAATCTGGTACCACACTTTACACACATGCATTTAGTCCCTGTACAGACTTCACAGGCTAATCTGGGACCACACTTTACACACATGCATTTAGTCCCTGTACAGACTACACAGGCTAATCTGGGACCACACTTTACACACATGCATTTAGTCCCTGTACAGACTACACAGGCTAATCTGGTACCACACTTTACACACATGCATTTAGTCCCTGTACAGACTACACAGGCTAATCTGGTACCACACTTTACACACATGCATTTAGTCCCTGTACAGACTACACAGGCTTATCTGGGACCACACTTTACACACATGCATTTAGTCCCTGTACAGACTACACAGGCTAATCTGGGACCACACTTTACACACATGCATTTAGTCCCTGTACAGACTACACAGGCTAATCTGGTACCACACTTTACACACATGCATTTAGTCCCTGTACAGACTACACAGGCTAATCTGGGACCACACTTTACACACATGCATTTAGTCCCTGTACAGACTACACAGGCTAATCTGGGACCACACTTTACACACATGCATTTAGTCCCTGTACAGACTACACAGGCTAATCTGGGACCACACTTTACACACATGCATTTAGTCCCTGTACAGACTACACAGGCTAATCTGGGACCACACTTTACACACCTGCATTTAGTCCCTGTACAGACTACACAGGCTAATCTGGGACCACACTTTACACACATGCATTTAGTCCCTGTACAGACTACACAGGCTAATCTGGGACCACACTTTACACACATGCATTTAGTCCCTGTACAGACTACACAGGCTAATCTGGGACCACACTTTACACACCTGCATTTAGTCCCTGTACAGACTACACAGGCTAATCTGGGACCACACTTTACACACATGCATTTAGTCCCTGTACAGACTACACAGGCTAATCTGGGACCACACTTTACACACATGCATTTAGTCCCTGTACAGACTACACAGGCTAATCTGGGACCACACTTTACACACATGCATTTAGTCCCTGTACAGACTACACAGGCTAATCTGGGACCACACTTTACACACATGCATTTAGTCCCTGTACAGACTACACAGGCTAATCTGGGACCACACTTTACACACATGCATTTAGTCCCTGTACAGACTACACAGGCTAATCTGGGACCACACTTTACACACATGCATTTAGTCCCTGTACAGACTACACAGGCTAATCTGGGACCACACTTTACACACATGCATTTAGTCCCTGTACAGACTACACAGGCTAATCTGGTACCACACTTTATGCACATGCATTAAGCCCAGTTTTCCCAGGACGTGTCTCATTCTATAATCTGTATATTACACAGAAAAAGACTGTAAAGGTTCTAATTGGTTGAAGACAATTGTATATGTGCTTCTTTAACAAGCTTTTGTAGATTTTAATAGCAATCTAATTTTAGTCATTGTTATTTAAGCACAGATATTGTAATTTATTGTGAGAAGAATATTTTATTTGTTTCGAAAATGTAAACTATTATGAAGTTTGTTGTTTGGTTGCAATTTAACACAAACTAATTATTGACCATTAAATTCATTTGGGTTTCGATTTCTGCTTTTAATGACCAAGCTAATAACACAAATTTGCGGACAGGCCATACTATGCATGCAACATCAATCTTATTTCATTGTCATTGTTAGTTAAAACTGTCATTTTTCACCTACTTGATTTTTTTTTCAACATTGGATGTGAAATGAAGTGCACCCTTTAAATAAAGAGGTTTTAGTTGTTTGCCATCAGAGAATTATGCCCTGGAGATCTGTTTTATCATAATTATATATTTCTTCCCTTTTTTGAGAATATTATATACAATTCTTGAATAGAGTACTTTTGTACAAATAGTTATTGTTTATTCTTAAAATATGCAAACTTGTCTAAAGAAAGGTAGTAAAATTATTTCTACAAACATTTCCTCCTTCATCTGATTCACATAGAGCAGTTTATATGAGGTTAATTGACTGCTGTAATATGACTGAAATGCTACTGTCTATGGTGAAAACTCTAAATAAACTAGCAAAACTAAACTAATTTACTGTTATAAAAGATTAGACGTCTAGCATTGATTTATTGACCAGTAGAGATGTGGAAAACACCAATGAGTGTAGTGTGCATGTTGCTCTGAATCATCACTGAATTACATCTACCACTTCTATAGCTATGATCCAGGCAATGAGATCTTGCTTAAGTGAGGCCAACAATAAAAAAATATTTGTTTGCCATTTCCTACCAGCCTAAAAAATATACCTTACATTAACATTTTTTTTTTAGGCTTTATTTATTTCAGTCCTTGATCTTTGGGTATCAATTAACTATATCAGCTAGACATCTGCTTAAAGAAGGTCACAAATATAAAAAAATTCTTGTGTGTTGTTTTTGTGTCTTTCAAAACTGTTATAAGCTTGTTTGTTTGCCAAAACAGAAATACCTACATTCCAACTCATGTCCCCAACCCACCCCCTGGGGTAGGCAATACCAAACAAACACATATTTAAGCATGACTTAAGCCAGTTTAGGTAAGGAATTGTAAACAAACAAATATTACAGTTTGGCCAAAGCTGGGTAATGGAATGTCAAGCAAACAAATATTTAGGCTTGGCCTTAGCCAGCTGTTCTATGCCCTTTTGCAGCACCACACACAATTGCTAGGGTCCGGCGTACGGTTGACAAGCGTGTCGTCCCAGGACTCGGGTTTCACGTCACAAGACACGCTTTTCCTGCGCCCCACCACCCCCTCCTCACTTAGCCTTCATACGCAGGTAAAGGTCATGTAGCGTTCATCAGAGCCTTGTTATGGGAAAATTGGGCTTAATGCATGTGTTTAAAGTGGCAGTCCGCACAGGCATATTAGGAACAACACTTTGCGCTTGAGATGGTTTCTTGCATAGCAGATGCTTCTTGTAATTGAAAATACCATAAATGCTGAAAGTGTTTTCCCTGATTAGCCTGCGCAGATAGCACAGGCTAATCTCGGACAACACTTTGCGCACATGCATAAGCCCTGGTTACCCAGAACAAGGATCATCATGTAAACTTTCCCCCTCCATCATTGATGGTGGGGTATACTGGTTTGCTAATTTCGTTTGTTTGGTTGATTTTGTGTTGTTGTCTGCATATACATTTTATTGTTGAGCATTTGTTTTGTCCAACCATCTTTTAATTGTGTGATGGCCACTTTTAATTGTGTGATGACCAGTAAATTAATTTTTTGCTAAAAAAAGGAGTTAAATGAAATCACTTAATTAAGTGGCTGTGTCTGTATAGTATTATCAAATCTTTATAAAAATTCATGACAATCTTTCTTTTAATAATATCCTGGTAGAGATCAGTAAACAGGGAAAGCACCTAATGAATTGATTTGTTATTCACCAAATCATAACCAAACAATTTAAAATATTTGAGGTGATATATATAGCTTTCATACGAATTTGATTATTCACCATTACTAAGAAATTTCAGAGTTATTATCCCTTATATTATGGAAAACTTACCTTTTAAACAGTTTATATTACCTTTGTTTCAAAGCTTTCATCATATCTTTACCAAAATTGATAAGTTAACTTGAAAATTTGTTGTCTTAGAGGGGGGTATTCTGTTATTAAAACAACTCTTGTACATTTCATGTCTAGGTAATTTCATACAAATAATAGTTTTTTGTAGCTACGTGTTCAGCAAGTTAATAATCTTTACCCTTTCAAAGTAAATATGGACAACATAGCTGGAAGGCATGAAATGATTTGCCATTTAAGAAATTACACTAATTATGTTTACAAGTCATTGGAGTCATTATTCATTTGAGTGTCAAGGTCATTGTATTAAATTTCATCATTTGTAAGAAACTGATGTGTTATTTTGATCTTAAGATAAATTCTGGGAACAATTTCCATTGAAATGATTGACCAACTTAATGCGAAAATGGGCCTTATGCCATATGTAGCCAGTGTAGATCCAAACCAGCCTGCGCAACCAAGTCAGGTCAGGACCTACGCTATCTTCTGTAAAGTCAATGAAGGTTTTGTGCTCTCAAAAGTGGGCATAATAGCTCTTGACAATACTGCGCAGGCTTATATATGTTACCTTTCATCCCTGATATCATATCAAAGTCATTACAATATTGATGCTTAGACATATATCATGTTCACTGCTTTGCATTTTGTCTTGCATATAACTTCACTTCAGAGTGCATGTTTTACCTTAAAGGCATGACATGTTATATTACCAAACATATTTATTCAAGTTTTTCCCCAACACCAATCCATTTCTTGTTAACAATTTCATCCATGAGGCAAAGAGTGTTTTTTCTGCTTGTGTCTCAAGTTTGTGAGGTTATCATATTTATGAAGTTGTCAACAATGTGTTAAAAGTCTAACATAATATGCAGCTTCCTTAAGCCATGATTACAATATTTTTATGTCCCCCAGTTTATAATGGGGGACATATTGTTTTTGCCCTGTCTGTTGGTTTGTTTGCGTCAAACTTTAACTCTTTATGTATAGTTTTACTTGAATAATTGAGCCTAGTGCTAGCAAAATTGGGTTTAATGCATGTTTATACAGTGTTGTCCCAGATTGTTCATTCTGCACAAGCTAATCATGGACAACACTTTCTGCCTAATAGCCTGTTCATTCTGCACAGGCTAATCAGGGACAACACTTTCTGCCTATTAGCCTGTTAATTCTTCACAGGCTAATCAGGGACAACACTTTCTGCCTATTAGCTTGTTCATTCTGCACAGGCTAATCAGGGACAACACTTTCTGCCTATTAGCCTGTTAATTCTTCACAGGCTAATTAGGGACAACACTTTCTGCCTATTAGCTTGTTCATTCTGCACAGGCTAATCAGGGACAACACTTTCTGCCTATTAGCCTGTTAATTCTTCACAGGATAATCAGGGACAACACTTTCTGCCTATTAGCTTGTTCATTCTGCACAGGCTAATCAGGGACAACACTTTCTGCCTATAAGCCTGTTAATTCTTCACAGACAGGCTAATCAGGGACAACACTTTCTGCCTATTAGCTTGTTCATTCTGCACAGGCTAATCATGGACAACACTTTCTGCCTAATAGCCTGTTCATTCTGCACAGGCTAATCAGGGACAACACTTTCTGCCTATTAGCCTGTTAATTCTTCACAGGTTAATCAGGGACAACACTTTCTGCCTATTAGCTTGTTCATTCTGCACAGGCTAATCAGGGACAACACTTTCTGCCTGTTCATTCTGCACAGGCTAATCAGGGACAACACTTTCTGCCTGTTCATTCTGCACAGGCTAATGAGGGACAACTCTTTATGCCTGTTCATTCTGCACAGGCTAATGAGGGACAACACTTTCTGCCTGTTCATTCTGCACAGGCTAATCAGGGACAACACTTTCTGCCTGTTCATTCTGCACAGGCTAATCAGGGACAACATTTGCCTGTTCATTCTGCTCAATCAGGGACAACACTTTCTGCCTGTTCATTCTGCTCAAGCAGGGACAACACTTGCCTGTTCATTCTGCTCAATCAGGGACAACACTTTCTGCCTGTTCATTCTGCTCAAGCAGGGACAACACTTGCCTGTTCATTCTGCTCATGCAGGGACAACACTTTCTGCCTGTTCATTCTGCTCAAGCAGGGACAACACTTGCCTGTTCATTCTGCTCAAGCAGTGACAACACTTTCTGCCTGTTCATTCTGCTCAAGCAGGGACAACACTTGCCTGTTCATTCTGCTCAAGCAGGGACAACACTTGCCTGTTCATTCTGCTCAAGCAGGGACAACACTTGCCTGTTCATTCTGCTCAAGCAGGGACAACACTTGCCTGTTCATTCTGCTCAAGCAGGGACAACACTTGCCTGTTCATTCTGCTCAAGCAGGGACAACACTTGCCTGTTCATTCTGCTCAAGCAGGGACAACACTTGCCTGTTCATTCTGCTCAAGCAGGGACAACACTTGCCTGTTCATTCTGTTCAAGCAGGGACAACACTTGCCTGTTCATTCTTTTCAAGCAGGGACAACACTTTCTGCTTTTATTATATTTGTAGTGTAAAGGAAGTCTCTTCTTAGCGGAAAAACAGTTCATGCAGAAAGTGTCGTCCCTGCCGAATTAAGCCCCATTTTTGCAGAATGAGGCTCAATTATATTTGGTATGGTGGCTGATTTAGTAAGGATTTTAAATGGATCAGCTTGGTTGTAACCCCAGATTTGAAGTGAAGTGACAATGGTGGAGTTTCACCAGAAGGGACCATATTGCTTAGCAATCTCTTGTTTAATCTAGCACATGCCCATTGTTAGAAGTCTGAATGATGTTAATTAAGCTGTTGGTTTTTACAGCAGACAGTTGAGGCAAGCCAAGATGTGGACACTCCCGAAATAGACTCCACCCCTTCGACACCGTCAGAGAACTACCCCAACACTCCCTCTGCGACCTCAACGTGGACAAACTGGCCAAACGCTCCAAACACTAGCGTCAAAACTGAGAACGGTCGTCCTCACACGATTTCTTCAGCATATGAGAAATCTCACACCAGACCGGCGTTGTCGTCGCAGCTGTTCGAGCCACCTCCACAACAGGGGTCGCTCCAGAATCAGTCACAGAGCGAAGGTCAGATCGAAGGTCAAGGTCAAGCTGAGCAGAGGTTGTTGAAGCGTGACAGGCCGCACAGCACTATGACGATGCCGTATACACGGCCTGCTGCCCAGATCAATAAAATGCAGCCTGTTCTCCCGCCACTCGGGCCGAAGCCGAAATCGCGAGCTGTGGCTCCACCGAGAGTACCCTCTATAGGTTTGTTGCTTATAAGACATCGTTCTTATTTAGCACTTAGATACGTATTTTGACGCATTTGTAGTCCCATAAAAAGTTAAATTTAATTAAAGACCTTTATTACTAAATTCAAGTTTTAAAGGTTTCATTTCCAACCCTTAGATACTGATGAACAGCAAACCGCATACAGCCTAAAAAGACTGCGAGTTACTTGCAGGGTGTTCTGGTTTAATGCTTGTCGCATTAAGCCATTTTCTATTTGCTTGTGAGTGGGATTTGGTTGTCAGATGCCTTTATAAATCAAGGCTTATTCAGCATTTCTCCAATCTAGAAATGGCTCCTAAAAGCTAATTTGGCTGAAGAATTTTTTATTTTGGCTCAAACTCTTTCTTTATGAAACCCCATACAATGGTAATAAATTTAAGTATATAGAAGAATATCATACCACAAGATTATGATAATAATATTAACAAGTTAAAAAAAGTATTATGGGTCTGTAATATTTAGTAATAATTGCCATGTGGAATATCCAATAACAGCTTGAAAGAAGCCCCCAAAAGCTCTTCAGTCTTGTCTGTCTCGGATTAATTTTACTATTTCAACCTTCAGGAGAGCAACCAGTCTACGCCAACTTGAATGAGTTAGCTGCTGCACAATTGACTGGGGCCGACACAGACAAAACGCCAACAGGTCGCGAACCCCCAAACATTGGCGGCTCCACTGCACCAAAGGTATTGATTCATGTGAAAAAACATGTTTGAACCAGGGCTTAAGAGTGTTAGGGAGTTTTACCTAGTTAAAAAAGTAAAATTCCTGCTTTAATCAGAAAATATATAATTTGATAGACTATGTTTTATATTTGCCTGAAGAACTATTGCAACCCAACCAATGAGTAAAGTTTTATCACTTTAACTGCCTGAAAATTGGGTTTTGCGGCGGGATTTTTTTTACAGCATTTTGGCAAATAATTATACGAATATTAACATTATGCTGGCATTGATCATTATTGTAAAGTGTTTGTTTGTGTTTATGTTTGTTTTAAAATGATTCATTTTATTTAAATTAACATAGAATATAGTCCTACTTTACCTTTTATATGCAAGCAACACAAAACATTTTACACGAAACAACAAATGTTATTAACTGATGCATGCAACACACACTTAAAGTCTTTAGTTTTACATGTAATATTTCCCAAATATCTTCTGGAACACAAACACAAATGATGAAACCAAATTGAAGTTAACACATAAACAAATGAAATATTTGTTTTCCTTTTAGAGTTCCATTACATAAGTGATGACTGTTTTAATTGTTGAAAAAAATTATGTTGATTTTTAAATATTTGGACAAATATTTGTTTTTGGACATATTGTTGACTCCTGGTTTTTATACTTTCTTCAGTGATATTGTTGGAAATATTACATGCATTTTAATATTGTATATGGTGTTCACAAAGTAATATTAATTTATCGATGATGTTGACTAAACAGCCATATTATTTCAGTTCCTGAAATGTTTGATTTAAGAGTTGTTTATTACATGTGACCAGGGCATATTAATGTTTATCTCCAAGGGGGAATGAGTCATGTTTGTGTGTGGAATACCTTTCCATTATGGCATTATACATATATTTTTTTTAACTTTCTTTAAATAAGAAATATTTCACTGGTGTCATTTAAAAAAAATGAAAAGCTTTTATAATGTTGTTTAACTGAAAAAAGTGACATTTTATTTTTATTTTTTTGTCAGGGGAAATTTTGTTTAATTTGGAGTGGAGGATATTATATGTATGACATAACATCTTGCACGGGTTACACAGTCTTGTAAATATCATGAATTCAAAAAATGTCTTTGTTGCCTTTTGACATTTGTTTTTAATTTAGTAACATTGCCAATGGTGCATTTATGAACACCATTTATGAGCGTTCAATTTGTTTTTATCTAAACCTACTGATTGCATGAATTGTTTGTTGTTATGAAATATGTAATAGTTCTGCTGTAAGATTCCATTAATTACATTCCTCCATCACAAAATTTAAACAACAAAATGATCAAAATATTTGAATGACCCATCAACCAGAGTAAGCTGAACTGAAAGAGTTTTAATGTTGTTTTTTATGTCCCCCACCACTATAGTGGGGGACATATTGTTTTTGCCCTGTCTGTTGGTTTGTGTTTTGTTAACTTTAACATTTGCAATAACTTTTGTAATATTGAAGATAGCAACTTGATATTTGGCATGCATGTGTATCTCATGGAGCTGCACATTTAGAGTGGTGAAAAGTCAAGGTCATCCTTCAAGGTCAAAGGACAAATATATAGCTTCAAAGCGGTGCAGAAGGGGACATAGTGTTTCTGACAAACACATTTCTTGTTTGTCATTGAATCTAAAGTACTTAAAATTATATATTTTTTCTAATAAAGTCACTAGGTTAACTTTAACCCTTTGCATGCTGGGAAATTTGTCGTCTGCTAAAATGTCGTCTGCTGAATTTCTAAAATTAGCATTTTCTTCGATTTTTTTTTTCAAAGAATACTATCAGAATAGCAAACAGTCTGGATCCTGATGAGACGCCACGTTCTGTGGCGTCTCATCTGGATCCAAACTGTTTGCAAAGGCCTTTAAAATTCGGCTCCAGCCTAAAAGGGTTAAGGAAAAGCTTGTGAACACTCAAAGAGGTCTAATTTACTGCTCAATCATCACAACACTTGCTCGGATAATTTGTCTAATGATATCTTGGATGCGTTCTAAAGTGGTTCAAAATAGTTCAGTTTCTTCTGATTTCAGGTGAGAGAACTTTAGTTAAACACGATCTGTGTCAAATTTTTGGCCGTTATTAACATTGGGGCTGTCAATCAGAACTATTGCTTATTTCATCACCTAAGGGCAAAACTCAAAGAATCCTTACTCAATATTAGAACTCAGCTGGGAGAGGTATATTGGAGTAACTCTGTAGGTGGGTTGGTTTGTTGCCATAAAAATGTTTTAAA
The DNA here is from genome assembly GCF_020536995.1 of Dreissena polymorpha. Taxonomy (NCBI): domain Eukaryota; kingdom Metazoa; phylum Mollusca; class Bivalvia; order Myida; family Dreissenidae; genus Dreissena; species Dreissena polymorpha. The sequence goes on along the minus strand of NC_068363.1, from coordinate 74,574,936 downwards.
AGTTTGTGAAGCTAAGTTCGTCCATGGTTCTCCATCGATTAAATTGAAACTTAGAACATACTATCACCAAAAAGTGTGAATGTGCAAGATACTTTTCATGCCTTTTGATCAACTATTTTCTGAATTATGTGCCCCTGAACTCAGTCATTTCTATGACAGAAGCATACAGTGTTATATGCTCGTGAAGCAAACTACTTCCACATTTTGCAAAGGATTACATTGGACCTTCAAATATATCATTATCATAAAGTTAAGACACGCAATTAAGTTTTTAAATTCCAGTGACCATCAAATTACTGAGTTATTTTATCTTGACAATTGAACATGGCTTACTAAACACTGTGGGTGTATTTGTCAGGTTTTTGGTGACACTCTAGTTATTGAATTCGAGATATTGAGTTATTGCCCTTAGGTGTGATTGCCTATAGTGTGAAAATAGTGCTAAATCCTCACCGCCTGTCCTTTGGCTTTTTTTCTGCGACTCTTGCCACCATCCCAGCTGTGCGGAGACATAGACTTGAATGCAGCAATACGAGACCTTGACAATTATACGGCTGCACTGCACGGTGATTTCACACCTGGCGACCGAAAATCTAAGGCAAGCATATGAAAAACACTGCTTATTCCTTCTTTTCTGATGTTTTTAGATGTCCTTAAATGTGTATATGGAAATCAATATATCTTATTTTGTTAAATTAGCTACTAAATTAAAGATTTTGATTTTACTATACATTTTGTTGGTTTTTTTAAATTATTTTTTATTCTAAATAATTAGTTTTTAATAAAGTAAATATTATTTTTTTTCCCATGTCTCTTTTGAAGGTCGTGTAATAACAATATAATATTCCATCTTTATTACTGTCTAATTTTCTTGTGAATTTTTTTATTTGAATGGTCATCAAATCAACATTGTACAAACTAAACCATTTGCTTAGTCAGTTGAATCATCAAACATTTCCTAAAAACAAATTTAACAAGATTTCAGATACACATATGTACGAGTCATGGACTAATATTTAACTTAATTTTTTGCAATGTTCTTAACTAGAATGATTTTCAATTAAATCATGCATGCATTTTAACAACCGTGATTCTAAGTTGTGCAAGTTTTTATTTTTGGTTAAATATTTAGTTTTTGCATGGATTGTATTGTTTTTATTATTCAAGTTTGTTCGAATGTAGTACAGCAAACATTCAGCCATGTAGATGTTGTACATCAGTACCATTTCACCCATCTGTTGCTGGTATCGCGAAAGATCAAAATAATTTTTGACACCTATTCGATATAAGCTAAGAGACTTTTGCAAACAATGTACAAGATTTTTCAAATATTTCACAATTTAACCAACAGTTGTTGAACAAAACTTTTTATTCTTAAGTTAGTTTTTTAGCTCTACTTGCCGAAGGCCTGAAGAGCTTATGTCATGGCGTGGCTTCCGTCGTTTGTCCGTGCGTGCGTTAGACTTTTTCTTGTTTACGCGATAAAGTCCACAGTTATCATCCGATTCTTTTCAATCTTGTTCAGTGTCTTTATATTAATGAGGACTCGAACCCTATTGAAAATGGGTTACATCAGAGTAAAACGTCCAGAATTATCTCCCCTTGAATTTGAGAAAATTGTGAAATAAGGCTTGTTTACGCAATTAAGTTCACAGTTTTCATCCAATCATTTCCCAACTTGCACAGTGTCTTTATCTGAATGATGAGTCAAACCCTATTGAAAATTAGCAATATCGGAGTTATAAGTCCAGAATTATCTCCCCTTGAATTGAGAAAAAAAAGAAAATCTTTAACATTTTGTCACAACTTTTGCAATATTGAAGATAGCAACTTCATATTTGGCATGCATGTGTATCTCATGGAGCTGCACATTTTGAGTGGTGAAAGGTAAAGGTCAAGGTCATCCTTTAAGGTCAAATGTCAAAAAATAATAATTCAAAGCGGCGCAGAAGGGGACATGGTGTTTCCGACAAACTTATTTCTTGTTTGATAACATATAAAGTTCTATCCTTTTGAAACTTCAACGGATGTTTTATATCATCAAGGGCCAGAACCGCATCAAGAGTGAAGAAAATTTGTCCAACTTATTGTTGAAAAGGAGCCATTTGAAGTTTAAATTTTACGTTTCTTTTTGTTTATGCGATAAATTTCCCATTTTGGGTCTGTTTATTTAAAACTTACTCAGATTGTTCATACTATCAAGGGCTTGAGCCCTATTGATTCCAGCCAGTAGAGCGATTCAGGCCCTCATGGGCCTCTTGTTTATTTTCACAGACATGAGGTCGATTTTATTAGTGCCTCACTCTGATGGAACTGGGCTTAATGCATGTAAGCCATGCTCAGTAAATAAGTGGTTTAATGCATGTGCATATAGTGTCGTCCCAGATTAGCCTGTGCAGTTTGCACAGGTTAATCAGGGACGACACTATCCGCTTTAATGATATTTTTCGTTTCAGGAAAGTCTCTTCTTAGCAAAAATTAAGTTGAGGCGGAAAGTGTTGTCCCAGATCTTACGCTTAGAGCACACCCCATTTGTGTAAAGTGTTGTCCTGGTTAGCCTCTGCACTTAGCACAGGCTTATCAGGGATTGCACTCTCTGCCTAAACTGGAGTTTTGCTAAGTAGGCTCTTGAATGAAAATTCCATTAAAGAGGAAAGTGTTGTCCCTGATTAGCGTATGTGGAGTGGACATGCTAGTCTGGGACCACACTTGACCCAAATGCATGAAGCCCTTTTTCACAGAGCTAGGCTTTTTTTGACAGTCTATTACAGTTCAGAGACTTCTATTTTTCTGCCACAAACATTCATGCCCATTGAAAAGAACAGAATTTAAAACTTAAATCTAGGAAGAAATTCCTAACTCAATTTGATTTTCTGTGTGACTACAAATGCGCCAAAGTGCATATCCAAGGGTCAAAGGGATCAGGGACTAATATTTTTCTGTCACAAACATTTGCGTAGATTGAACAGAACTCACTGGAGCTAGCGGCAGCCATCAAAGAGCTTGAGGCCAACACTGCGGCCCTCGAGAGCATGTACCCAGAGACGCAGGCTAGCCAGTCTTCTCTTCATGCTTCAAGTGGGTATGGAACAATGAACAGCACACCTGCGTCATCGGAAGACCCATTGGCCACTGGAGGTAAGATTGTGCGGGTTACATTGTCAATTTGTGTGCATAACCCAGTTCTGTATTCATCTGTGTAGTTGATTTCAGTCATAGTTTAAGGCACTGAACCCAAAAACTTCTTTAAAAAAAGTATGCAGACATTGCCACAAAGGGACCTCTTTCCAACCACAAACAAATATATCATTTTTATTTTTTAATTTGTACAATTTGTAATAATTAAATTAAGGCTTGTTCACATGTTATTTGAATGCCTGTTGTTTGACCAATTTCAAATCATTGTTGTTTTTGAGTTTATGAAAACAATTTCTGCAAAGCTTAGCCCTTTGCATGCTGGGAAATTTGTCGTCTGCTAAAATGTCTTCTGCTGAATCTCTAAAATTAGCATTTTCTTCGATTTTTTTCAAAGAACACTATCAGAATAGCAAACAGTTTGGATCCTGATGAGACGCCACGTTCTGTGGCGTCTCATCTGGATCCAAACTGTTTGCAAAGGCCTTCAGAATGGGTCAGGGTAAACTTTCCCCACACCTGAATGTGATTGCATTTTGCAGAATGTCATGATGCATGTTTATATTGTAACTTCTGTGATACGATGCATCATGTAAAGTATTTTCCTGTAAATGACAGGCAAAGGAACAGCTGCCCAAGCGTTTGCTTGAGTAAAGAGATTTTTCAAATATTTTTAAGACTGATCATCCTTTTCAAATTTCAAAGGGATTTTAAATACTTTATCAATTCTGTTCTTATTTTTCCTTTCGCCATCTTCTTCTTTACTATCAACTTAGAATGACAAAATAATTGATCTGAGCGCTGAGAAAACTGGGTGTAATTTCTGTCGGCAAAGTGTCAAACTAGACAATATTCAACGCCAGTGCATTGTTATCTTTCTGTGTTGTCTCACTGCCAGGTTTTTCTGTGTAGAAAGATTGCTTTAATGTTTGTCCCTGTGCATGGAATTGAGAAATGAGTTGGTATTCACAAAACTCATAAATAATATATAAAGTTTCCATTTTAGATCAAATTTCTATCATGTAAAGAACACAGTCTTTACCTACAACAGATAAAGTAATATTTTATTAAGTATAACATTATAATTTTGTGCAAGTTAAAATATTATTATATGTGAAAAATCAGAAAAAAACCTGAGATAAAGTTATTTTTATTTATTTCAATATTTTAGTTATTATGCCAACCTTAGAAGAAGAGGGGGTATATTGTTTTGCACATGTCGGTCCGTCCGTATGTCTGTCCGTCCGTACACCAGATGGTTTCTGGATGATAACTCAAGAACGCTTAGGCCTAGGATTATGAAACTTCATAGGTACATTGATCATGACTCGCAGATGACCCCTATTGATTTTCAGGTCACTAGGTCAAGGGTCAAGGTCACGGTGACCGGAAATAGTAAAATGATTTCCAGATGATAACTCAACAACGCTTATGCCTAGGATCATGAAACTTCATAGGTACATTGATCATGACTCGCAGATGACCCCTATTGATTTTCAGGTCACTAGGTCAAAGGTCAAGGTCATGGTGACTCTAAATAGTAAAATGGTTTCCGGATGATAACTCAAGAACGCTTATGCCTAGGGTCATGAAACTTCATAGGTACATTGATCATGACTCGCAGATGACCCCTATTGATTTTCAGGTCACTAGGTCAAAGGTCAAGGTCACATTGCCAAAAAACGTATTCACACAATGGCTGCCACTACAACTGACAGCCCATATGGGGGGCATGCATGTTTTACAAACAGCCCTTGTTTTTAGAAATTTCAATAAGCCAATCAGAGATACATGAGTTATTTTTAGACATTTCAATGAATGATTTATTTTTAAACATTTCAATAAACCAACCAGAGAGTTAAGTTATTTTTTCAAGGTCAATAAGCCACTCAGAGAGATAAGTTTTTTTAAAAAGTTCAATAAGCCAACCACAGATTTAAATAATTTTTAGAAACTTTGTTTTCAGGAGAATTATGATTACCACTCATGCTGTGTCTGTTGGCGGCCACCCTGCATGTTGTGCGTTCGTTTTTTTGCAGATTTTGTCGACACCGGACAGAGTGACTATCTCGCCCAGGAGCAGGGAAAATATAACACCATACCAAGAAACAGTCCCGTAATGAGGGCTGCATTCCAGTTTAAACGGCCTGCATCCACTATTATAGGCATGTTGTACTATTTTTTGTCTCGCTTTGAACGGCCTGCATCCTCTTTTTAGGAATGTTGTATTCTTTTTGTCCATGTGTTCGCTATCATAGGCATGTGTAGTCCTTGTGTTCTTATGGCCATTGGCGATTTATAACAGGGGTGAAAGGGTGTAAACAATGAGTCATTCTTGTTTTATAAAAATTAAAAACGTTTTATCTTTACCTATAAACTCCAGTTATTTGTTATGTGAGAGTTAATAGACTTGGGTTTTGGAAAAAGGATTTTTGAAAACTTTTGGAAAAATATGAATTTGAAAAGATTTTAAAATATGAATTAATTGTAGAAAATTGTTTGACTTTTAAAACATAATGAAAATTCTGGGTTTAAAATAAAAGTGAACTTTAAAAATTAAATGCCAAAAATCTTTATTTAGTAAATAATTTTACAATAAAATAGTGCACATTTCAATTATTTTAGTTGTGTGTACAGAGTGGCTGAAAATGAAGCATGGTGGTGTATAATTTATATTTATGATGGATTTTACACTTGTGTATAATTGTGGTTATTAATTTCAAATAAAGCACACTGCTGTTATAAAAAAGTCAGAAAGTCAGAAAAATATCAAGGATACAGTTTAAGAAATGAATTTAGGTGGGAGACATAAAAGAGATTGATCATGGAAATATAAAAAGTGGTGGAAATATCTTGGGAAAATCAGGGAAATTGTATAAATCAAGGAAACAGGGAGTTATACGAGGGGTTTCCAGTGGCCAGGATACTGACATTTCCTTTCTGATTTAACCCTTTCCCACTCGGGAGCAAAGTGAAAAAGGCAATGTACAAACAGCATTTAACCAGAACAGCCTGCAAGTAACTTGCAGTCTGTTCAGGTTTTATGCTGTTTGCTGCTCATCAGTATCGAAGGGAAATGGAAATAAAGCAGTTAAACTTGAAAATAGTAAGAAAGGTCTTAAATTAAGTTTAACTTTTTATGGGACTTCAAATACGTCTTAATGGGTATCTAAGTGGTAAAGGGCTAATTGCTGTTTCCTTTTGTCTCTTTTGTGTACTTAACTGTTAAGTAGAGCAGTGCATGCATGCATCTCAGTGTGAATTGTAGTCTTGTTAAAGTTTAGTTGTAACAATTTTTGTAATAGTTAACAAATTATTTCACTATATAAGTAATGTTGAGAAATTTCCCATTATCATCATTGATCAAATAAATTGTTTGTTAGAACAACATACTAAAAAATGGCATGTTCTTTAAACAAGCATCTATTTAAAATGTGGTGACATTATTGGAATACGTGTGGTAGGTAGCAGGGTAGATGTTTGGTAGTGTGGAATCCAGGATGATGGCGTCCGCTCTATATGTCACACAGTTTTAATCAGATCATCATTCATCTGTTTGATAATGTTTGTTGACATAATAATATCTAAGCCAAGTAGGATAAACAACCAGATGCCGTAAAACACATTTTGATGTATGGTCATTGATTAATAAAACAGTTGGCAAAATTAATCTTGTCTGCCCTCAAACTTCAATATTTTGAAATTGATCATCAAACTTGGTGACAATGTTTGTGGGAAGCATAACTGACATAAAGTTCGGTTACCAGTCTGATGGCTTGAAGCGCTTCTGATTAATGTCCATGGAACCAAGACCATTAAACAGGACAATTTTGTGACAAGTTGGAACTCATGTGTAAGCCTCCATGTAAAAGAGTTGCAAAATAAGTAACACCCTTGTTAAAACATAACCTACTGAAAACCAAAGACTTGGGTCTAATACAACAAAACATGTACATGTAATCATATGATAGTAACCTTAACTTTAAAGAATGTCTTAAAGAAAGTTTATAAATTTGTTTCATGAACATTCTGTTAAACTCGTAACCAAGTAAAGCTCTGAAGATATAGGACACATTTGATAACAAAGTTACTGTATAAATAAGAACATATATTCTTATCGTTTGCATAAATAATTTTGTGATAATTATGTCTGTTGTCAACTAAAACAACAACTCATTTGAATGAAAAGTTTATGCCCTTGTGGTTCACTTCTTTTGCTCGTAATGTTTGTTTAACAGAATATAAAATCACCCATGCAACCATTTAAATCAGTTCATTTATACCAGAAAATAATCAAACATTTTCAAATTTTACAGGAATGCCATCTTCAGCGTTGAGCCGTCGCAGTTCAATGAACACGGCTAAACCCCCACCCCCTATAAGACGAACCTCCTCCATCACCCAGGCCCCGAATCCCACAGTGTTGCAGAAATTTCGAAACTCTCCCCCGCGGCAACTCAACAACCAGCCTCCCAGTGAAAACCATAGCAACAGGGCGATGCCAGTGGGTGGTAATCCAAACGGGGCTCCTACCCAACATAATCATCGCAGGAGTTTGAGTGCCAGTGGTGGCTCCGAACCAGAGCACGCTTACGCAGAGTTGACTGAAATTCAGGCGAGTATAAGGGCGCGACAGCAACAACAACAGCAACAAGGGCAGTATCCGAGTGAAGGTCAAGGTCATGGTATCCAGGGTCAGGGCGGGTATGGGGTCATGTCAGCTCCTGTTACGCCCCAGTATGCTCAACCAGTAACAGTGCCAGGGCAGAACCCCATGAACAGTGCCGTTGTGAACAGTTTGAACGCCAGGTTCTCGGGTATGAGTACCGGACAGCCGGCAGGGCAAGTGGGTCAGATGGGCCAACAGTCACAGTACCAGTCTAGTTCTAACCCTGCTAGTGTTAGTGTTAATAGTCAGACAAAGTACCAACAAGCACCCAGTCAGAACTCAACGAAAATTGGTGGGGGTGGCCTTGTTGATTTTCCTGATCTGCCCCCGCCGCCTTCGGAAGATGAACTCAAGCAAATGGAACAAATTTACAGTGTGCCAAAACAGAGCTATCCGCAGGCTCAGTCGTATAATGCGGAGGTTTTGAACACTAGTAACTCTGTGCAAATGCGTAATCCAGCGTCCCAGTATCAGGCCACACCGATCGTTAATCCAGGGGGAGGGGTGGACATGCGTCAATCTTTGATATCAGAACTGAAAGCTGGAAATAGGTTAAGGAAAATGTCTAACAGTGAAGGGGGAGCTAATTGCTGATGTTACCATTGTGCTGTGTTTAAAAAAGTGTTGCCATAGTATTGTAATTGCTTGTACAGAGAAAAAATGGCACCTTCTTATGTTTTGATTTCGGCTTCATTACTGCTTAAGGAGTGTTTGACAGTAAAAGAAATGTTACAGCAATGCTTCTGTTATAACTTGCACATTTTTCAACAATGTACAAGAAAATGAAAAAGGTATCTTTGTGTGTAGAATTCCTGCATTAGTTTATGGTGCAGAAATTTACATCATGATAACAATTAAGTCCACAGAATTGGTCAGTTTTTGTAAGAAATATCCTTAGTTTTTTTCAAAGATTGTAGAATGTCTTTATTAAATAACTTACAAGTGTTGAAATAAACAACACATTAGACTTGGGAAGCATGGTCATATATATATGCCGGCATAATATTGTGCCTTTCAGTTAATTTCTTCCTGTAAGATTCTTGTGTGGTATGGTTGACATTGTCTTTTATGGATTTTCTGAAAGGAATTTTTAGTTAAATGTCTATGTGATAAATAACATGTTGTATATTTGAATGTAAATAGCTAATTCACTGTGTGAATATTTTTATTATCCTCAATATTTTATTATTACATTGTTTAACATGTATGATAGATTGAATTTCCATCTTTTCAGGGCCTGTTTTCACCTACCAATTTTTAGACTTAAGCCTAAACATACGGGATTTTCTTTAGATTGTTTTTATCTGAGTATAATACAGGTAGATATGACATGGAATTTAACACCTCTTACTACACAATTCTCAATTTAGAAAGTTATTTTACTACGCAAACACCATTTGTAGCCTACATATACATGTATTCCTAGCTGAACATATTTGTCTTGGTTCTGAGACTTCTTTAGTCTAAGAGTGGGCGGGTCAATACGGGCCTGGTGGACTGTTCATAAATCATATTTCATTGAAATCCATCTGGAATATTTTTTGTTTTCATTTGAATAATGTCTATTTAACTTAATTTTCAAGATCAAGTTTTACTGATTTTATTGAGATTTTATTTTAATTCTTTTAGTTGTGTTTGTAGTTTGGTTTGTTCGTCAATATACATACCAAGTCTTCGAATGATCTATTGTATTCATTTAACCAAACTTAGTTTCAATCACTCTTTTAATCACCCATTTAATGTATTCTCTATTCAAACATAGCTTTGACCAATCATGGAAAGTACTCCGGTATCTTTGAAAGTAGTGGTAACTGTCTACACACTTCAATACTTATTATGCTGTCTTAGCCACAGGTGTTGGGCGTGTGGGTAAACTCGCTGAAACACTATCAGTATGTCATAAAACAAAAAATTTCATCACTTTGACCAAAAAAATATTTGTGCTATATTATATCAGATAGTGCTGCAACAATATACCGATATATCGGTATTTATCGCAATACGCAATCCGCATATTGTATTGCGATTCGATTTCCATCATACCGGTACGAAAATTCTCCAAAAATTCATCCACATTACGTCCAGAAAAGCCACCCGAAATAATGATATCAAGGTTAACAAAGCAAATCGGTGATTAGTAAAAATTAAGTGTTACATAAAAATAGCATTCTAAAAAGTATATGATACGAAGCAGCGTTGTTACATGGGAGTCCGCAAGATCTGCTTTTGCATGTCATACTGTTACATTTAAGATGAAGCTCATGGAAATACTAAAAAAAAAAATTTAATTAGAAAAATATAAATTGATGTTATTATAAACAGAAGTAATAACGATCAAAAAATGTTTTCGTTACGCCATTCTGATAAGTTACACGACCGGCTTTTAAACATCCACAATTATCTTTCGGGATATTATTCTTCTTGTCGGCTTTTAGAATAGTTCAGAGTTGCAGACGAAATGATTGCCGAGTTTGACTTTATAGACTTTATAGTTTAGATTAAACAGTAATGACTTGGTCATGTTGTACATGTAGCATATTTATAATTAATTAATGTTAATGTCCCAGAGATTTATTGTATAAACTATCCAGCATACAGTACACAATTGCACAACATTTTTAATATTTAATGAAAATATATCCATTCGACAAAATGAAAATACTAATTTTTCATAACAAAATGCTCTGTAAAGCCAAAAAAGAGTTAAATGTGTAAATAAAGCATTTTGTAAAAAAAGGCTAGAATTGCAATATGATATAACAAGAACTTAACACACATTACAAAGGTTATGTTCATGTAATTTAGTTTGTTTTGGCCATTAACTGGCCAGTTATAATTCTGGTTCAAGTTGGCAATATATTGCAATATGGGCTTTTGAGCTGACAATATATTGCAATACGGTTTATGGCGTATTGTTGCAGCACTAATATCAGAATTAGTTTTTTAGGTCAAAAAGTGATAAAAGGTTTTTTTATGACATATTGATAATGTTTCAATGAATTGGCCCCACGCCCAACACCTTTGGTAATGGCATTTTATAATTGCTGTTTTAGGCACAAGCCTGGTCAGGCTACATGGTTAGAAATTGCAATTGCATGAATCGGTTTTAAATAGCCAGAACAATAAGAACAAAACTAATAATTCTGTAACAATTGTCGCTATTTATGCGTTGTTAAAACAAATTTAACCTATGCTGACAGCACAAGCTGATCTGGGATTATTGTCACTAGATTCAGTTTTCTATTTTTTGATATCAATATCTGACAATGAAGTGAACACTAGATAAAACGATGAATAGAGTCGTAGAGCCAGTTGGGTCGAAGACTGTTTATATTATAACTAACATCATTGATCTCAGAAGAATGATGGGGTTTAATAGAAAAGAAATCACTGCAATTTTGAGTTTAGTTTTTGTAAATTCTAAAGTGACCCTTATTATAAATAATATATTGACTCCACAATTTTCTGTAGTTTTTTTCTGTTTGTTTTGTGCACAATGTCAATACTAGAATAGTAAGTGCCTACATCACAACATGTATATTAGCCGCGCTGTATGAAAACGGGTTTGAATGCATGTGCGTTAAGTGTCGTCCCAGATTAGTCTGTGCAGTCTGCACCGGCTAATCAAGGACAACACTTTCTGCCTTAACTGGATTTTCATCAAGAAGAGTCTTTATTCAAACCAAAAATTCCATAAAAGAAGATAGTGTTATCCCTGATTAGCCTGTGCAGACTGCACAGGCTAATCTGGGACGACATTTTACGCACATGCATTTAGCCCCGTTTTCTCAGAGCAAGGCTCATCTTGGTTAACTTGGTTGATAACTATTAGTTACTTGAAACTTACCAGTAAACCCTGAGATTCTCATAATACCAGACATTGCTGAAAATTGTTCAGGGTTTTTGTCACCCCATGTTCTTACCATTTCCTTCATTCATGTGAACACAATTCATTAAAGTGTTTCTGTTACTTAGTAACATTAAAAATCTTTAAAAAAAACTTATAAAGTTTTTTTTATTGAAGCATTTATTCATGTTGGTAATTCAAATTGGTTTGATGCTATAGACGGAATCTCAATCTATTAATTGTAAGCTTCACCCGTATCTTGTCTATTCAAGTTCAAAATCTATATATTCAGATTTTAACATTAATATAATGGTCTCATGTTTTGCTCACTTTCGTTTTCATAAGTTTTGCTTGTATGAAGAGAAAAACCAAAAGTGTTAAAAGTGAATTCTGTTATTGGATAACAATTGCTTGACATGGAGATTAATAAATATATTACACTTACGTTGTATTCTTAATGTTGTTATCGTCAAAGAATAATAATTCACATAGTATTTCCATTGTTATAACATCTCTTTGTGTTTCTTCATGTTCAAAAATTGACTCGCTTAAACAACTTAAGAAAATATTTGTAATATTAGCACATCTAATTAATACATTTTAATAAAAAAAATGTATAATTATTTTACAAAGTGCATGCTTTAATAATGATTGTTTTGAAACTATAATCTTGTTTTGAGTCATTTTCATCACATTTTCATCAAAAGGGGCAGGAGGCATTCATATTTGATGTGCTATTTTAAATACTTTTGACTTTATTTTTAACCTTAAAGGTTAATGTTTTACAGGAAAAAGACCGTATTTTGTTTAGATAGATTTTATATAGTTACATATAAATTTGAACCAAATATTTGATAGATTGCCAAGTTTGATAGAAGTTTTAAAATGTTTGTCATCTTAAGGCACGAGTCTTTGTGGATAATCGCCCCATCCCCGTTATGTGGTGCAAACAGAGTGCAATGATTATAGCTTGTAATACCATGTTTGTTGAGTACATGTTTGTTGGGAGAGGTTCTGCAGTTGTAGATTTTTAGGTTCATTCGTGGTAATGAGTAAGAATTTCATCGCAAGGTTTGTTCATTGCTCGTTGTTGGAATGATAGATTAAATTGTTGTTAAATTATCAGTTTTGATTGTACATGTTAAGTGTTTGATTAATAAATAACAAATAACAAATTTACAATATATAATATAAATTATCAATTAATTTTGCCTGACACTGCAAATACAGTCTCTTTATGTCCACTGTTACATTATAATCCACCAATAAATAAATCATTATGAACTTCTTAAATGAAACTGTTCCATTAATTATTTAGTTTCATATGTAAATAAGTTGATTTTAAAATGCTACTCTTGATGGTTTGAAATTACTTTTTTTTTTTAAATATATTATTATTTATGTTCATATATGTCCCACTGTCTAACATTATATTGGTATAGAAAATTAGTGTCAATCTGGTTATTCGAAACAAATTACATTTTTTCGCAAAATTTGATAGGAAATATTACACCTGCATTGAAGTGTTATTTTACTCGTTTGTTTTTATGAGTGTGAAAGGTGTGTGAGTATATGAGTAACCTCATCTACTGGTGATAGTGGAAAATCTTTGTAAATAAACGCAGATAAATGTGGTATATTGTCTTGTTAGTTCTTCCTTTTTAGCTCACTTGTGCGAAACCTTCTAGTGAGCTTTTGTGATCATCCATTGTTCGTCGTAAATTGACAGATGTGAATATTTATCATGTGAACACTCTGGAGACCATGTTTATTGTCCAATGTTCATGTAACTTTTTCAGAACATTTGTCTCAATTATATCTTGGCCACTATTGAAAATGGGTTACATTAGTAAAAAAATCTATGTCACTAGGACACATTAAAGAAAAGCTGTCAACAGTTTAGAAATCAAATTGTTTGCATAATTATCGTGAAGCTTGCTCAGAATATTTTTTTGTTCTAATGATATCTCAGCTGAGCGCAAAAATAGTTATGGTCTGTTAAAAAAAATATGTCCACCATTGGGTTGGGGCAGTTTTTCTTATATCATATAATATGGCTATAGTAAAATCTTGTGAACACTCTAGAACGTCTGGTACAAGTTACATTTTTCCCCAATCACATAGAAACTGTCTCAGAATATTTGTTCTAATGATAAAGAGGCAAAGGTTAAATATAGTTCTGGTCCTTTGAAAACAATAGCTGCTGGGGGTGCGGGGCATTTTTTTGAGTATGGCTATAGAACAACTATCTGAACAATTTTCTATGATCAGTTACAATTTTTTCCCAATCATAATGAAACTTTCTCTGAACATTTCTTCCAAAGATATATAGGCCTAATATGAAAATGGTTCCATTCTGTTATAAAAGAGCTGATGGAGGTGGGATGGTAGTTTTCCTTTTATGTCTATGAAGAGCGCCTTTGGGCTTTTGGTCCTCTTGTTGAAACTATTTGTACATAAATATACAGCAAATATCCTTCCCGTATAGTTGCGAGTTCAACTATTGCAGCTACTTGTCTTTTTTTAGCTCACCTGATTGCTCAGGTGTGCTTTTGTGACCGGTCTTTGTCCGTCGTCTGTCCGTCCGTCCACATTTGTTTGTAAACACCCTAGAGGCCACATTTATTGTCCGATCTTCATGAAACTTGGTCAGAAGCTTTGTCCCAATGAAATCTCGATTGAGTTCGAAACTGGGTAGTGCTGGGTCAAAAACTAGGTCACTAGTTCAAAAAAAAGAAAAAAAACATTTCATGCCCAATCTGCATGTAACTTTGTCAAAATGTTTGTCATAATGATACGTTGGTTGAGTTCAAAAGTGGTTGCGGTCCGTTGAAAAACATGGCCGCCAGTGGGCGGGGCAGTTTTCCTTATTTGGCTATAGAGAAACCTTGTAAACACTCTAGAAGTCAAAATTTTTGGCCAATCATCAGTAAAGTTGGTCAAAACATTGGTTTTATTGATATCTCTGACGAGTTCGAAAATGGTCCAGATCGGTGAAAAAACATGGCCACCAGTGGGCGGGGCATTTTTCTCTATATGTATATAACGAAAACATGTTAACACTAGAAGTCACATTTTTGGTCCTATCTACATGAAATTTGGTCAGAACTTTTGTGTCCTAGATACTTGAGTTAAGTTCGAAAATGGTTCCGCTCCATTGAAAAACATGGTTGCCATGGGGACGAGGCAGTTTTCCTTATATTTATATAGTAAAAAAGGCTTGTAAACAATAATGAATTAAGGTCATGTAACATGGGAGACAAATCTTCTAAATATTGCATTTAATTTTAATAGAAGTTACTCCCCTTTGACTATTAATGTTTTCATTATAATACAGTGTAGTTGTGTGTATCATTTATCATGATTTATGTGTTAATTGTTATTCGAGGTTCGATGTTTTTTTTAGCTTTATTGCTCAGGTGAGCTTTTGTTACCGGTCTTTGTCCGTCCGTCCACATTTGTTCGTAAACACTCTAGAGGCCACATTTATTGTCCGATCTTCATGAAACTTGGTCGTCAGATTTGTCCCAATGATATCTCGAGTTCGAAACTGGGTCATGCTGGGTCAAAAACTAGGTCACTAGGTAAAAAAAAAGAAAAACCTTGAAAACACTGTAGAAGTCACATTTCATGCCCAATCTTCATGTAACTTTGTCAAAATGTTTGCCTTAATGATATGTTTGTTGAGTTCAAAAGTGAAAACATGGCTGCCAGTGGGCGGGGCAGTTTTCCTTATTTGGCTATAGAGAAACCTTGTTAACACTCTAGAAGTCGCAATTTTTGCCCAATCATCATGAAAATTGGTAAAAACATTGGTTTTATTGATATCTCAGACGAGTTTGAAAATGGTCCAGATCGGTGAATAAAGATGGACGCCAGTGGGCGGGGCATTTTTTCTCTATATGTATGTATTGAAAACATGTGAACACTCTAGAAGTCACATTTTTGGCCAAATTTTCATGAAATTTGGTCAGAACATTTGTTTCCTTGATACAAGAGTTGAGTTCGAAAATGGTTCCGGTCAGTTGAATAACATGGCTGTCGGGGGGGGGGGGGCAGTTTTCTTATATAGTAAACAAAGCCTGTGAACACTCTAGAAGTCACATTTTTTGCCCAATCATCATGAAACTTGGTGAAACGATTGCTTTTATATATATCTCAGATGAGTTCGCAAATGGTCCCGATTGGTAAAAAAACATGGCCGCCAGGGGGTTGGGGCAGTTTTCCTTATGTGACTAGAGAGAAACCTTGTGATCAAACACTATAGAAGTTACATTTTTTGCCTAATCATCGTGAAACTTAGTCAATACATTGGTTTTACTCATTCCTGGGACAATTTGAAAAATGGCTCATATCGGTGAAACACACTTTAGCTCACCTGATTGCTCAGGTGAGGTTTTAGGATTGGTCTTTGTCCGCCGTCCGTCCACATTTGGTTTGTAAACACTAGCATTCACATTTCTCAAGCATTCTTTATCAAAGTTGCTGAAAGATCTCAGTCAAGTTTGATAATGAGCAAAATCACATAATAAATGACATAATTATTGCCCTTAGATTGTCCAAATTTTCATTATATTATACAAAATCCTTGTAAACACTCTAGATCAGGTCACAATTTTGTTTCAGATTTTATGAATCTTGGTCATATTTATTTTTGTAAGCAAAGTTTGATGATTGGTTAGGGGGTCAACTCAAAATATAGGTAACCAGGTCAAATTACAAAAATAAAAACACTCCATGCTCCAGAGTTTTGGTTCAATAATGATGAAACTTGACCAGGATGTTTGTCTGGACAATATCTAGGTAAAGTTTGACATTTGGTAAAGATTAAATGAACCAACTTTTCAGGTGAGCGAACTAGGGTCATCTTGGCCCTCTCGTCTTAATGAAGTGATGGATGTAACTTTTCTCAAGAGACTGATTTCTATTCCAACACCATGACACCTCGAAAGTCTTCATGTGAATTCATACAAGATTGAATTATACTCAAGTCTAGAAATGCAGTCACAACCAAACTAAATTCTCATTGAAACTATTTAAAGTATAGTAATTCTATATTCTGTAAAATAAAAATTATTCGTGGGGCATTAATTTTCGTTGATTTCGGTGTTTGACTGATCCCCAAATAAACACAAGCACGTCGGAAAATGACGGACGCTAATACCTATTTTTTTCAAAATCAGAAATCCACTAACAGTCCTTTCCACGAGTCATTTAAAAGCAACAACACCAAATTGTATGCCGACACGTACACATGATTTTACAGAACTTCAATTCACACGATAACTAATGATGCCTCTTGAATACCTGTACAGTAAATATGAATGCACAATTATATATATATATATGTATATATATATATATATATTATATGTGTATATATATGTGTATATATGTGTATGTATATATATATTTATATACATATATAACATACCATGTGCTTTTGAAAACACACACAATTAAATGTACTTGTGGCAAACAAATATTTTTTAATTGAATAAACGTCATACGTGAATTTACACTGATGAGTATGTATATATATAATTGTATGTGTGGGCTGGGTGTAAAAAAACTCCACAAAGACAAACTCAATCTCTTCAGACCATGTCTATCCTAAGGATCAGTTTGGTGCCTATGTATTTCATATGAACTCCAGAGAGATTATCATGAAATATATTTTTGTCAAAATCCGCTAGTTTTTCATTATTAGATGAACGTGACATATTACATTTGTTGATGAGACTTCACATTCGTAATAGAGCTTAACATTAAACTAAAATGATTAAAGGACTGTCATTTTCTATCAGAGTAATGAATATAGGTAGAGTTAGTTGAAAGCCGTGGTCAAAGCCGCTGAAGGCACATCGACAATCTCGTGCACGACGATTATCCTCAGAGGGGGTAATCACATGATAGTCACGATGGCAACGTCCATTCCGATACAGGTATTTTTCCAATCTCTTGCACGACGGTCACATTACATTCACCTCTGTGTTGGGCTCAGACCGGACTATTGTTATGAAAGCGTCTCATTCATGTCATGATCATTCCAAGCGTTCATCATTGAGGTTACAGTATACTAAACAATCTCTTGCAAGACGGTTACATTGCATTAACTGCATTAAAGAAAACCATCTCATACCATGATATCTTATATCAGTCTTAATTCATTATTATATAAAATTAATATGTTTTTTATGTTACGAAACCAACATACATACACACGTCGAAGCAATTCCTAACGTCACTCAATAAAAAAGTATGTTCAATTGTTTACATTTGTGAAGTGCATGGAATGATTCCATCTGCGTAAATGGGCGATAAAATAGTTCCAAAGAGTTGCATTAAAACTCGCAAGTTTTTTGCACGAATTATCGTATATTTAAAAGTCATATTTCTTAATTTAATGCATGCGATCTTAAATATCCACTCAAATATACATTGAATGCGTTTGTTCGGTTTTAGCTATTTGGTAGACAAAATGGCGTGCTGAGCCTTACGCAGAGTTGTATGTGATAGCAAGGACGACAACTCTGCGTGGAGATTGGTATTTTTCGCCATTATATACCATCTATTACCTGTATTATTAGCTCAACTGAGCACAATGTGCTCATGGTGAGCTTTTGTGATCGCCTTTTCGTCGTGCGTCGTATGTTGTCCGTTGTGTGGCGTCAACATTTGCCTTGTTAACTCTGTAGAGGCCACATTTATTGTCCAATCCTCATGAAATTTAGTCAGAAGGCTGGTCTCAATAATATCTTGGGTGAGTTCGAAAATGGGTACATTTGCTTGAAAAACATGGCTGCCAATGGGCGGGGCATTTTTCCTGGCTATATATGGCTAATGTACAATATTGTTTACACTCTAGAGATGACATTTATTGTCTGATCTTCATGAAACTTGGTCAGAAGATTCATCCCAATAATATCTTGGACGAGTTTGAAAATGATGCTGGTTGGTTGAAAAACATGGCTGCCAGGGGGTGGGGCATTTTTCCTTCTATGGCTATAGTCAAACCTTGTTAACACTCTAGAGGCCACATTTATTAACCGATCTTCATGAAACTTGCGCAGAAGATTTGTCCCAATGATATCTTGGATGAGTTTAAAAAATGGTAAATTTTCTTGAAAAACATGTCTGCCAAGGGGCAGGGCATTTTTTCTGTTATGGCTATATAATATAGCTATAGTAAAATCTTGTTAACACTCTAGAGGCCACATTTATTGTCCAATCTTCATGAAACTTGGTCAAAAGATTCATCCCAATAATATCTTGAACAAGTTCGAAAAGGATGCCGGTTGTTTGTAAAACATGGCCGCCAGGGGGCGGGGAATTTTTACTTATATGGCTATAGTTCAACCTTGTTAACACTCTAGAGGCCACATTTATTTACCGATCTTCATGAAAACTTAATCAGAAGATTTGTCTCAATGATATCTTGGATGAGTTTGAAAATGGTAACCTTTGGTTGAAAAACATGGCTGCCAAGGGGTGGGTCATTTTTCCTGATATGGCTATATTTGGCTAATGTACAATCTTGTTTACACTCTAGAGGCCACATTTATTTCCAATCTTCATGAAACTTGGTCAGAAGATTCGACCAATAATGTCTTGAACAAGTTCGAAAATGATGCCGGTTGGTTGAAAAACATGGCCGCCAGGGAGCGGGGCATTTTTCATTATATGGCTATTGTAAAACATTGTTAACACTCTAGAGGCCACAATTTTTTTCCGATCTTCATGAAACTTGGTCAGAAGATTTGTCCCAATGATATCTTGGATGACTTTGAAAACGGTAACCTTTGGTTGAAAAACATGGCTGCCATGGGATGGGTCATTTTTCCTAATATGGCTACATTTGGCTATAGTAAAATCTTGTTATCCCTCTAGAGGCCACATTTATTTCCAATCTTCATGAAATATGGTCGAAAGATTTGTCTTATTGATATCTTGGATGAGTTCGAGTATGGTTATGTTTACTTGAAAAACATGGGTGCCAAGGGGCAGGGCATTTTTCCTTATAAGGTTTGTCCGAATGAAATCTTGGATGAGTACGAAAATGGTTTTGGTTGCTTTCTCGAAAACGTTGCCAGTTGGTTGAAAAACATGGTTGCCAACGGGGCGGGGCATTTTTCCATACATAGGTATAGTAAAGCCTTGTTAACACTCTAGAAGCCACATTTTTTGTCTAATCGTCATGAAATTTGCTCCGAAGAGAGGTTTAATAATAACGTTTAATAACTGTTTAAGTTGATATAAAATATGTTGAGTGGATCAAATTGTTAAGTTTAGTTGGCCCTAATGACTAATGCAATGGATTACGTTCCCTTTTTGGTTTGACAACTGGAGACGAGGTAACCACGCGCGCAGCGATTGTTATTGCAGGGATGTATGGGAATATCGGCTCTGTGTGATAAAACACACAAAATAATCAATTCAGACATGGATTATACGGGAATTAATTAAATCTTTGAAGATACATCGTTTATTCAGTTGCTTCAATAAAGTCTTGCAATATTGCATTAACAAAACAAAGGCAAATGTAGGAAATGAATTTAAGATAAGGTAGTTCACAAGTAACAGGTTAATGTTGCCGCTTAAGAAATATGAAAAAAAATTCTGTAACAAAGTAAACAGAACCGTTTTTTGTCAGTCATTGAAAAGAAACTGAAACAAGAAATGCACTTGTAAAATATTTTTTTTTTGAAACCAGCAGTAAAAAAGACATGCATTTAAAACGAGATGTATTACAAGCATCAGTCATTAACTAAATATGTTGCAGAACAGATGTAATGCAACTATTCGTATACATGTGTATATGGTATTGGGAAAATACCACAGAATGAATGAGCATATTTGAGAATCTATTCTATAAACACAGCGCTAAGTTCTTGTAACTAATGTATAAGAAGAATTATAAGGTTAGTGCTAAATAATCACAATCAAAAGGTAAAAAGTGTAACTACTTATGTAATGAAAATGATAAAATCTACTTTTAGGATATGAAATCACACCCTCAATAGCATGGTGAAGTTTGTATATTTGAACGTTTTATAAAAAAGATGAAAAAAGTACGCAAATATATATGCAAACACAATGTAAAACATTGAAAAATGAAATGTGAAGCAAACAATGAGGAGATCATGAAAGCAGTGCTCAGATTAGCTAAATTACACAAAATTACTAAGTGACATAAAGGTTTACATTACAACATTAAAAAGACTTATTTACAGCAGAAGTTTTTAGCTCACCTGAGCACAACGTGCTCATGGTGAGCTTTTGTGATCGCTTTTTGTCCGTCGTGCGTCGTCCGTCGTACGGCGTCAACATTTGCCTTGTTAAGTCTCTAGAGGCCACATTTATTTCCAATCTTCATGAAATTTGGTCAGAAGATTGGTCTCATGATATCTTGGATGAGTTCGAAAATGGTTACGTTTGCTTAAAAAACATGGCTGCCAAGGGGCGGGGAATTATCCTTATATGGCTAAATATGGCTATAGTAAAATCTTGTTAACACTCTAGATGCCACATTTACTGTCCGATCTTCATGCAACTTGGTCAGAAGATTCATCCCAATAATATCTTGAACAAGTTCGAAAATGATGCCGATTGGTTAAAAAACATGGCCGCCAGGGGGCGGGGCATTTTTCCTTATATGGCTATAGTAAAACCGTGTTAACACTCTAGAGGCCACATTTATTTTCCGTTCTTCATGGAACTTTGTCAGAAGATTTGTCCCAATCATATCTTGTTATCTCAGGTTAGCGACTTAGGCCTTTCAGGCCCTCTTGTTTTTTTTTAATGTCGCTCACTTTCAAGCCATTTCAGCCAGAAAGTTACTATCGTATTAATATTCGCTCTATATCTGGACTTTACTCGCTACACAATTTCTGAGCTGAATGATCTAATTACGCTCGATTGGTCATTGTCGGCTCGGGAACTACTTAGATGTACCCCGGGTACTCTTAAGTATACCTAAATGTAACCCGGGAACGGAAAATATACTAGCACGTACCGTGCCAATTTATACCGTACCCGAGTTTTATTCCGGCCCAAAATCCGATGTCGTTAAACGTGCTACATAATACTAAACAAAATTCTCTTTAAAAAATTCCTCAACATGCTTTAGAACAGTAGTTTCGATAATATAGAGTTTTTTTTTGACAGAATATTGACATAAATATGAACAAAATTAATTTGAGAAAAAAATGCCGTCAACAACCAATTTAGCGTTAGAATTCCCGGATACGTTTCAGTATATTTCTCGTACCCGGGGTATATTAAAGTATACTTAAGAGCACAGGTGGTTAGCGTGTGGCTATGATATTGATTAGTGAAAACATCATTTTGAATGATAAATAATCATATAATAACGAAAAATTAACTTTTCTGAAAAAAAATATTTCACTATCAAATATATATATAACAAGGTATGCAACTCAAAATCACCCCATAACGGGGTGCATCGCTTTGAACAGCCATATCTTCATCAATTGTGCAGCGATTTTCACGATCTCGGTCTTATTCAACGCAGAAATGAATTTCCTTTCTGGAAATGTATATGTCTTGCAATATTTTTACAAATGCTGGGTCAACTTTTAAGAAATAACACGATACACAACACGCATGACCCAGTTGACAGTGATCATGTATTCTTTATGAATGAAATCTCCAGTTGTAAAGACACACCTCCGCATTGGACCAATGAAATCACTCGTATGTTTAAAATGTCAGTTAGTTGAAATGTATGTAAACAAAGGTTTCAAACGGCGCTGGACAGTTAGTCTTGATGCAAAATGTAACGACAAGAACGGTAATAATGTTTTTTCATACGTTTTATTGAATTATGGTATCGAACTACATGAACTTTGTAGGGAAGTTGCCCTTTACTCCGTGAAGATTTCAGTCTTAAAGACAGCATGATCACTGTCAACTGGGTCATGCGTGTTGTGTATCGTGTTATTTCTTAAAAGTTGACCCAGCATTTGTAAAAATATTGCAAGACATATACATTTCCAGAAAGGAAATTCATTTCTGCGTTGAATAAGACCGAGATCGTGAAAATCGCTGCAAAATTGATGAAGATATGGCTGTTCAAAGCGATGCACCCCGTTTTGGGCTGATTTTGAGTTGCATACCTTGTTATATATATATTTGATAGTGAAATATTTTTTTTCAGAAAAGTTAATTTTTCGTTATAATATGATTATTTATCATTCAAAATGATGTTTTCACTAATTAATATCATAGCCACACGCTAACCACCTGTGCTTAAGAGTACCCGGGGTACATTAAAGTAGTCCCCGAGCCGACAATGACCAATCGAGCCCTAATTACAGCTCCACTAAGAAAATTCGCAGCGAGTAAAGTCGAGATATAAAGCGAGTTTTAATACGAAATAAACGCTAATCACTTTTTTTACTGATTTGGCTGGAAAGAGAGCGTTATTTGAAAATTAAACAATAGTAAATACGGGGTACAAAACGGCGAAAATACCTGGCTCGGCATGTATACTTCATTCACCGAGAGCAGCGAACGACAACTGGCGAGAGTTGGGTTCTGCGACCGTAACGGGATTAGCCTCCCTTTAATAAATGCACATGTATGAAATATACTTTTCGAAATGTTTCTTTAAACGATCATATATATTTGAATAACAAAGTATAGTTGTTCATTATCATGGGCGTCCGCATATGGGACCCCCACTGGAAAAAAATCTAAACGTGTAAAATTATGATTCCTGAAGTGAACAATTAGTTTCACACGAACATCAACTCCCGTTTACATGTAAACAAGTAATTGATATCAGAGGGGGTAATCACGTGATAGTCAAGATGGCGACGTCCATACCGAGACAGTTATTTTTCGCCATTTTAAACCCTTTATCACTTTCCAACCATATCAGTAAAAAGGTGATTAGCGTTTATTTTGTATTTAAATTCGCTTTATATCTCGACTTTACTCCCCGCAAATTTTCTTAATGGAGCCTTTATTAGGTCATCCCGATAAGATATTTCGCACTGAGTAAAATCGAGATATAGAGCGAACATTACTACGAAATAAAAGCCAGTATCTTTCTTTTTAATATGGCTGGAAAGTGAGCAGAATAAAAAATAATAATACAATAAATAAAGGGTATAAAACGACGAAAAATACCTGCCTCGGCTTGGACGTCGCCATCTTGTCTGTCACGTGATTACCCCCTCTGGATATGGTTATTGGACAATTAATTTTCTATCAAAACATTGTTTGAAACATGATTCATTCGTGAAAAATCGAGGGAAGAATTCAATCAATAAACATTTATTCAGTCCCTGAATAGAAAGTGAAGGCAACATGGGTCTCTGCCGAATTTCTCGATGGTTTATTGTACAGAACTATTCTTGTCGGTTTTGATCCGGTCCCGGTGAACGCACATCATGCATAATCCTGAGAGCCTGTCGTCGGACATGGTCGATCTTAGCCATGTCTTGACTAGTCACATCGTTTCACCGTGCAAGTTGTTGCGGGCAGGATAAGTAGTATCGCTTCATCAACCCCTGTAAGTCGATAATCCAAACTGAGTATGATAATTCAAACTGAAGAAATGAAATGGCGACATAAATAAAGACTCCAGTCATTTATCTCTAAAAACACGTTTATTTAAGTTCAGTTGTGACATAATAAACGTTTCTTTTTGATATAATAATATTTGCCGGATACATTGCGCTAATAAACCCATAATAATAAAAATCAATTACTTCGAAAAAAATTGAATATTTTTGAAAATCTCGAATAAGTAAATGAACTTGTCGAAAGATTTTGGCCAAAAAGAATCATAATCGAATGTTTCTAATGTTTTAATGCTAGGACTTATGTATTAACCTTTCATATATGTATGTAAAAATTTGATTGGCATAAATTCTCGAAAACGCAAAATATTCGTATGTGTTTGGGACAAGAATATACACATTGGATAATGACCTAACTAGTGTATGGATAATTCCAAACTAACATTAGGAAGTCGATGGATAATGACCAAACTGCAAGATGTCTTTATGTAAAGATCTATGTAAAATGAACACTCTTGTAAAATTTTCGAGATTTATTTAATTTCTGACAACAAAAGCATTTTAGCACATTGTTAAACAATCATCACAAAAAATGATTTTGTTTTATTTTCAGGTAGAAAGAGTTTTTTTAAATGCCTGAGAGAAATACTAATCCACAACACAACTAACCATTACGTAGAAAATAAAAAGTTAGAGAACTTATCTTAGATTAAACAATCGGCAAATTAGGTTATCGGACAAAAATATGCTGATATTACTCCACATAACATAGATGAACAACATCAACAACTCAATGAAAATGGCGTTATCGAAGCGATAGAAAAAAGTTAATCAAAGTGCCTGCCCATCGCCAGAGGAGTGCCCGTGTAAAGAATTGGACTCGCATAAGAACAGGCCAAAATACCTTTGCGTGTATTGTAGAAACGATAAACAAACTTTGAGTGAGATAATAAAACACTGCATTAAACACCATGGTGACAAGCCCTTGAAATACAGGGAGTTTGCATTTGATCCCGTACTAAACAAATACGGTTATAAATCAAAGCTGTATGAAGGTATTATCCCATCAGTAATAACGCTAGCAGGGAAAGATATATATGTTCATGAAATGTACTATTCACTAAGTTGTGTGTTTCAAGCACAAAAATTGCAAATACACCAGTTAAAGTAACAACACCATATGAAATGGAATATGATGACGAAAATTTTGTCGATTCAGATATTATTTCCATAAAGATTGAATATGTTTGTACTCCCAGAAAAGGTGTTCTATTGTTTCAATATGTTCACTACACATATCACATAGATTTGTGTTGGATAGGTTGCACTTAA
This sequence comes from Dreissena polymorpha, assembly GCF_020536995.1. NCBI lineage: Eukaryota > Metazoa > Mollusca > Bivalvia > Myida > Dreissenidae > Dreissena > Dreissena polymorpha. Next base: position 74,549,402 of record NC_068363.1, on the reverse strand, counting down.
AAAGATGTTTATTTGTAGCTATGATTCTGTGGATGTATTTATATTGAAAGTTTTCAGTGTGCTATCAGTTGTTGATTTATATGGCATTACAAAAATTTGTTTCCAATTATAATCTTTTTCTTCAAAATAGTTTTGCCATTTAGTTTGAGCTTTAGAGATTTCGGAAGGGTTTTTAATTTGAAGTGTGTACAATATTTTGTTCGTTCCGTTTTGTTTTGCAATTATGTTTTCTACGAATGTTTTTTGAGTACATGGTGTGTTATTTGTATTGGTTACAGCTTTAATATATATGGGTATACTTTTGATCAATGTGTAGTACATCAGGAAATTACTTGTAGGTATTCCGAATATGTAGCATAAGTTATCAAAAGAATAGAAGTCGTTTATTCTGTAGTCGTACAATTAATCTACATATTTGGTGTTTCGTTCGAACCAATGTTTTATAGAAAAACGTTTTATCGTTAGTAGATATGTCTTTATTGTTCCATAGAATGATTTTACTGTTTATTTTGGTCTCTAAATTATAAGTAACTTTACCCATGCCGATAGAACATTTGATAAAAATATGCTTTTGGTTGAAATTTCATCTAAGATTGTCTATATTACATTCAAAAAGTCAGGAGTCACAATATTTTTTAAGAATTTTCTGGTAGAATAATTTCCATTTACTCGTATTTGTGTTATCTAAATATCTTTTAACCCAACAGCATTTGATTGCATTAAGGAATAAATCTATATCTGTTAGTCTGATACCTCCATATTCTACTGGTTGAATTAATTGAATTCGCCTAATTTTATCAGGTTTACCGTCCCACATGAAATTAAATATTTCTGATTTTATTTCTTCAATAATATCATTTGGTGGGTTTGGGACAATTGTTAGTGAATAAATTAATTTTGGGAGTGCAAACGTTTTGAACACGGTGTTTTTTCCGATTAGTGTAAATTAACGATGCTGCCATGATTTTAAACAATTTTTAAATTTTTGTAATTAAGGCAATATGTTTTTTAGAATTGTTTCATTTTCACTGTTTGTAAAGGTTATTCCTAACGTTGTTGCTTCATCTGATGTCCAGTTGAATTTCATTTCTTTTTTAAGATGAATATTACTTCGTTTAAATTTGCCTACTCGTAGCACAGTGAATTTTCATTTGTTTAGTTTAAGACCCGATGCCATTCCAAAAAGGGTTAGCGATTCTATAAGATTATTGAATGGGTCACTACTGTCATTTGAAAAATAAGTTGCATCGTCCGCAAATAGGGACTGTTTAATTTCTTCGTCAGGTTCTAGCGATATTCCCTTTATATGTTTATTTGATTGGATATAGTGTGAAAGATACACGATGCATATAATAAATAGCGAGGATGAAAGTGGACATCCTTGTCTTACCCCACGTTCGATGTTAAAACTGTTTGAGAAAAGCCATTGTTAATTATTATACTGTTAATATCGGTATAAAATGGTTTAACCCATTTAATTAGACTTTCATCGACATTCATATTTTCTAAGCAAGAGAACATAAACGAATGGTCTAGTGAATCGAAAGCCTTTTCGAAGTCTACAAAGAAAATGAGGCCAGAATTGTTTGGTTGGTTGAAATAATTTATGCATTCTTGTAGCAGACGTACGTTTTCACCAATGTAACGTCCTTTAATGAAACCGGATTGAGATCTTGAAATGATTGATGGTAATGTTTTTTTAATTCTGTTCGATATACTTTTTGTTGCAATTTTATAATCATTGTTTAGTAAACTAATTTGGCGCCAGTTTGATAAGGATTCTAAGTTTTTTCCAGGTTTTGGAAAAAGTGATATTATACCTTGTTTTTGTAGCGTAGTTAAGTTTTCGTTATTAAATGAAAAGTTAAGTGAATTAATTAAATGTATTTTAATATCATTCCAAAACATTTTATAAAATTCTATTGTGATGCCATCAGATCCTGGACTATTATTATTTTGCATTTCTTTTAGTGCTAATCCACATTCATATTAATTAAGTAATCCGTCGCACAGTAATTTTTCCTCTTGATTTAAAGCATGATGTGTATTTTTAAAAAGGGTGTTATTTTCAACATGTTTTCGTTTATAGGGAGTTTCGAAAAATGAACGTTGTTCTTCTAGTATTTGATTTCTTTTTGTTATATCTTCGCCATTGACTACCTATTTGTGTACAGTTTTTTGTTCATTTCTACGTTTTTCGATGTTTGCGAAGTATTTTGTATTTTTGTCATTGTGTTCAAGATGCTGTGCACGTGCTCGTAGTATTATTCCATTGAGATGTGTATGATAAATTCCTTCTAATACTTGTTTTTTTAATGTTATTTCATTTTCAATGGCTTCGGTATCGTTTATGTTTGTTTCATTTAATTGTTTTTCAAGTGTTTCAATGATTTTGATGGTTTTAGTTTCGAGTTTGTGTGTTTCTTTTTTGTTTTAAAGATGTGTATCTAATTGTTGTGTTACGTATATTTCCTTTAATTACTTCCCATTAGGTGTTTGGGTTTGCATCTTAATTATTTTGAACTGTATTGAATATTTCTTGTCTTATTTGTGTTTGATATTGTGTATCTAATAAGATGCTGTTGTTAATTTTAAAGTATCCTGGGCCTCTTTCAGGTTGTATTTTGTGTAGCTTAAGTTCAACTAGAGAATGGTAAGTCATAAATCCTGGTTTTATGCCACATGTGTCAATAATGTTGCAAAGTGACTCAGATATTAAAAAATAGTCTAATCTACAAAATATTGTTGGTTTTGTGTTTTAGTGCCAGGTGTATTTGCTTTCGTTTGGATATGGTGTACGCCAGATGTCTATCATGTTGTAATTTTCAATTATGTTATTTAAAATGTTTCTATTTTTAGGATGATTGATTTCACTTAAAACAAATAAATGAATGTTGATGTTCGTTGAAAGTATTTTCTATATTCCATTATACACATCGTGTGAGTTTTTTGTTATAAAAAGGTTGTTTTCAAAGAATTATATCCAACCTGTCTCTGAAAAACATGTCCAATACTACGCAGTTTATGCATTATCCATTTTGAGTTTGGTTTTTATCCACAGAAATTTTCATATCAGTTTGGATTTATCTATAAACGTTTAATCCCGTCCTGCAAACACATGATTTTAACACAGAAACAAAATAGGTGTTAAAAGTTAAATTTTAAAGGTCATTCATGATATAATGTGGCATATCTCTGTTACAGTTTCGTTCCCTCTTTTGTCAATTAACGTGTAAATAATTGAACACATGGGTCGTATTTCATGAAAATTAGCATTTTCCGTAGACGAATGTATCGTTTTTTACTAGAAAAATCTTAAATCATTGCAAAACTCAAAACGCATGTGTGTGTGTCAGACATTCATTATTACATGTGTAGAACAATTACGCCCTTATAGTTACTAAATTAGCAGAAATGATAAAATAATCATCTACCTTTCAGTATCAGTTTCAGTTTCGGCCGATATTTTGTTCTTCAGTTTGAATTATCCAACTCAGTTTGGATTATCGACGTACAGGGGGTGTTCATGCACTGCTGGAAACAAATCCGTTTTTTGACCAAGTCAACAAAATCTGACTCATCGAAGTATCGTCTAAGTTATCATATCATGAAAAAATTCTTCACAATGGCAACCTATGTAAAAGACCGAGCCAGTCCGATTGAGATAGCTCGATTTTTCTAATCGACATACCTCGCTGATTATCATTGATAAAGGTATAGGAAGCTCAGCTATAAATAGGACAGCATATTCTGGGAAAAGATTTAATAATAGTTAGAAAACGTTAATTTTAAATCAGTTATATTCAATCCATTATATGTTTATAGATCAATGAAACCACTATGCATTTTCTGTATTGTATTTGACATTTGTCGTGCTTCAGTAAATAAATTGCGAATTAAAACGTGTATAATTAACTTTCAACGCGATCATGAGTGCAAAGAAAACGAATTATTTCGAACCTGCCATTTGTAAACGCTGTAGCGACTATAGTATATAAACAGCATAATAGCCGTATCATATCTGTGATACTCGCTTTTCTGCGTGCTTTCTCATTTTGCATATTTAATAAACTTTTCAAACATAAATTACAGAGCCACATCAGTGCACATACTATGTTTGACAGTTGATTCGTTTGTTGGATATTGTTTGCTGTTTTAAACACATATTAGGTCATATCGCGGAGATTTAGTTAACCTTACCATGTGTTCATGGGCGAACTCACGTATTCAAGTGCTCTTACGACTATGTGCTCATACCAACTTTCGATCGGGAATCATCATGAAATTATTGCCGTACTTAACGAACAAACATGCCTAGACTTATTAAATTAGAGAAAAAGAACAATAATCAAAAGAGAAAAAGTCTATGTTCATGCACATGGGATTGTGAAATCACGTCCGTACACATAGCATCATTAACTTAGGAAAGGAAACAACGAAATATAAAGTTTGGTATGATATACATGTGAAATTAAAGAGCATGGTGTAATTAAAGAGCATGTCAAGTTTTGAATTTATATGCTGAAACGTAATGTTATAACCCACAAACGTTTTACTGTGATAGACAGTTTTTTTAAGATAAGTGATAAGAAAATACACGTCGAATACCTTTTTAAAGATATTTCTTGTTATTTTTGATCGAGAATGTAACCCGCCTCCCAGTTTCGCTGAAAGGATCAAGTCCCCCACGGGTACTACTTCCCCGTACCCCCAATTTTTTGTCGTACCCTAAATTTTTCGTACCCAGTTTTTTTTCGTACCATTTTTTTTCGTACCCAAATTTTTGCTCGTATCCAATTTTTTTTTCGTACCCAATTTTTTTCCTACCCAAATTTTTTTCGTAACACATCAAAACACAAGTTCACAAACACAAATTCAAAGCCACCGCTGAAAGAACATTCGTATCGAGTAAAGTCGCTATAAATATGCTTATATGTAAACGAAAACAATGCTAATTATTTTCTTACTGATATGTCGGGAAAGTGAGCGGCTTTGAAAAATTAAACAAAAGTAATAAAGGGTATAAAGCGGCGAAAATACATGTTTCGGCACGGACGTCGCCATCCTGATCGTCACGTGATTACCCCCTCTGGTGTAAATACATATTTGGATATAAGTCTTGGTTACAGACAATTGCATCTGACTCAGACCGAAGACTAGACGCATGATTGTGATATCGCAGGACAAATGCATGCATTTGATGAAACTTTGTGCAGCATCTCCAGGCACCGCGAGTTCGAGGCGCGGTCATCTCACGGTTGACTTACGTCTGTTGATTTTTTTGCGCGGTGGTCTTAAGACAGTCGTGCGATTTTCATACTTTTCTTACGAATGATGATTGATTGTCTCTCAGCCGAGTTCGCACATGATTTCAGTTCGTTGAAAGAGGACCATCAGAGAGGCGACGAAGATCTTGCTTGTTTGTCGCGTTGTTTCCGCAAAATCGTATGATAACTTTACCAACATGCAGTTTGTTTATTTCGGAACATCTACCGTAGGTGTTTTGCTTAAAGCAAAGGTACAAAATATGTATTGCATATATGCCAGCATTAAGATTTACTATATTGAACAGTTATTAAATTTTTTTTTTTGCTAGATATAATTTTGAAATTCTTATAGGTTCCATCTATTAAATAAACCTTTTATTGTATTGAATTATATGTTTGATCGACCCTTGCTTAAAAAACATTCGGATACTCGGTATTGTAATGAATGATGAAATTGACACCATAATACAAGTTGCATGTCCCATAACAAAAAGAATAATGGATTACCTAACAGTTTGATTTAATTCCCCTATGCATATTTAATGGAGTAAGTTTAACGTCTGTCGTAGATTTGAAGAAAGTACTGATCTTTGAGAAACAGTCTGCAAGCCTCCGGTCTTTATGATTACTGAGAATGTATTACAATAAACACGAAGTAAAACTTCAGCTGCATCGGCAGGATAAAAACCGTGTTATAGCATGTATTTGTTTTTTGTGTTACAGTTCAGAAATAATTTAAATGATCACTTTCACCTCTTCCTGAATAGCATAATATGATGGATTTGATATTCGCTCCTTTGTGAAAGAATTACACTGATAATATTATACGGCTACATGTGTAAGAAATTCTGCCACAAGAGAATAATTTCCCACTGAGCTTAACTATCATAACGAGTTTAATTTATAAAAGGAGCATAAACACAGTTATCACGAAAACACAACAAATGAAGTCACCTATGAAAGCGCACCGAGAATGGAATCAGTGAAAGTAAATACTCGTTTAATGTTAATAAAAAAATGTCCAAAATACGCGTTACACGTGTCTTAATTAAAATGTTTTATTCGAAAGATCATAATTCACTTGAATCGTTGGCTTGAAAGGAATTGCATCTATATTTTCTTGTCAGTGCGCCTTCTAAGAAATAAGTAGTACATAGGTGTTGCGTAAATACGCAACTACTGAAAATAAAGATAAATTACAAATATTGAAAAAGTATTTGATACATTGCTTGTATTCATCATAACTTTAATAATAATAAATCACCCACATCTGACAAATAAATAAGTCTGACAAATAAAAATAAAAAGGTAAAATATAGTATTAGTTAAACATGTGCGCCAAACAATTGATGGAAGTACATACAAATTACAAAACAAATGTATTTATGTTTCTATAAACTTTATATTCATGAAATCCTTTTATAAAATTTAACGTTCCACAACATAAGGGTAAAGTTAATTCAAGAGGTCTTAGCAACATCGATATCACTGTTTTGCAAAACACGAGCAAAAAGCATCGAAAATACAACCGCAAATACTGTTGGAATTTTCCTGCACCACTTTAGCTGTTCCAAAACCGTCAAAGGAAACTAAAAAAATTGTGGATGCCGCTTCCTGCTCTAACACGATACTCATCGAAGATGTAATCAAATATTTGTATTTCAGCATTTTCCAAACGTCCTGTCGCTGTGCAGGTATGTACGATATGACAGCTTGAAGAAGTCGACGCAGACCTGCTTAAGGTAGCGCACCTCTAATGGGCACATATCAAAATGTAATCTAATTAATTATTTTCTTAATCAGCATCATTTCACTGAACTACATGCAAATTTGTAGGTAGGCTTTCCATGTTTTTAAAAAAAAATATACCGATTTTTTCAAAACCACCCCCACCTCGGCTTTTGCCCAGTTTATTTTCACCCCTGGGGTATATAAAAGTTCCATAATTCATTCAAATTTCCAAATATGGGCATGCAGTTGGTGTGCACAGATGCTGTAAAGGTGTTTAAAGTTTAAACAAGATGAAATAAGTATTCTTTTACAGACATTTATTTTTTACAAATGTTTATCTATGGAAGAGCGCCATGAAATGTAAGTGATTTCAGCCAAGTAAAAAATGGGTCGGTTAAAAACAAAGTGTCATAAAATTCAAAATAGTATCATTTAAGTCATATTTTAAACTTAGTTTTTATAGAAACACTATATACAGCAAAAATACCAAGAAATAGACAGATTTACCGTTTACTTTTTAAAATAAAAATAAAAATGCAACATGCATGGTTCGTATTTTCAACAGTAAATCACCCAATTTCGCCATAACGTTGTTTTAATTTTAATAATTGAAGAATGTGCATAAAAATTGCAGCATATTTAACAATAAATATAGCTTATATGCCATATTAAATCAAATTACGTTAGAAAATAAATAAAACGCGTCGCAAAAAAGTATACGTCGTCGGCAGGATTCGAACCTGCGCGGGAATATCCCAAAAGATTTCTAGTCTATCGCCTTAACCACTAGGCTACGGCACCTAATAGTAGGCTCTTCAACCTTCGAAGAAATCGCGGGAAATCATTAGAGGTGCGCTACCTTAATTCTTGGTGTCTTCTATCCCTTCATTGCCGCAAAATAGCAATATCGCTCTACCGGCTGAGCGTTTGTTTATTTCATCGCACAAGAACGTGAAACTTGGTTGCTGTTGGGATTTTAAGATTAATAAATCATAAGAAGCATATTGCCTTTAACGTGTTTTATTGACTTAAATTGTTTGTTTAATAATGCACGATACAATTTTATAATTAAACTATTCATAAACAAAGAGTACCATGTGTATTCATTTGTATTAATTTCATGATATCAGTTTTAAAATAGGTAAGAGTTTAACTGCAATTTTTGTGGAACGTTTTAAGATGATATAATCATGTAACGTTAATATTCACGGTAGTATATATCATTAACCTAAAATTACCTGGTTCATCGTTTCGTTTGTTCCATATGAGTTTTGTATCATATTGTCCGACATAGTTAACACAATGCAAAGCCAAGTACACTATCTGACGACCCAAACTTGCAATTAAGCCTTTCTCTTCCAAACTGTACACAAGATCGATAAACAATGTCGTTTAGATTAAAATGGCGTTTTCGAGGTAGCAAACGGTACAGGTGCAGTACAAGCCAATGGGATTTTTTGCTCAGTTTGGTTTTATAAAATCAAACACATTTGAAAATAGTTCTCTCTACGACAATGAGCTATCTTAAGTATAGTTTAAACTCTCAGCATAAGTTAAAACTGATAAATACATTTTTACTGGGTACAGACACAGCTCATATGTAGAAGACAGTCGCCAACGAAAATACACTAATACATGCATTCGTATAGAGAGGGCAGCTGCCAACGAGCATGGTGACCGAATCCGACCAGCACATTTTGATTTTATTCACACTGTTGTACATAACTCTAGCGGTAACCTGTAAGGCTATTTCGATTACGACATTCACTCTGAAAGGATATTACAGGCTCTGTGACTGCAACCAAAATAGGTAAGTCGACGTTTAGACATTTTTTGTATATAAATGTTTTTGTTGTACATACATTTGAATTGTTTGTATATATTTTTTTTAAATTTCATCGTGTTTGTTTTGTAATTACAGCTGAAGGAAATTGTCTGTACTTGAAAAATCGATAACCACAATAGGAAACACGGTTTGTATATTTTAACTTTCAAAAATAATTTCAACTATTTTTGAAATGCTTTAAGCAGAAAATAATAACTAAAATAATTGATATAATGGCACGTGTTCAAAGAACAACATGTACAATACACGTTTTCTTTACATCTAAACTGTATATTTGCATTTTAAAAAAGCGTGTACGTCCTAATTTGTACACAGCTGCATTAGGCTTCACAGTTACTGGTGAAATTTAGAGATTATTATACATTTTACTACAAAATATTGAAACTATTTGGACCAGTATTTCAACACGTTATACTTATTTAAAGAATAATAATTTATTGATGTAATGTTTGTGATAGAAAGTTAATGACATGCAAAAACTAATACTTTTTCTGAGACGTGGATCCTCTAAAGTTTTTTACATATACCAAATTAAAAAATACATATTTATTGAAAACAGTCTTTTTATTATTTCTATGAATTTTCTAAATAAATGCAAGGTGACTAAAAGCACGATATGCATAATTGTGTCATTGCATTGAAAGAGATAAGTTGATCAAATGCGGTTGTTTGTATGCTGGTCTGTACATAGTATATAAGAAACACATTATCCGCTTCTTCTATGTTAAAATTTGATGAGATTTTTTAATATATATCATCTAACGTATTATCATCATTTTACACGAACAGTAACTTGTACCAATATAAAATATTATTTGATAAAACTCTTATGTTTTAGTGTATTATATGTTACGTAGTTAAGTATTTTTTACTATTTAACATAAAATATTTATTTTGAAGAGAATAACTTTAGTAGCAACCCAGAATTTGTAACAGCATCTGACGTCGTGAGCAAAACAAGTCTCTTTATTGAATTTGAAGACCGAGACGCATTCTATTGTTTGCCTTCTGCGTGTGAACGCCATCAGATTAAGTCGGAAATGTACGTAAAATACAACTCCGGCGGCACCCCAACAGTTGAATTTACACATCATTCGTTCGGATAATTTATAATTCCAACAGCAAATGAGTTTAACGTTTTCGTTCGACGACATTACCAAACGCAAGATTGGTAGAGCTACATTGCGATATTGCGGCAAAGAATAAGGGACAGATTACACCAAGGCTAAAATAGGACTGCGTCGATTCCCTTAAGCTGCCATGTTTTACATTCCCGCACAGTGACAAGACGTTTGGCAAGTGCTGATATAACACTATTTGATGACATCTTTGATGAGTATCGTGTTCGAGGAGGAAGCGGCATCCACAAGTTTTTAGCTTTATTTAACTGTTTTGGAAAAGTCTCAGTGGTGCACAAAAATAGTTCAACAAGTATTTGCTGATGTATTTTCAATTTGTTTTGGTCTTGTTTCGCAAGAAAATTAACCCGATGTTGATCGCTTGCATATGCTTTATCGATGTGGAACATCAACCAGTTCAATGTCATGTATAGTGGGTAAGTATCAACGTATAAATATGTATCGAATGAAAAATGAACTTAAATTATATTTTAAATGCTCATGTATATGCTCATTATATTATGATGAATAAAGGCAATATATCAAATACCGGTAATTATACTTTATTTGTAGTAGTTGTTTAGTTACGCCGCACCTATTTACATCATCTTTCTGAAGAGTTGCATAAACAAGAAAAATGTAGCTGCGATTATTTAAATCCTACGTTTCAACTGAAGGATGGTCTTTCGAATAATATTAATAAATGTTCATGAATAAATGTTAAATGCGTAAATTTGCTGGTTTTTATGAACATTATTCTTAATTTTTATTTTAAGTTATTCATTTGTTAGTTGCCTGTCATCTGTAACTTTAGTTGATGTACTAGCATGATAATTAGTTGTTCGTCACACGGATTTTCCTAGGAACGTAAATATTCTTTGGAATGCTTTGTTTCGCTCATGAACCGGATACAATATTGGGTTCAATATCTGTGAAGGTTAGGTACCTTTTTATAGGCTACATTATAATACAATAGCATTATCTTTACCACATGCCTTTATAACACATGGGAAAAATTATGATCTTACACACGTAGCCCATTAAGATAATCAAAGAAATGATATGCATGCTATTCAGGCTGTGGTTTGAGACATCGTTGAAATTACTTATTTATGCAATGTGTTATTAATAAAAGACCGCATGCTTAAGTAAGTTCTCTTTCCTGCTGGTGCAGCTTAAGTTTCAGTTTTTAAATATTTCAATACGAGTAATAAAAAAGACTGGTGACATGCAGGCTGTTTTTTCCAAAGACAACTTCTCTCTTTATCACTTATTGTTTTCTTATTGGACAGCAATTTGCCATACCCTGTCGCTGGCAATTTAAATAATATATTTCCAACAATAAAATAGCCCCAAGCAAAGGTCTAACAAACATAATGAAATACAACGATAAGTTTCTTTAATGAAACCTATTAGAATTTACAAATTATATCTAGCTTATAAAGAAATGTAAAACCATTCAGTGACCATTATATATCTTAGTTTAATGCTGGCTTATATCCAATAAATAATTTGTATATTTGCTTTAAGCAAAACACATACACATGTTCCAAAATAAACAAGCTGCATGTTGAAAAAGTTATTATACGATTTTGCGCAAACGAAGCTTCAACCAACAAGAAATAACTACGTCGTCTTTTGAAAGCCAAAATACGCTATATTCCCAGAGCGGCTAAACGTAAATGGAACAGTGCAGAAATAACTATTTTAGACGATGACTTTTATAAAAATCGTGTTTGGCAGAGGCGAATTTAAATTTATGATTTCATTTGATAAGGTTAGACCTTTAAAGAAGTAAGAGAAAATCGATACAACACATGTCGTGGTTATATGATTTTGTTTTTGTTTAGAAATTGTATTGCTTTGAAAGTAGAATCAGTGAATAAAATGCCGACATAAATACAGAGTTGTTCATTTCTAAACCTTGCTTGCACTTGTGAACCGTATGTGGGTTTCAAAAGCACGTAGTTATTAAAACGCATTGTAAAATAAGTCGCAATAGAATTAATCCGAAAACAGCTTTATTTTTGATCAATGCGTATTCCATAAGCGTCGCTAGAATGATTTCATAGTCGTGCACTAAAAAGTGTTAGATGAAAATGTTTTACAATCATTTGTTATTTTAATTTGACATATTTGCATATTTATCTTGAATGGAGAGATTTAATTTTGGATAAATGGCGATTGTTCTCCCTTAATAGTTCAATTTTCTTGTTGAAATTTGTAGACTATAGGACGCTTGAATTTATTAGTTATTGTGTCAGTACAAATATTAGTTAACACCACCGTGTTTTAAGTTAAAAGTTAATAAGATTGCAATTAACATGAAATTACCTGAATATTTGCCAACCGAACTCAATAGGAATACATACACTCTTGTTTTATTCTGGTATTCATTGAGGAGAATAATTTAAAGCAGGTAGAAGATTCATGTTTTTAGTGTACATACTATGATGTATCACGTGGATTTGTATAACATATTCATTATCATTAAAGAAACATGGATGTTTATGTTAAGCGTCATTGTTTTACCACCTTGTTATGTAAAAAATATGTTATTTCCATATATAGTTTTGGAACTTGGGCATTGCATGAAGTGATAATTGCAACATATGTTAAAACAGTTCTCCTTAAATAAACCACAAGAGTCAAACATAATATTTGGCTACATTATTGCTTTAAATCCAACATCAAATTTTGCTACTTAAATCAGCTTATATAACTGTATTTGGCTTATCTGCAAATATATCTTATAATAATCAAATATGAGGGCAGTCATTCTTACCCAGGCACCTGTGAACATAGTGTGAGTCCCTGACTTAATCATATATCTCTGGATCTGGTGTACCAACATTATTTATCTTTTGCTTATTTCACCTTTCAAACAATAAAATTAACACTTATTCTCACGTTCATCCAAGTATATTTCGAGTCGTTGGCACGAATATCCTTATGTCATTAAAGCACTTTAAAATACGATTTGTATTCCGAAAAACACAAAAAACAAACAAATGTACCATAACATAGTAATATGTTTACAACCAGTGTAGATTCTTCCTGAAATTTCATGAAGATGATTTACTTATCTATACAAATTACAATGGGTTTTAACATTTATCGTGTTACTGCGAACAATAAAATGTCAAAAGGCCACTCATGCCTAGCTGACCGTCTCTAAGTTTATCCGATAATAAATAATATCGGACATCGGTCAAATAACAAGCGCGAGCATGTTCCTGACAGACATAATGAAGTGCTGATTATACATCACTTCGTTGAAACAACACTTCAATATATTTGTCTGTCTGTCTTTTAATCGATTGGGGAAATACAATTATTTTGATATTATATTTTGTGTAGTTAAACTCGTATTATACTTTTAGTATATGATGTGCTTGTTATGTTCTTGTTTGTGTTCAGATGAACTAAGATGTGAGTTGTGATTAAACATTTTCTTAAAAATCAAGGTTCTCCCAGTTACATGTAACTTATCGAAGGCGAAATGTATATAGAGTATGCAGCATACATGTCCATAGTCGGGCAAAACGTGTAAATATCAATTTTAGGTTTACATACAAAATTTGATCTGGCTGAATATTTTATGGACATATCATCAGGTAAAAGATTTCAATATAAGTAAAAATACATGACTATGCAAAACATGACTATGGTTATCTGTCAAGTCGGAGTATCTTATTGGGTTCGCCTTCGGCTCACCCTATAAATTCCTCCGACTTGCCAGATAACCTTTCTCCATCCACGTCACAAACCTATTATTCTCTATAGAACACGTGTGGTTCATTTAATATATAATGTCATTAAAAATGTATTTTGCATTACACTACTGACTCAAAATAATATAAACACAACAAATATTAGTAAAATAGCTGTTAACGAAAAACCATGTCTGTTCGAAGATCATATTATGGATGATCTGTTTTACCGATTTTGATCTCAGTAGTAAAATGCATTTATTAATCTCCACAGTGCGAACTAGGCTCAGGCAACTTGTAAACAATAACACAGAGGCACGGTCTCTATTTGTAAATGGAAATGCATACATTAAATTATACTTCTTAAAACTGTCGACGCTGTTCAAAGAAAAAGTATTTTTAACTTGATTCATGATATGTTTTAAAGTAATGCACCCATACAAACACTTTTTTCAGGCCTTAATTATTTGACTTTTTCGACATCTGCAACGTTTACGGGATTGACTTTCCATAAATTTTAAACGAAATCTGTCAAATAAACAACTTATTTTTTTTTAAGTAATCCTCAATTACTATTTTGATATAAATTACATTTCCACTGTGTTGTCAAAATGCAAATCGCTCAATTTTGCGAAAATATGTTCTACCTTGTTGTTTGTTAGCTAAATAAACACCTTTGACTCGAAAAACAAGAATTACAAGGTCATAAGTCCCTTTAACTTCTGAATTTATGGAAAGTTGATGCCTTTTCTCACAGCTACAAACAGGCCGCTCTTTGGACCTAAAACGTTTGGACCATTAATGCAAAACTCAAGCCTCATAATTAAATCATACACGTGGTGTTAATAACTATAAGTTCAAATATCTTCAAGATTAACAAGTGTTTTCAGGGTGATTGTCTTAACTTTCTCCATCAGATAATAATTAGGATAACAAAAATCCTAATTTTTGAACAATAAAACCTGAAATCCCGCTAAAAAAAACGTAAAAAAGTAAACAGTGTCGCGATTTGCCGATGTAATCATTTATACCTGCTCGTATATTTCTCAACATTTACAACACTGCGACTTTCAAGATGTTAATGTTTGATTGTAACAGAAACAATTATTGGCTGCCCAACTTTTAAATTTGTTGAAATAATACTCATACGATAAACAAGATGTAACACTTTCACTTATTGCTATGAAAGGCTATTCTGAGCCTTAAACCAGATCCCTTCCATTTGTAACGAGTATATCCTGCGAAGTTGGACATAACATTCAACATACATTTTAATGTCTGTATTAAGTAACACGCCGGCTTTTCTATTCGATTTGATCTATATATTAGGGTTGAATTGTTTAGCTTTGTTTGGGAAATAGAAGAAACATACTATAATATATAATTGACATAGTGATGATATTTTTGTGTAAATGACAGGCAAACAAAAGGAAAAGAATCCTGAAGTAACATCGATTTTCTTAACTGTATTTTTGGGAATGATTGGGCATTTCTTCCTTTAAACAGAACGCATTACATGTTAAAAATATATTAAGGATTGTATCGTATCTGGTAATATTTACCACAAAAAATGTCTTAAATGCTGGATTGATCACGACAATATACTGCAGCTACAATATAATGCACTTTTACAACACATTTTAGAAGAATGAATTCTATCTTATTTGTTCTTCTCTCCAATTCATATTGAGGATCTAGATTAGTACTACAATAACTTGAAATTATATTACTAAAAAATACAGTGATAATCGACAAGTTGTAAACTTTCAAGTTCTTTCAAACATATATATACGTGTTGTGTAAGGCCTTCTGAGATGACAACAGCACAGTAAGTTTCCCTGTTTCACAGCCTTCAAAATAACTCACAAGTATGAGAAGTGAACACACAATTTTGTTATCAGTGTTGTTGTCTACTTTGAATAATTGTATTTATATTATAATTTTTGCTTGATGCATTCAACAATTATCAAATAAGGTGTATTTGTTACTGTAATATTACACAAACAATTTGAAAAACTCATCAGTAATAATTAGCCATAATTTGAAAAAGTCTTCATGCAGAAAAAGCCTTCTTGAAAATGTAGTTCTCTCTGGACGTGACCTTAATCTTAATTTGTGACTCGACGCAGTGATGAATATTTCAATCCTTTGATTTCAGCTGGTGGCCCTGTATAATGCTTAAACCATTGCATATGGGAGACAACACTGAGCTTTAGATTTATTTAGTACCTAACTCGAGTAGTCTTCCATGGATCGATGTGTTATTATAAAATGGTGAACACAATTCTTTCAATATAATTAATTATACACCGTCGACAAGCAGTTACGGGTCTATAGTTGAATCCCTCTATCGCATTCTAGTGAAAATCTGTCATGAAAACAGTTCGAACTGTTATTAATTCCCTTGAAGGCCTATTAAAATATTTCAAAAATGTTTTGGCAAACATGTTTAATGAGCTCAATGGTCTAAATTTCACATTTTGAAATGTATGTTACAAATAGGGTTTGTTTGCGTTGGATGCAACAATACTGAAAAACCCGTATTGCAATAAACTGGGATACAGTAAACTCATTACGGCGTATGATGCGATACGTATTGAAAACAGTATGAATACATTTGATAAAATAATAAATAAAAAACAAAAAGAACTATAACGTTTTAAACATATATTTATTATCTGCATTATTGAATTTACAAATTAGTGTAGAGTTAATAATGTGTTTGTACCCATGCCTACTTTTCTTTAAAGACAACACATAATTGAAATCAATAAATGACAAATTGCTAATGAACACACTTCACAGACGATCACGATCACCGCCATTTTGTTTTTTCACAGCTTTTCCGTCTATTACTGTACGAACGTAATATGCATAGTATACAGTTGTGCAATACTTAATAACTGGATACTAGCCAATCGTATCCATAGATCTGTAATTTATATATCAATGAATGAGAAAAGTATAACATAATTAAAAAGTTATTATCTCTTTTACATAACCAAGCCACAGATGTAAATAGAGCTCTTCGTATCATTTGTTTCATCACAAACCCTTTTGTTTACCCTTATTTTTTCAAGGACCTTAACTCAGTGACAGGCAATTCCGGATAACATGAACACAACAACTCGTCTTAGAATATTTAACAACAGCTTAAAACACAGAACGTAATTAATAATACGAAAGCAAACGACACCCATGCACTTTGTAATGTACTAGTGGTCAGATATTTGCTTATTAACAATAATTTTACAATTATAAGATTTAAGTCTATTCGATTATTAATCTCTTATTGTTTAGAGATGAATTGATATATTGATAAATTGAAATTTTCTGAGTTCAACTAAATATGCAAAACACTGTAATTTCATTCAATTAACATTTTACGAACACCATACAGGACCATTAAGTTGACATTTCGTGATATTTTCAATTTGTGCCGTGGTATCGTATGAACCGATCTGCAGATATGTTAATCATTTTCAGACCTTGCGAGGCCCTGAATATTAATACAATATATTGAATCTGTTAAATAAACTTGTGATGTGTTTAGATAAACTGCCAACTGAATTACTAAGTCGTTTTTTGCCTGAGACGTTAAACCGATATGCAGTCAACAATGTCACCACGACCTTTGAACGTGGAAAAGAACGTGTCCAGTATCGAACACTTTACCTCATAACCTAACCTCCTGGTGCAAGCAATTAAATTCTCAATAATTTAGAATATTAATATAACACGGGCAAGCATTTAAACGCAGTTAAAAAATGGAAACGTCTAGAAAAATCGGTGAGAGAGCATACGTCAAACCTCTATAACCCACGTATTCAATTCAATTACAAAAAACATCACTTCGATTTTAAAATCAACGATGTTTCCATGACTGCAGCAATATAGTGATTGTTAACTACGTACCTAAACATCTAAGACAAAATTGACATATGGAATTAACCTAATTTGAGGACTCACATTTCCTGCATATCATGTTTCCCCAGCGGTGTGAGCTTTGTTTGCATTTAGCTGCAACCCACTCACCGAAATAAATCATTATTATGTTGTTGATGTTTTTTAAACAAACCTTATTGCAGTCACAACAACTTGTTTTTTTTCCAAACAGTTTTGGCGTATATTATATTTCTAATTGTGCGATACAATCCTACTAACATTAAGCTGACACATTTTTTTCAGTTCTGGCTGCCATACACATTCCCTTTTATATATTCTGATTGTGCGCGACGTAAAGACGAAGTTTATCAAGTACTGTTAAGCATGATTGACTGACGTGGCTACCCATATATCTAATTACGGATATAGTGAATATAATGTGTTAGTTCTGATAACCTGTTAAATCGATACATATGTTATTGCAGAAAAGAATTATAATACTTTCCTTAAAAGGGGCATATCAACGTTTTTGTTGCCGTTAACGTGACGGTCTGGTAAAATTGTACAGATTCCCACACGAAACACGTATGATTAAATAACTTTGTCAAACTAACGCGTCCAAAAAATGGCGAACGTAAAATAAAATGATACATTGCTGCAGTGCCGTTATTTATAGTACGGAGATACTCTGTTTGTAGTAGGAATTTAGCCAGTTTAGCCGACATAAAACAATGGCAACGAGGGGACGGGTGGGATGGTGACTAAAAAGGGGCATGGCGACCTATTTCGTGAAATGAAATATCGTCATGTGGTAAACTTTAAGAATGCCGATATTTACATTTACATCGCGATGTTTTCACTTAAAACGTACATGAATATTAAATCATAGTTTCAGCAATGTTTTCCATGAGTTATGTTACATAATGATACGCAATAATATTTTTTTGAGGCTCAAATCAAGTAATACCGGTATGTTACTCTTTAAAATCATTAATAGCCAATCAAACACTTTGTGTGTATTTGTTTTTAAGAGAACAAATGAAAGAGGAGCATATTTCAAAACGGTGGGATATGAGCATTCGCGTGTCGATGTAGAGTGCTGATAAATTGTGTTCCACATACATCATAATGCCAAATGTACAATAAACATAGTGTATGCATGAATAAAACATGTTAAATGTTATTTTCTTTTTATGTATTTTATACGAATAAGCGAAATTTAATTTGAAAAGAAACTTAAAAAAAACAACCTATGTCATCGTTAAGAAAATCATTCTTAGTTATAACACAAAGTGGCATGGACTTAGCTATAAAAGCGTTGTTCGCGTTTTAAAATTTTCTTTCAAATTCTAAAATGTATCATTATTGACAAACCCATGAAAATAGTTACATTAGTCCTACACGTTTAATAAGTGGCTATTTATTTCACTGTGACGTCATACGAACTGATGACGTTGCAGTAAACAAAAAACAGTCCTGTGCAGAGATAAATATATTTAGCCTGGGCGTTTTCGAATACACATAATTAAATCTATAAGTTTGGCATACAAATAATAATAATTTAATGCAATAAACGTCATTTTCGTGAATTAAAACTGATGAGTATATAAAAACATATAATTGTATATGTGGGCTGGGTGTAAAAAAACTCCACAAAGACCAACTCAAAGCTTTTCAGACCAGGTCCACCCCAAGGACATGTTTGGCGCCTACGTAATTCATATGGACGCTTATTTTGAGAACGTCAATGAATCTTAGCCCATCTACATGCAAAAGTCGACGCGTGTGTCAATGATAGAAATGCAAAGCTCACTGAAATGCTGACATTTATACCATGCCACGAGGGCGTCGGGGGTATACTTGATTCACAATGGACGCCTGTCCTTCCGTCCGTAGACACCGAATTGTCTGTGTACACTTTTTACTTTCATTCAAATTTGTTGGAATATTTCCAATAAGACACGAAGTTTGCGCATGCTCAATTTGTATTTTTCTCGCAAATGTTATGTCCCTTTTTTATCCCTCGCCGAAGGCGGGAAATATAGAATTGGCGTTGTCCGTCCGTCAGTCTGTCACTCCGTCCGTCAGTCCGTCCGTTCGGCTGTCACACAACGTAATACGGCTATATCTCAGAAACTAAATCAACATAAAACTTCATAGGCGTAAAGATATAACAATGGATATTACAGGACAATGCATTTAAACAATAACCCTACACTTAATTATGTTTTATGACTATACCGTATATCGAGGGATTTGCACCCATCCAAAAACAAACATTTATTGGCGGGGTATATCAATTTAACGAATTTCCTTGTTCTACTTAAATGTATGTTACATGATTTTGTAACGTGCTGCAGAAGTTGATTCGTAGTCGTAGTATCGGTCACTGTTGTGACAAGCACAAGAACTTTATGACTTGAAATAAAAACTGTCTTTGCTTCCAACTACAAAACGGATGCTTGGACGACTCATTTCTACACAATACTCGTTAAGTCAGCGTCCAGGAAATCAAGCCATCGCTGAATCACAAATTTGTGCTTTTGCACAAATTCATTTAAAAACGTGTTTAACGTAAACCTAAATGGAGTGCTCGTATAGGTAAGTCCTGATTAATATAAAAATAATGTAAATCCAGAAAGATTATCAGAAATGTATTCTTGTCAAAATCCGCCCGTATTGTATTAGAGGAACTTGACATATAGCCGTCGCATATGAGACTTAACCTTTGTAATTGAGTTCAGCATTAAACTAAGACTGATTAAAGGAAAGTCACTATCTGACAGAATGATGCATATATGTAGAGGTAATTGAAAGCACAACCAAAATCTCGTGCGCGACGGTTACACTCCATTCACGTTTGGTGAGAACAGCGATCGACAACTGATGAGAGTTTGGTTCTGCAAACGTAGCTCGAGTAGCCTCCCTTTGATAATTCCTGAAGTTTAAACGCTGTGCATGCCATACGCTTTGCAATGTTTATTTCAACGAACATATATATGAAAATGAACATATAGCTTGTCATTCAAATACAATCGCGACCATTTGCTTTTATTGGAGTGAGTTACCATCAAACTATTCGTTAGTTTACTAAAACAGTGTGACCAACGTACTGATTCGTGTGTGCTCGCAAGGGGGCATGGAATGTGTTATATTTAAAATGAGAACAACTCGTCTTAGAACTATGCACAAAACCTTAAATCAGTAATAGCCCTTTATCCGTTACACGAATTTCATTTAATTATAAACATTGGTACTTCTAATTTGGAAACTTAAGATTATTAAATGTCCTCGCTAGTTGTGTCCATTACGAGAACACATGAGTCGCGTTCTAAGAAAACTGGGCTTAATGCATGTGCGTAAAGTATCGTCCCAGATTAGCATGTGCAGTCCGCACAGGTTAATCAGGGACGACACTTTCCGCTTTTATGGTATTTTTCGTTTAAAGGAAGTATTTTCTACAAGAAAATCCTGGTAAAGCGCAAAGGGTCGTCCCTGATAAGCCTGTGCGGACTGCACAGGCTAATCTGGGACGACACTTTACACACATGCATTATGCCCAGTTTTCTCAGAACGCGACTCATATGGTTTTATGCGATGAACTTTTTTCTATATACTGTGTATCTACTTTTTTCAATAAGAGTTTTGGTAACAATCAACTGCGTCAGAGGCCGACCGCAGATAAGACGCACGCTATAATATAATGTTATAAATTAGTTGATTTCATATTAACTTTTTTAATGAGCTGAAGAAAGCCGTATTGACCTGAGGCCGCAGGCCGAAGGACAATACGGTTGTCTGAATCTCAATAACAAAGCCATTATGAATCAACTAATAAATGACAATTTAATTAATTACCTCTATAATATTATGCAGCAAGAAAAGCTCGAATTTCACTTTCGAATTATAGTTTTTTGCTATTAAATTAAGCATGAAGATTGGACAAATAGCAAAATTTCTGTTCTATACAACTTTTTCAGGAATATTGTCAGTGTGCATTAGAAGGTATTACCTTTTGCCAATTTTAAACATATGCTTTATAATTGAAGCATGTAGTATTTAAAACAGGTAACAGCAGATTATGCATTTTATAGAGACAATGGTAGCTTAATCGTGTATGCCTTCACTCATAATATGTTTTACGAAAATAGTTATATTACTTAAGTATTTTAAACCCTTGTTCAGATTTTGTCCAAGCCTCTCTTGCGTAAGTGATTATTTAAGTGTGTTAGGTCACACAAATATCAGAATTGAGGAAGTTATTACTCCTGGTGATGCATCAGATTTAATTTGTTAAATGTCATGTGGGTGAAGGGTAAGGCTGGTTTTGTTTCTTGTGAAAAGCTAGATCAGATTTTATTGTTAAGATTGCGTGTTTAGATCTCCATCGCGTGAAGCTCATCACGAACTTCCTGGTTTTGTGTTTGTTAAATAATTTTCAACGTACATAACTTCTCCGTTGTTGTATTTTGTTATAATATTACTGAAGTAAATATAAGCTTCCTAGTTGGGTGTTTTCTTCATTGCAGTCGGAGAAGCACATCACATTTACCATTGTAAAAGATACATAGAAGAGAACACACTGTAACAGACAATTTAATTTAATTAAGTTGTTATACGCATATAGCACAAAAGTACATGCCCAAAATGTAATGACACATACATTAAGTTTAACAGTGACATAATATACAAGCAATTAATTAAATTAATGGGAGAGATAGTATTTGCTTCCGTCAGACTGGAAAGTTAATAACACTGTCTCTGATTTTGAGAGCATGAGTAATATAATCGGAAAATCTGGATTTTGAAGGGGCCATTCATTTACATTTAATAAATTAACGAAATTTAACATTCTAGGTCGTCGTGTGTAATAAGACGGAATGCCATGGCCTGGCAAATGTCTTAAAAGTCCGAATATCAACAAGAAATGCCACTCATAGTTCGTTGCGGCTGCAGAACTCTCCTTATTATTGCGCTTTATGTTTTTTTAATGTTCGATCTAAAGTTTTTGTGAGGACAGGCTGTGCTAAATGTAATCCATAGTCTCTAAATACTCCGGAATGTCAAAATGTGGCTTTAATGATTAACAACATAAGTGTACGTGATATTTTCAATGCGTTCTTTATTCAGAGATTATATGTTTTTCAGGCGTTTTGTTTACATTATTAGAAATAACTTGACGTTGATGGCAGAGTCTCTAAATGTCCACAAGTCGTTAAAACCAGTTCTTCGAAAAGCTGCCCGACACTTGTTCTCCACATTCGTTGAGCAAATTAATGTATGCACAATATACACTATCATCAACGCTTCAACTATTTATTAATTTGAACCAATTTTTTTAAATTTTAAGTCCCTGTTCTGAGAGGGAATCGCCTCGTTGCTTTGTAAACAACTGGTCTGGAATAAAGTAGTCACAAAAAGCAACTTTCGATCAGGGTTCTAGAAAAGGTTATATAGTGCAATATGTCCGGGAAGATTAGTCTCCCAAAATATTGGTGATGATAGACTGAAGGATTAATATAGTGGTCAAGTCACATTCCTTCAATTGCTATTGGTTGTGTGTTTTTTCCCAATAAATACTGAGCGTTAATTTTAACGTTAAGTGTTCAGTAATTAAGTACGTTGCAGAGGAGGATATACAATATTGACAAATTATGGACATGCCCATATTGTCCGGTTGTTCCGCACCAACGAATGTTTAGGAACTATTGCCTTCTGGTCAATGGTATGACAGTGTTTAATGAGTGTTTCAATTCCACGCGAGATCTCAGGAACTACCTATAATGATCAGACATTTAAAATTCTGTATAGGCAGTATCATAAAAGGGTGGACATGCGCATATTGTTCGGTTGTTCTGCACCATCGAATTTTTAGGAGCTATTGCCATTTGATCAATGGCATGGCAGTTTCTATTGAGTGTTCAGGGGCGTAGATAACCTCCCAACATTGGGGGGGGGGGGGGGGTCCAGTTTCTGTACTGGGAACATAAAGAGGTTCGTTTGAGAGGGTTGTCCTCTCCCGTGGTTCCGAAAAAAATTACATTTTACAATTAAAATGGTGCGTTTTTGGGGAACTTTCATGTTGATATAAATGTTATTGTTTTCTTTCCAAAAACTCTAATTACAACATAAAATTAAGTAAATGTTTATGTATTTTAATGACGGAGTTTTACAAGTGATATGAAAAATAAAAACATTAACATTACATTCACAACGGATATATTTTATTACTGATGGACATATTTAACACCTGAAAATGGGAGAGTGTTATAAATAACCACATGAAAATACACAACAACCAATACAATATGACATGATTAGTAAAGAATGTATCCACATTTCGAGCACTATTAAAATACTGAACCAGGATGAATAAATATTATTAAATTAAGTTTAATAAACAAAAATTACGGATAATTCATTTTTAAGCCACAATTTATCATGCACTGTTCGCGTAATGTTAATGCCAAGTGTCACATTCTATGAAAACTTCCCGAATATAGTTAACCGTGATTCATTCACACTGACGAACTCATTGGCAACATCTAACAAGTCCATTGCGTCGGTAGCACACCTGTGCACGTGGAGCGTCATGAGGTGGGTGAGTCTCTCCTGTGTCATAGACGTCCGGAGGTACGTCTTCAGGCGTCTCAGGCCGGAGAAGGACCTCTCGCTGGTGGCGTTGGTGGCGGGCATTACCAGGACGTGGCGGAGGACGCGCATCACCTCCGAGAAAAAGAGGCGAGACTCAGGAGACAAGTCGCGGAAGAACGTGACAATGTCCGTGATGGTCTTGACCTTCTTGTCCCGTACGGCGACCTGGTACGTCTCCAGCTGAGTGGTGAGCGCCTGCTCGTTGAAGTCGTCCCTGTAGAAGTCCATCACGCTCCGCAGATGAGTGGCGTAGTCACCACCACAGGCGCAGCACACCAGAAGGTCTTGGAGGGATCTGTAGGTTTTGTAGCCTGGCTGATCGAATCTGTCCTTGATACACGCGATCACCAAATCGAATGCTTCAAAGTAGAACTGGCGGTACCGATCACGTGCTGTGGCTGGATACTCGTGGGCCCCGGTTCCAACGTCATAGCGTTTCGGCATCTTGCGTCGCCTGGGAACCACTGGCTCTCCTACGTCGACGTCATCGAGCTGGCTGTTGACGTCAACCCAAAACTTGTCGAAGGCATCGTCGGAGCGCTTGCTGGTCAATGTTTCCACCGTCATTGAAGCAACTGCCTGACCCTCTGATGCGGACATGTCCTTCTTTTGTAGGGTGCGGCTCAAGTTGTCTGTATGTCGCAGGATGATGTAACCCAGATGGACACCAAAGAAGAGGTCGAAGCTCTCCATCTGGGACCGCACGCCTACTATCCTGGAACGGATCTCCGAGTCTTTGGTCTGCTCGTAGCAGGTGTCCCACAAGGTCTGTAACACAGTGTAGTTGTCTAAGACACTACACAGGCTTGCTGCACGCACTGTCCATCTCGTGGGGCACAGTACACGGAAACCAGGGGTATCGGGGCTCATCTCCTCCTTCAGGGTCTGTAAGGTACTGTCCCTCTTTGGTGAATACTTAATCAGTTTGGAGACTTCATGCACTGTATCCATGGTGTCGCGCAAGAGCTTGCACTGACGTACACAGTCCCCAACGGCCAGATTGAGTGCATGTCCGTAGCAGTGCGTGAACACAGCTCGCTCCTCCTTTGCTAAGATGTTGGTCGCCACACCACGCTTCGCTCCGGTCATGTTGCTGGCCCCGTCATAACACTGCCCTCTGCACTGGCTCAAGGATAGGTTCATTCTTAGAAGAGTGTCTTCTATGACCGACGTCAGTGTAGTGGCGTCAATGGAATTTACTTGGTGAAACCCAACAAAGTCCTCGTGCACATTTAAGTCCTCGTCCACGTGTCTGAAGACTACCACCACTTGTTCTCGGTTGGACTTGTCTGTTGTCTCGTCAGCCATGATTGTGTAGAACTCGTTTGTCTTGATGTCGCTGGCCACTTTACGGAGGATGCGCAGTGCCATGAGCTGGAGTATTTCATTCTGGATATCAGGGGCGACGAACTTGTCCCGCTTCCGTTCCAGCCACGCGAGAATAGAGCTGTCCGTCTCCCCGTGGTGTTGTAGCAGCTGCATGAAGTTCCCCTCATCGTCGTCGTGCCCACGTAGTGCGATGCCCTGGCGTGCGAGGAACCGTATGCTGCGTAGGATTTGCAGCAGCTGCTTCCGGTTGTCGGCCTTCTCCTAAGCGTGCCCCGCTGACAGCATCTCCCCCACGTCACGCGTCGTGGCGGGAAGCGTCACCAGTCGCTCGACCGCCTCCTTGTGGCACTCGCTTTTTTCGTGCTTCCGGAACTTCTCGGTACCCGCTTTCCATTTGGAGAAGCCATCACTGATGAAGCTGCCGTCCACCTTCGTGTTGCCGATCTTGCCCAACTTCTTGGCCGCCATGCAGAGGTGGCAGAACGCAAGGTCCCGGCTCTGAAAAGAATAACATTGTAATAAATTTTGTGTTAAATATTAATGATAATAATAAGAAACATTATTAAGCAACATTTTTTTTTACAATACGAGTATTTTTTGTATGTTGTGCCTTTTTTTCTAAATTTCGTTTGTATTTAGATCAACGTTAGGTTCAGAAAAGATAAGAACGATCGCAAATTAAAATTTAATACTAATATACATACCTCATCGTAGTGGAGCCATGTGAAGGAATCAAACCAACAAGATTGGAATGAACGCTGTTCTGGCTTTTTCTTCCCGAATGTACGCTTAGGAAACGCAAAATTTCGAGGCTGATTAGGAATACTCATTTTGAACATTAAACAATTACATATATGATATTGTTTCAATGATTTCTAATCAAATAATAACTGATGTACTTAGAGAACAAAAATATTTTCAAACTAATGAATGTTTTTCACGCGTATTTGATTGCAGAGACTGTTGACATGATACTAATGGTCATTACTGTCTAATTCCTGGAATGTTCTGCAGTCTGAGATAAACAGTGAAGACATTAGCACTGACAGTGTGTTTATGATTCAAGCAGTTTCGAAGAAGGGTTGTTTTGCCAGGCAAGTTAAATAAACATTATAGTGTCTGAATAATGTTGCCATCAACATTAAGAGGTTCCAACCATCCCATTATTTTACCTAGGGGACACATGGCTTCTGCACTGACGGCGCGTGATTACAAAAATACTGGTTTTGGGGCGGCGATTTTTTTGGGATTTTACATTTATTTATATAACGATGACTAGCCGAAATATTGGGGGGCGGCCGCCCCCCCTGCCCCCCCATTATCTACGCCCCTGGTGTTTCAATTCCACGCGAGATCTCAGGAACTACCCATAATGATTAGACATAGAAAATTCTGTATAGGCAGTATTATAAAAGGGTGGACATGCGCATATTGTTCGGTTGTTCTGCACCATCGAATTTTTAGGAGATATTGCCATTTGATCAATGGCATGGCAGTTTCTATTGAGTGTTTAAATTCCAAGCGAGATCTCAGGAACTACCCATAATAAATGGACATAGAAAATATTGTATATTAATTTTCATAAAATGGTGGACATGCGCATATTGTCCGGTTGTTCTGCATCAACGAATGTATAGGAGCTATTGCCCTTTGATCAATGGTATGACAGTTTCTATTGAGTGTTTCAATTCCACGCGAGATCTCAGGAATTACCCATAATAATCAGACATAGAAAATTCTGTATAGGCAGTATTATAAAAGGTTGGACATGCGCATATTGTTCGGTTGTTCTGCACCATCGAATTTTTAGGAGCTATTGCCATTTGATCAATGGTATACCAGTTTCTAATGAGTGGTCCAATGCCACGCGAGATCTCTGTAATTACCCATAATGATCGGACATAGACAAGACTGTATATGCAGTATCTTTTCAGGGTGGACTTGCGCATATTGTCCGGTTGTTCCGAACAAACGAATGTTTAGGAGCTATTGCCCTTTGATCAATGGTATGACAGTTTCTAATGAGTGTTTCAATTCCACGCGAGATCTCCTGAACTATCCAAAATAATCGGACATAGGAAAAACGGTATATTCAGTATCAAGAAAGTGTGGACATGCGCATATTGTCCGATTGTTCCGCACCAACGCATGTTTAGGAGCTATTGCCGTCTGATCAATGGTATGACAGTTTCTAATGAGTGTTTCAATTCCACGCGAGATCTCAGGAACTACCCATAATGATCGGACATAGAAAAGAATAAATATGCAGTATCATAAAAGGTTGGACATGTGCATATTGTCCGTTTGTTCTGCACCAACGAATGTTTAGGAGATATTGCCCTTTCATCAATGGAATGACAGTTTCTAATGAGTGTTTCAATGCCACGCGATATCTCAGGAACTACCCATAATAATCGGAAATAGAAAAGACGGTATATTGGACTTAGGGATGCAAGAGGTTACACAAATCATTAACCGGTTAACCTTCCGCCGTAACCGGTTAGTAACCGGTTAACAGAAACACCTTAAGTAGTTAAAATGTTCAAGTATACGTAAACAATGTGATACCGCTCGTACCTGTACTCTATAGAAAGGAAAGTAATTTGAGATCGCTTGCGTTGATAACATGTCTGTTTCTTAAGGAAATGTACTGTAACAATTATTTTTATAATTTTGTAAATGTTTGCTATATATTGTATTTATTTTTTCTGCGTAAAAGAATATGAGTAAACAATTAAAGAATTATACAATGTTTATTTTCACGTGTCATTATCTTATTTCTGGTTGGGTCGCTTACATTAAGTTCGCTAAGTATAGCTCAAAAATGGTGTGTTTCATGGTTTATTCTGTATCAATTTTATTATTAATGTATATTTATCAAATTAGGTTATTTATTTGCTTTCTTTAATAAAACTTGCATCAGACGATAGCGGTGACATCGTGGATGACGTAAATTGCTAACAATGATATCAATGTCTGATGGAACAAATAAGACGTTAACTCGACAAGATTTTAGATACCAATGCGATTCTTCATAAAACTGTTACTTATAAATACTTTATTTTCGCGAGTAATCAGTGATGGATATTGGTTAACAAAGCATCAATATCAGCCATCCAATGTCTCAACTGAATTTTATCGCGAGTTCGATACACGTGTCAATTGCGTCTTCGCTAATAGCCCCCCCCACTCCCCGCAGTTCGCTAGTTTAAATTTTCGCGAGTTAAACAAACAAAAGAGCCAATTATCAACACGTACTCCCTGTTTGTTACCACAAAGGTATTGATTTATTGCTTTATTGCCTTGTTTGTTGACACGTTATTTACTACCGTCGATGGTGCGGCATGTTGATCTTACTAGTCGCCAATACAACGCCACGCGAGATCTCAGGAACAACCCATAATGATCGGACATAGAAAAGACTGTATGTACAGTATCATTAAAGGGTGGACATGCGCATATTGTCCGGTTGTTCCGCAGAAACAAATGTTTAGGAGCTATTGCCCTTTGATCAATGGTATGACAGTTTCTATTGATTGTGTTAATGCCACGCGAGATCTCAGGAACTACCCATAATGATCGGACATATAAAAGACTATATATGCAGTATCATTAAAGGGTGGACATGCGTATATTATCCGGTTATTCTGCACCAACGAATGTTTAAGAGCTATTGCCCTGTGATCAATGGTATAACAATTTCTAATGAGTGTTCCAATGCCACGCGAGATTTCAGGAATTACCCATAATGAACGGACATAGACAAGACTGTACATGCAGTATCATTACAGGATGGACATTCGCATATTGTCCGGTTGTTCCGAACAAACGCATGTTTAGGAGCTATTGCCCTCTGATCAATGGTATGACAGTTTCTATTAAGTGTTTCAATTCCACGCGAGATCTCAGGAACTACCCATAATGATCGGACATAGAAAAGACTAAATATGCAGTATCATAAAAGGGTGGACATGCGCATATTGTCCGGTTGTTCCGCACCAACGAATGTTTAGGAGCTATTGCCCTTTCATCAATGGAATTACAGTTTCTAATGAGTGTTTCTATGCCACGCGAGATCTCAGGAACTACCCATAATGATCGGACATAGAAAAGACGGTATATTCAGTATCATTTAAGGGTGAACATGCGTATATTGTCCGGTTGTTCCGCACCAACGCATGTTTAGGAGCTACTGTCCTTTGATCAATGGTATGACAGTTTCTAATGAGTGTTTTAAATCAACGCAATATCTCACAAACTACCCATACTGATCTGAAAGGAAAAGACTGTATATGCAGTATCATAAAAGTGTGGACATGCGAATATTGTCCGGTTGTTCCGCACCAACGAATATTTAGGAGCCATTGCCCTTTGATCAATGGTATGACAGTTTCTATTGAGTGTGACAATGCTTCGCGAGATCTCAGGAACTACCCATAATGATCGGACATTGAAAAGACTGTATATGCAGTATCATTAAAGGGTGGACATGCGCATATTGTCCGTTTGTTCCGCACCAACGAATGTTTAGGAGCTATTGTCCTTTGATCAATGGTATGACAGTTTCTATTTAGTGTTTCAATTCAACGCAAGATCTGGGGAACTACCCATTATGATCGGACACAGATAAGACTGTATATGCAGTATCATTAAAGGGTGGACATGCACATATTGTCCGGTTGTTCCGCACCAACGAATATTTAGGAGCTATTGCACTTTGATCAATTGAATGACCGTGTTTAATGAGTGTTTCAATCACACGCGAGATCTCAGGAACTACCCATAATGATCGGACATAGAAAAGAATGTATATGCAGTATCATAAAGAGGGTGGACATGCGTGTATTGTCCGGTTATTCTGCACCAACGAATGTTTATGAGCTATTGCCCGTTGATCAGTGGTATTACAGTTTTTAATGAGTGTTCCAATGCCATAGGCCAATTACAGATGAATTACATTGTTAAGCACTGTAGGAAAATTATTTAGTAATATTATTAACAATCGATTAAGTGGTTGGGGAACAAAAATAATGTTTACAAAGATGCCCAAGCCGGATTTTGGAAAAGCATTGGAACAGTTGATAATATATTCATCTTGCAAGGTATAATTACTCATATTTTAAATCAAAAGAAGAAAATGTATACGGCATCTATTGAACTTACAAAATCATTTGATTGTGTGGTGAGAGATATTACATGTTACATATTAATAAAACTAGGCATACGAGATAAAATTTGGAATATCGTAAGATCAATGTATAATGTGGTTAAATGAAAAATAAAATATAATAGCGAAATCAGTAAGGAATCGTTTATAGGGGCCTGATTATCGCCTTTTTTATTTTCAATGTATCTAAACGACATCGAGGAACACTTTTTTAAAATAAATTTGAAGGCGTTGATTTTGGCATGTTAAAAATAGGTTTATTGTTGTATGCTGACGACATTGTTCTCTGCGAAATCGGAAGTTGATTTACAAAATGGATTAGATTTGTTTGATGAGTATTTTGCGAAATGGAAATTGTGTGTAAATATCAATAAAACAAAAATAATGATTCTTTTTAAAAGTGTGGACAAAATAGTAAAACATTGAAGGAAATGAGCTGGAAATTGTTAATACATTTACATATCTTGGAGTATTATTTACAACGGGGGGATCTTATTCAGCAACATATGATGCGCTTTCAGGGCAGGCCCTAAAAACACCTTTTAAGTTAAAATCAAATCAATTTAGTTAAAATCAAATCAATTAAGTTAAAATCAAATTTGTTGAAATTAACTAATATCTCAGTTAGCCATAGTCTCGAATTATTCGACAAGCTTATTGAACCAATTTTAAATTATGGCTGTGAAGTTTGGAGATTTAAAAATAGCATCCAGAATTGAAAGAATATACCTACGTTATTAAAACAGGCGCTGGGTGTCCGATCTCAAACCCAAACTAACGTCATTTACGGGGAACTTGGGCGTAACCCCCTTATAAATAAACTGTTTTTTATGTTTTAAAATATTGGTTAAAAATATTACAATCTGATGGTGTTAAATATATTAACATTGTTTATAATTGTTTATAATATGTAATTACATGATCTTGAACTTTATCCAAAAATATATTCTAGGGTAAAATCAGTTAAACATTTATTAAATACACTAGGTTTCGGTGAGGCATGTTTTTTCAGGGAGTATGAGACGTTAATTGTTTTATATCGATTGTTAAACAACGCATATCGGATATTTATGTACGGAATTGGATAACAGAGTTACAACAAACGACAAGGGGTAAAAACTACTGCAGTTACGGAATTTTAGATTTCAGCCTTTTCTCAATATTGTAAATCTTTCAAAATTTAGATTCGAGTTTACGCGTCTAAGAGAACCCGCTCACAGACTTGAAATCGAAGCAGAGCGTTGGCACAAGCCTGAAAAAACACCGTATGGAAACAAATAATGTTTACACTGTAATGTTTTCGAAGATGAGTTCCATTTCTAACTCGAATGTCCAGTTTTTAATAGTCTCAGCAAACAATATATACATAGATATTATTTGAATCACACAAATATGATATATCACAATTATAGTATCTCTCCATATATTACTTTCTATTTGTATAAACATATCTGTAGCTCTTACTCTAACAAAAAATGTGTCTACATCCCCAACCCTTTGATTCAGCCACACATCGTTAAAACCACAATTACCTACTAGACCTTTTACCACGTAGACCCACGATCTGTTATTGGGGCATGTTTCTAATTCTCGGAACATAATATCATAAACAAGCAAGTAAATTGCAATATTTGTTTGTTTCCGTTGATTCGTTCGGATACAACTTAGTGAGAAAACAATAACAGTACTTTGGAAAATGGGAATACTTTTTTCATTACTTAATTGCGAACAGGACAGCACATGGAACTAATACTCAAACTCTAAGAGCATCACATGTATCTGTTTCCTAATTCTTTATGTTTTTGTGTCCAGCGACACGGCATTCTTATGCATAGTGCATCGTAATAACATGCCTTAGAATAGGTGCCACCAAATAGAAACGACCAGAGCTAAAGTAAACGTTTGTGTTATAAACTAATATGCTTTGTAAAACGTCTTACCGCATGGTAAACATGCCATATTTTTGACGGGTAGTTTGCTGTTATCGCACCAGTTTTCTTTTTTATAAACAATTTTTCTTCTCATATGCTTTATCTTTTACACGCGTAGAAGATATATTTTCCTAGCCATTTTTCGAACAATACAACGCTCATAAACATAAGAAAATATAAATTTTAAGAAAACGATATACAATCACAAACCATACTTATTTAGAAATGCCACTTAAATACAGTTTATTGGTCTCATTTGTACCGTTCAAGCAACATACATATACATGTTTGATTGAATTGGATGTTCGTTAACGGAAACTCGATTTCACAGTTTGTTGTTTCATCATATTTAGATATATGAGTGTCGAGGTATTATTTCAATTTCAGCAACACACTATATGCGCACTTTCGTAACTTTTTTGTGATTTCAATATTAGATGAACACTTACTTGAATTAAATTACGAATTTAAATGCAAATAACAACTGTAAAATTCTATGTTTTAATATTAAAAACAATCGTTATGTTAAAAATTATTTGAAAAATAAAAAAACATTTTAGTCGCTGTTATATTTATCATTTGAATTTAACACTGTATGAATGTTTCGAGATGTATAGTCGCATGGGGATACGTTAACGTCATGTCTGATCTGATACGTAAAGCGAGTAATAACTGTGCAAAATACATCATAATGGTGTGAAAGAAAATTCTATTAAATTTGTTCAAAGAATAATGCAGAATTTAATGTTTAAACAAATGCTAACCAATATAGCTATAACTAACGCAATACATATTGCACGAAAGACAACGTCATCTCTATACTTTTTATCATGGACTATTTTAATTCTATATAACATTTATTCAACTTCGTGAATTAGTATTTAAATATAATGTATATAGAAACGTATTAAGGATTTTCTTTAAAGGTCCATCGAACAATTATATACATTAAATATTTCCCCTTGCGTTACAATTCTGATTTGATATATTTAAATAAGATATACTGTATTGTGCTATTTTTAGTAACTGACAGTCGGCTGTAATGAAGAACACCGAAAACAACGTCTTCAATATAACTCGCAAGTTTGTACATACAATCTAATAATAAAAAAAACATATTTGGATAAAACTTATTTTCAATGTTGACAAATAATAATTAACCATTATTGCACTATCCGATTTGGTTTTACACTCATAAGTTCCTAAACTTTGGCAACGTATTAAGGCGAGTCTGCACTAGGGCGCGGAAAATAGTCTGCATTAAAAAAAACAACCTGTTTTGAATTAGAAACTAATGTGTATTGCTTAAGCTTATATATGCATCAAAGAGTAATGCAAAAATTGATCTACTCATATAACACGTCTGAAAGAAAGAACTTAACTTAAGTAGTAGCAATATGGTACATCGCCCATACACTGTAGAAGAATTCAAATATCAAAAAGAATGACATTACATGTTTCGCAACGATTGCCAATCTTATTACATGGTTTGCAGTCAATCTTTACATAATAATGGTTACGGCCATATTAATATAAAATATATGAACATAACACAAACACTAAACAATGTTACGCAATTCTATAATCCATTCTATGTTTTTGACTAAGCATGTCCAAAATTAATAGATGCATACGGTTCGGCTTTCTCCCTCTGGTTGTCCAAGGTACTGTACACAGAACAGGTCTCAATGCTGTATTCATTGAGTGCTGATGGCCCTATAAAGGTGACTCTATGAACTTTATTAGTTGTTTATACATAAATATCATATTTATTTATCACTTTTAAAAGGTGCATATAATTATCTAACAAAACAACTTGATACATTTAATCATCCTTAAAATACACATATACTGAGAAAGCATGATACTGGATTGGACTTCGCAGAAACAATCGAAGCTGTATCTAGCTAATGACACGAGTGATTTGATCAATATGTACCCATAGTATGATAGTGAATGATGTGTTTAACGAAGCTAATCACACGATGATGTATGAAACCAAGAGGATGTTGATATTTGATATGGGTGTTGTAATTATCATACCTGATCGGTCGCTGATTGATCTGTTGACAATATCTTTACTGGTCAGTCTGAAATGTATTTCACGGCATAATGATTCT
This sequence comes from Dreissena polymorpha, assembly GCF_020536995.1. Taxonomy (NCBI): domain Eukaryota; kingdom Metazoa; phylum Mollusca; class Bivalvia; order Myida; family Dreissenidae; genus Dreissena; species Dreissena polymorpha. The sequence goes on along the minus strand of NC_068363.1, from coordinate 74,514,641 downwards.
GGTGTAAATTATATATGATACACATTGTTACATTCATAATAGTCCACTGTATAACCTAGTATAATTGTGCATTGTTTAAAGCCCCATTACTACTCAAAATCAACGAAAATTTCGTACAATAGTTCGTAAAATAAAGTTAAACAATTAAAAATCAGTGTTCCGTATGGTAATTGCCGAAATTTCAACGCCAGATGTGGTCTGGTAAAATAAATGTTTGTAGATACAAAATGCTCGTTTGTATTATTGTCTTGCATATTTAATTCCATTTGAATTTCCTGCAACGATATCTATTCATACGACACATGAACAGTAAAATGTGTGTACCATTTTAGTGTTAGTGTGTCGTATGAATAGATATATTCGCGGGAAATTAAAATGGAATTAATTGTGTCACAAATAAATAAAAATGAGCATTTTGTATCTACAACAATCTATGTAATCATAACACATCTAGCGTTGAAATTGTGGCTATTGCTATAAGGAACACTGGTTGTTTAGGTGTTGACTTTATTTTACGAAATACTTTACAAAATGTTCGTTGATTTTGAGCGTTATAGAGGATTTAAAAACCCTGATGATGTTCGATGTCAGGGTTGTTATTTGTTGTTGTCACTTGAATGAAAAACATTATTATTATGTGATATCGGACTCGTGTACCTCGAATGATATGTATAACCGTAACACAGGCTACAATCACTGCACATACAAAATTGAGATTGATAAATTTACCAAATACTGTTTATACTCACTTAACTTATACATAATGTGTTTGTCTCTGATCTGATTATGATTATACTAAGTACTACGTGTTACTGTGATCACAGAGTAACAGAACGTTAAGTTGTATATGAGTTTTGTTTGATAAAGAATACCTTTTCTTCCAGAGTAAGCAAATCATCACAACGATGATAACTATGGCGACAACATTCACAATCAAGCTTGCAATCATGCCAGACTTAAACCCAGTCCCGCTCTCTTCAGACACAAACCCCTCTATCGATGATGCTGTGGAGCAATGATTAATTACATAATGATGCATAATGATGTTATTATTTAAGCATTACGGAAAAGTGATGGACATAACACTAAAATATATGAGCGATCAATTACGTTTGCATCATTTATAAGAGTGACAATCTCTGATTAGCATCAGCTCTAGTATTTTATGAACAGTTTCCTTTATTTCAAACAAACATTATGATAGGAATATATAGAACATGGAGAATAATTTAAACAAAATAATGTTTCAAATAAGTGCCTACCACATCTATCACCAGTATATCCTGTAATGCATCCCAATGTGCATGTGCCAGGGTTTGAACATCGGCTTTCTCCAGCTCTTGGTGCACAGTTTGTTGGACAAGGGTTCGAACATTGTGTACCAAAATGGTCATTTACGCATCCGTTGATACAAACACCTTTTTGATCACACCTACTACCATTTGCTCTTGCTGCACAGTTTGTTGGACAAGGGTTATTGCACTGTCTGCCGAAAAAGTCCCCGAAACAACCGTCAACGCAAACACCTTGGTCATCACACCTTGTGCCATTGTTCACCGATGCACAGTTCGTGGGACAAATATGTTCACATTGCGAACCATAACGATCTGCATCACATCCGTTAACACATGAGCCATCCCTAGAGCAAACGTCTTCGTTTGGGGATTTTGCACAGTATGGTGAGCATTTCTGGTCGCACATTGGCCCGGAGTGATTTTCAGTGCATCCAGATCTTCACGTTCCGTCAGCGAAACAACTATGGGTAGCGTCGCTGCGTTTACAGTACCTCGGACACGCAAACTGACATTTGTTACCAAAATGATCAGTGCCACAGCCCCGTATACAATCGCCAGTATTTTTGTCACACTCTGTGTTAATGCAGTTGCTGCTACATGATTTATTGCAATTTACGCAGTTACATTTGATCCAATTAACCGAGCACAAAACGCCTGCAATAGATACGTATATTTATGTGAACGAGACAGTGAACGTTATCAGGGGGAGAACGTTTGTTTTGTTATACATCTATGTCTTTCATAAAAGCAGCATTCGAACAAAGCGTATTACGTGTCATACTGCAAAAGACCCGGATCCGTTCATTTAGCCTAAATTGACGACATTGGGACAAGTGGAACAGTATTTTCAGGCTGGAAAATATATCAAACGAACGCAAAATAATTACGTCATTCAGCGGTGGTGTCTGGACGTAAGTTTCTATTTATTTATTGATTTATTTGTATTGTTCGTAAGTTGTATTAGAAATTTCACGATTTTGTAAATACAATGCTAAATGGTGAGTCAGTTTTTTAACCTCGTGGGATAAACTTGTGTATTTTCTACACTTAATTAGTAGTATGTTTTAATAATAAGCTGTTTATGTATTCCCATATTGTTTAATATAATGTGTTTATTGTAGGAGTGCATTGTTGTTTTTGGAAATAAGTATTGTTTTTTTTATTAACCATCTTAGCTTTTAGAAAACACATACATCCAGGGATGTAAATAATTTTGATTTCAAGAGTATAGTATTCGTTTTCAATTTAGTCACTTAGCCAAAGATGTGTGCATTAAATTTTCGTAATTATATTTTGGAGTTTTTGTTTTCGCTTGTAATATAATAGTTCTTAGCATTGGTTAGTCGTTGTTTTGTTTTCATAATCGAATTAACGTAAACATCGATAGAAGATTAACTTACCTTCACAAGAGCAACCCAGCACGTCAAAGCGTAACGTAACGTGCAGAACCCACGTGATGGGTTGGATGCGCACGCACAAAGCACGGATAGGACTTGGAAGCATGTTTGTCACATGCGAATCTTGGTCGGTATTGCCAGGAAATGTCTGCCACAAGTGATTATATTGTTAATATAAGTTCCACACCTAACGATCTTTGAGGCAAAATAAATTGACACACATAACAATTAAACATCAAGTGAATCATCATAATTAATAAAGCGCTAACAAGGTTTAGAACCGTACAAAACTATTTTGTCATCGAACACGTTTATTTTGTCAAATGAAAATAACATTGATGAGGTTTATTTTACCTCGTTTTCACCATTTGTTTTTGTGAGTGTTACAAAATTCACACAGTCTTCTGAAAAGTGAATCTGGTATGAAGTAACTCGTTGGTGATGACGGATATCATAGTAAAATGCTCTACCCTGGGTCACGATTCCAGTTATGTAGTTCAATTCCAGAAATCGCGCCTAAATAATGAAAAATGGAAACATGATTATATAATCATATGTAACTTATCATGTTGGTAATTTCATGATCTATATATATCCTATTTAAATTGAAATAGGCATTGAGTCACATAAGTATGTACATATGTATAAGACCCTCAACGCTTTTAATTTCGAAAGTCAGAAATAAATGTTCAAATTATACCTGAATCCACTGTTTATCATCATTGTTTTGGGCAGCCCAACCGCCACACAGAAATTTTTCAACACTAGCTACTTCCTTAGTATCCAGCCTATAATTGAAACGATACGAGCATGAACATAAAGAAAGAAAAAAACTGGACCCGATTTGACGAAAGTTCCTTTGGGTTGATTTAGCTCAAAATCGTAAATTACGAGTGTTAGTTGAACAGTTAAGGTCATTCAAATAACGAACATGCAAAAAGTTTATGATTCAATAACTACATTTGCATAATAATCGATGTTTGTTTCTTTTTCAAATATGTTTTTGACAAAGCTCTTCTTTCGTTCCTATTTTGTTTCTTGCTCCATATATTATACGTTATTAGTTACATATTATCTGAATACATATAGGATCTCTGGTTTTCGGTACTTGTGTAAAACTTGATGCTTCGAGAATAAAAAGCTAAAAACCAAATTAATAATCGATATATGTTGTCTCAAAATAATCCCGTTTCATTGTATAGACACTTGATATTTATTTAGTTCATATTAAAAATAGACAATGAGCCATATCTGTGTATGAAATAAACGTAACGCACAAACATTATTATTAGGAGCATTTGAAAAATCTACTTCCCAACAGAAGTGTCGAAGCTATATTTTGTTTGAACATGTAAACACAACGTTATTCATACATTAACAAACTTATAAGACACGTATTTTTCAAAATAATTAAAGTTAGCGATTCAAAATGTATTGTTTGTAGAAAACATTCGCTATCGCCAACAAAGAATATAGACGTATGATCATGTATTTTAATATCATAAACTAGCATTTATTTTCCTATTTCTAAATGATAAGCACATTACAGGAATGTTCTCAACATTTTAGTTGTGTATTTCATGTCATGTCATTATGTATAATTTCAATTATTATTTGAAACAAAATTATGTGTTAGCTACTAATTCCTTAAAATATATTATTGTTCATGTGTTCTGATGCGGTTGATATCGAGCTCGTGCAGTAGGCGTTTCACTTTGCTTGTATTTTAATCAAGTGTAATAATTCAGCTTACTTCAAGTCTGAGACGCTCAAAAGAAGTCTGAATGTAAACACCACCTATTCTTTGCTTCAACATATAATTCTTGATAGCATTAAGTTATTAAGTACTTTTACACAAGAAACAAACATACAATTTCAGAGAAATGTAATTTAAAAAGACCACAATATAGATATAAACAAGTCTGAACATCTGCCATAAAAAAGTCGAAAACAAACAAAACATTAAAAATATCTATCAGAGCATGAATGCGCTAAAGCATTGCTAGACATGAAACACAACACAAGTCCAGGATCAGATGGTATCTCTGTATAATTTTATAGAATAATTTGGACATATTTTATTCTTTAGAGATCAATAATCTTACAGAATTGTAAAAACAAAGCATAGTTACTTTACTAACCAAGACCGGAAAAGACAACCTTTTGATCGATAACTGGAGGCCTTTTTCACCTGTAAATGTTTTTTTTTTTACAAAATATCTTCAAACTCGATTGCCAACCGTATAAAACCTTTCTTAAGCCACATAATTAGTACAAATCAAACCGGATTTATCAAAGATAGGTATATTGATGAGAACGTATGACTTTTGCAAAAATATATTGAAAAACAGATTGCACTATCGAAACCGGTCTCATTTTGATTTGATTTTATTAACGCCTTCGACATTCTTGATATGGATTTGTATTTAAATGCCTCTGCCATTTCGGCTTTAATGAACACACTGTACAGAGGGTCATGTTATTCTATAAAGATGCAAAATCGTGCGTTACAAATAATAGGCATTTTGCGGATAATTTTAGTATACAAAAAGGGGTCAGACAAGCTGCCGTTTATCGACTTACATTTTTAGTATTTGCATTAAATTGATGACGATAGACTTGCGCTAAACACACAAGTCAAAAAAATACAAAGTAATTATGTAGAACTAAAACAGTCACTTTTTTGTGAATTTGCTTTTTTCATACTAGACGGTTCGCGTTAATAGTTTGAAACATTTATAAAAATCATAGAAGAGCGTGCATTAATATCCGGACCAACATTTAACTGGCATAACTGAAAAATCCTTAAAATAGGTGCACTGAAAAAAAAACTAATTGAGTTTTGAAAAAAAACTTCCTGGAGCTCGAACCATGCGTCAACTTTAGGGATATAATATAGCTACGAACCAGTAGAAATAATGTCATAAGATATTCCTGAAAACAATAATACTTTTGAAACTTGTTTATATAAAAAGGAATTATGGCGGAATTACATTTTTTAACTCAACTAATCATGAAAGGGATGTTAAAGACCTTAACATAAAATTGAGTTCTTGAAAAAGATTCTGTTTTGAGAGCTCAGTGTCTGTTTGGTAAAAGATGAAATACAAATACAGAAACAAATTATCAGGAATATTTCTTTTATGCAAAAAAAGAAAATAAAAGTTTCTTTATTAAAACATGGTTCTAAGAGATATTCACTATATGTAACATATAATATGAATTAATGCAAAACGATAATTATACAGTTTTCAAGATATAATGAATCTTTATGAAATAGATAAAGCACTTTATAAAATATCATAACATTGTTAAAAGTATACCTGTTGAATGGGAAAATAAACTAAAAGAAAACAATATCAATTATTCCATACCACAATACATGCTTAACAAAATAACAGAACATACAAAAGCTTGCAAATTACTAAAACACAAGTCTGTAGAGATCAAGCAATTGGATAACTGGAAAAATACGCTTAATAATCATGACGTTAACCAAAGATTCATCTTCATTTAACCAGTTAATTAAACCATTGACACCACACTTAAAAATTTCAATATAAATACCTCATGCACATCTTACCAAACAATTCGTTCCTCAAAAAATTCAATATCGTTCCGTCAACTTTATGTGATTTTTAGTTGGTCGCGTTAGCGGCCGACTAAATTTACAGAGCATGTTTTGCAAATCAGTATGTGCTTAGCTACGCTAAGGACAGTAACTCACTACGCCAGGAACGATTACCTCTGCCTGTCTGCACTGCAGACGACGAATTATTAGGAGCGTCTGCTCTACTACTGCAGTGTGTGCATTTACCAGCTTGTAAGACGACATTGGCCAGTCTAGTATTTATCGTTGAAATCTGTACATATTGGCTGCTTTCAGTGAAAACTGGGCTTAATGCATGTAAAATAAGATTAGCCGGTGCACAATGATTAGCCTGTGCAATGCGCACAAGCTTATCAAGGACGACAACAGCGAACAACTTGAGAGCCTTCAGCGCTTTGATTTTATATGCACTCAGAAATAAATATTTACTTCCTATAACTATTCTGGCATTGTCAGTTCATTCACAAGTTTTGGATTGATATTAAAAACCTATTTACAATAAATTAGTTTGGTTAGAAAACATTGAACTAAATTTTGCAATTGTATCAATCTGTAATTAAAAAAAAACTGAGTACAACATTGCTCCAGTTATAAACTCCGTAGTATTATTGGCTAAATATTTTATCTTTAAATGCAACAGGAAAAAGCGAAATGGAACAGTACATATTTTTCTTTTCGCTGGGCCAATTGTATTCTCAATTAGTACACCTACCTTACAAAGTCTTTGAATATACATTGAACCATATTTACATCTACCTTCAAGCGGCATACACTCTTCTTTATCCTTTTCTCTGTTGTTTTTAGTTCTGCTCATATCTGTATTTACTTGTCAAATGCATATCCATATTGTTTAACCTCTACATCATGTATGGAACCGACACTGATTTTAACATATTTGTTCATACCAGCAAGTGTCTTCATATATGCTTTGTACGATTATTAATATCGAACTATTTAGAGTATTTGAAATGGAATGGGGTTACATGTAAAATGTATTATTTTTTCGATGGAAATAAATAATGAAAGTACAAACAAATGCATATAACTGCGTGTATTCAACATTGGCTTTAAAACAAAAATGAAGCTTGTTGTGTAAGCATTAGTACATAGTTGCAAATTCTTTCTATTTAGGTATTTTAAAATGTAGACCTATGACATCTTTAGATAATACCTGGATCTTCTCGGACTATGGTCGTCGAATAACTTTTCGGGATGATATTCACTAGAAGCCGTCAGATATTCGTCAGGAATAGGACGTGTTCCAGACACCAGATACTTCGATTCCGGACAGGTCGAGTTACCTAACCGTTTTGTAAATAAAGAAATACGGTAAGTCGAGTTACATTACAAGTTCATGTTAACATGTGCTTTTTAAGGAAATTACCCACTACCTATAAATACAAGACATAATATTTAACAAAAAAAAGTCTAAATACGCATTCACATTCATTATCAATTGCAAAATAAACTAAAGTTGTTGAATTCGGTGAAACTGGTTTTTCATTGTTATGATTTTAAAAAGGAAATTGGCTGTAATAATAACAATGTTAATTTATGACAAAATAAAACATGTATACTAGACCTCTCCCAATCAGGCACATTGCACAGATTAATAGAACTCTGGTCGCCATTTGGTGCTGTAAAATAAATAACAGCTTATACAGTAAAAAAATGCATTATGATGCTGCTTTATTTTTATGTTGGGACAAAGACATGATTTGTTATGCGAAATCCGTTTTAAATATGTAGGATTAAATTTATTTCGGATTATGGAACACGTTTTGAAACATTTTTAAAACAATTTCATACACGCAACATCGATACGAAAGGCTCAGATAAATGTATTCCTCAATTCCAATCTTATTTAATAGCGTCAAACAACATATAAATAAAAAATACTTAAAGGAACGTTATTATTTAGCCACGTTTACATGAACAATTATGGTTGTGAAAATAGATGAAACTGGATTGACAATTTACAACTAGAATCAGGATCTAAGGGTATTTTTAATGAGAACTGATGAAGCTGTGGTATTTTTAACTAGTGAACCATAACATTTAAATGTCGAAAGTTTGACATATATTTTAATGCTTATGTTAATGCTTACATATATTTAGGGTATTTTGTATTCGTTTTTATCAGACTAGCACCTACTTATTCAATTGTATACCTTTCCGACTGATATGCAGTAAATTGTATATCTCTTAGGCATTCGTATTTTATTTTTCGAAGACAGAAACACATAGAGTACTTGCAATATTGCTAACTTGTAAAAAATAAAACATAAAAGTACCATTCAACCTTTATTAAAAAAAACAAACAAACAACAACAATGAAATCTAAATGAGTTTTATGATCATACCAAATTAAGAACGTTAGTTGAGTCAATACTAAACGGTTCACGTATTTTGTACCATATTCTAAATAGTAAGGACATGTATTTTGAAGACTTCTATTACTTATTGAAATTAGTTTTTAGTACTGCCTGACCTGTTATTACTTAATAATGATTTCACGGCGTTATGTATTCATAGCAAATGTAAGCGCTTGTCATATTCGGAATTTCCAAATACGTTTAATTTAGCTTTAAATGTTTTGACATATTTCTGTTATATTGGCTAGAATAGTATTAAATTAAACTGAGAGCCTTGCCAAGTACCCCGCTGGTACTAAGATACCATTGACATGCTGGTGTCGCTTTGGAGCACATTCAGGCAAATTGTATGTTAAGCAGAAAAACAACTGACAAAGAAGACTATTGCGAACAAAAACAGATTAAAGACAGATTACACTATATGTAAGAGGTTAACGTGATAATTATCGCCAAACCTATATGGTTATCGTATGGCATTCTATGCCACCATAATCATAGCTTTAAAATAAGATATGTGACACTCTGTGCGGATACAAATCTATCAGTGTACCTTTTTATGTGAATTTACTTATCCACAAAGATACGGAAAAATATACTTCACAAGAGTTCGACGCGTATGATTGCGAAAATAAACATAGACCTGAAATTGTCACCTTAAAAAAGGTAGATGGAAGTAGCTACCGTAATTACACTTTAAATTTTCTGTCTTCCTCTGTTTTAGCCAAAATAATTATTGTTTGTGTCTTTTTTTTCGGACACTTAGATATTTCCCTTTTTTAAGGACATTCGTATTGATCCAAAACTATCTAACCTGTATTTGCGTGACATATAATGCATGTGTTTTTGAAACCGGAGAGCGGTAATTTAAGCTGGCAGATGAATACAGATGAATACAGTGTCGATGGTTTTTTACGTGTGCTTTATTTGGTTAAATATGCATGTTAAATAGATACAAGGCCTGATTCAAACTGACAGCTTCGAGTAGGTTATTTACGCAGTTGAAATGATCTTTGTAAGGAAACCAATAAATCTGCTTCACGTATTAACACTTTTCGTTTTGTATAATGTCGAGAGTAACTGGTCGCTTTCATTTAGTGCCAATTATTACAATCGCAATGCTTTTGAAAATTAGTATTTTGCTGGTTAATGTCTGTCTAGTAATATACATTTATTTAACTAAGGCACCTTGCTACACTCAAAATTCTGCAGAGTGAAAACTACGCTCCAGTTGTATTACACTACATATCACGGCGTTATGGCAAAGATTGAATAACAAACAATCTTATCATGATAAGCTAATTGACGTATATACTCGTCGACATTCAATAACTGAGATTCATATTAAGAATGTTAATGTTAATCTTTGTACTCTGTGGTCCAAGTCCAACATTTGCGAATAAGCATGTAAAACAAAATGTTATATATACACGGAAATGAAATAGGATAGTAAAAACACAAATGCTTGTTTGTAGCATACATTTACTGTTTGTAACTATGCACTTGCATAGTCAATGCGTATCCTGCATTGTTTTACATTGTGTACCCATACAGAATGTTAATACATCAAAGGATTAAACTACGTTTTGAAAAACATAAAGGGTTTCTTTTTTAATAGTAAATACTAAATAGCTTCTCTTCAATCATATTTAAATTTACTCTAAAGCACATTAAATCTAAACTGCATGGCACCTTGAAGAATCAAATGGCATGAATAAATCAGAAAAATTTGCTGTATTTCATATGTTTCTAAACCATGTGTTAGTTCATTTGCATCCACTAAAACCGGAGCATCAACATATTGTAAATTGTACATTTCCTTGCATTAATATTCGTACGTAACACTTTCAACCCATGCGAAAGACAAAATTATCTTACGGGACATGAGGTCCGAAAACTTTTAAAAATTCACCGGACCTTACAAGATTTTCCCGGACCTTATTCTTCTTTAACCAAACAATAGAAATACCTTCTACACCGTATAGAGTTTATTTTTATTATAATAACGTTCACAATTTTGAACAATATTAAATACAATAAAATAACAACTTAACAAAACTGATCTATAAAAAATGGGGTAAAACTTTCAATTAAAATTGCTGAAAGCTTTTTAAGTTTTTTTTTAACATTACAAGTTATTTAATCGTTGAAACAGCCGCTTCTACTGCTAATTTTTATGCCCCCGGTAGGCAGGCATATAGCAGTTGAACTGTCCGTTAGTCAGTATGTCAGTCTGTCCGTCCGTCCGAAAATAAAAAATTAACATTGGCCATAACTTTTGCAATATTGAAGATAGCAACTTGATATTTGGCATGCATGTGTATCTCATGGAGCTGCACATTTTGAGTGGTAAACTTTCAAGGTCAAGATAATCCTTCAAGGCCTATGGTCGAAAATACAAATCCAAGGGAAGAAATAAGCTTTAATGGAGATAATTATCTGACCTGCCAAATTATATAAAGATAAATAAATAAATCAAAGCAGCGCAGTAGGGGGCATTGTGTTCCTGACAAACACATCGTGGTAAAAGGTCAAGGTCATCCTTCAAGGTCTAAGGTCGAAAATACAAATCCAAGGGAAGTAATAAGCTTTAAAGGGAGATAATTATTATATATATAATAATATGAAACCATACAACTGAAGCATAATCAAAATGACATTTTATGGTCAAGCCAAGCACACAATGACACTTTTGGGCATACAAGTATCTCAGGTACTTTAAAGTTACCTGTGTATATATATATATAGTCACGGTAGTGGCTTATAATTAGTTGCTACTAAAAATAGAGATTTGTTAGAGACATTTATTTTCAAGGGAAGTATTTTATATAATTATACATCTCAGATTATATATTTCCTTACTAAGAATTTTAGATTTTGTATATTTATAACTTAAAGGATTTGTCTATTTTTTTAAATGATATAATATCATTTCTTTCCTGTACTTATTTGTGAATGGTTGGTTTCATTACTTACTTGTGGATTTATACATAGATACATGATGAACAGTGGCTATATTCTCTTTGATAAGCCTTGGTAGTCAGCAATGTCTGACTTGGACATTTTTGACTGTCTACAGACTCCCATCCCCACGCGGTAGGATGGCATATAGCAGTTGAACTGTCTGTCTGTCAGGCGTCGGTCCGAAAACTTTAACATAGGATATAACTTTTGCAATATTGAAAATAGCAACTTGATGTTTAGCATGCATGTGTATCTCATGAAGCTGCACATTTTGAGTGGTGAAAGGTCAAGGTCATCCTTCAATGTTAAAGGTCAAAAAACAAAATCCAATGGAAGTAATAAGCTTTAAAGGGAGATGATTTCTATACCTACCAAATGATAAATATAAATTTTATTTCAAAGCGGCGCAGTAGGGGGCATTGTGTTTCTGACGAACACAACTCTTGTTGCATACAATCTTGTGGCCTCGCTTTGGATTTACGATGATCAGAAGGAGTGAAGTCAGTTAAATTCACTTAAACCACAAACAATGCGTCACGAAGCACTGTGCAATATATTTGACTGGTTCTTAGAATGGCACTTGGAGCTTGCTACATCACTTTTTTTCCATTTGGAATGGGGCCGAATACCGGACCCGATTTGGGGCCGAATACCGGACCCGATTTTTAACGAAGCTTAAGTATTGGATAAATATTTTGAAAAGTACGTCCCCCTTCCAGCCCTTACGATTTATAAAAAAATATCTCAAAATCTTTGTATTTAAAAAATGCCTTATGTTTAAACTTAAAAAAAAATCCCCTGGAGCGGTGATACTTTTTTGCAACATAATAACAAATGGGCCTCTGCCATGATTGCTGTAATTTGGGCTCTGGGATCATTCAGTTACAAAGCATATTTAAACAATGGATCATATCTCGTTAAACTGTCTGAATTAACTAGCCATTATTAGATGACAAAAGCACTGCCAATACTGGTCTATTATCATTCTGGTCTGTGATTTATCGTTAGCCTCGTTGACCCTTTCGTTTGAAAACAATTAAAGCAGTGACACATACGCCTTTATAAATGTTATATTGTTCTATGATAAAATAAAAAGATTCAAAAGGTTTGAACAGAATCTTTAGACATCAGTGGGCAAATGAAGATTTTAGGCTCCAAAAAACCTCACCTCTTTGAATCAAAGTTAGTTAATTGAGTGAATGATCTTATCAAAAAATCCAAACTGTTTAAAGGGGCAAATAAAAAGTATTTCCCCATGACAATGCATATTCTTTGTTTTCAAAACGGTATTTATCTAAAAATGATGTTTTATTTTTTGTTTTACATAGATGCCTTTCGTGGGAGTCAAACTTATGCCTACACAAAACCTACTTCCATTCAGTGCTCCAGCTAGGATTTGAAAAGGGCAGGGGGGTTTTTCTGTCAAAAGGGCACTTTGAACGCGCAGTATTTTGTCAAAAGGGCACTTTCGAGCGCGCGGGCGTTTCTGGAATGCTTCCTCTTGCATGTTAACTTATATGTTATTAATAATTGTTAGAATATATTATTCCAATTATTATTTTAAAAAATCAAATATAATATCTACAATTAGGAATAAATTAATTACAATGTATTGTAATAAGAGATTATTAATTATGATATGTAAAAAAATAAAATAAGGGCAGGGGGGGGCCCTAGGAAGGGCAGGGCGGAGGTTTGGAGGGGAAGGGCGGGGCGCCCTTTAATTTAGGCCTAGCTGGAGAACTGCTTCCATTAAATTTTAACTTCACTAAAGTCCTCTTAGTAATAGTGTGCATGTGTATCTTGGATAGTTGTGTACATTTCATTATATATTATTACTACTACCAATTGTCCCATGCATACTAAAAGTCTCCGTAGCGACAATTTCTTATTTAGGTATCCAAATGTTTTAATGAGCATTTATAAAATGGAGACATTATACAAACAAATGTGTTCAGCAACCATTTAATCCAGTCTTGTTTAAGTTTAATATTATTTTCAAAATATAATAAGGTATTAACCATCATTCTACCCCTTTAATTATGTATATTTAAAAATAAGATCACTATAATTTGGACGATTCAAAAGCCTATTCAAGTGATTTATTTACCCAAATTGTCATTGTTCATAACTGATCACTTTTATATACCTGTTTGATAACTGTTGTTAATAAACTTTGTAGTGACCGGTATATAAGATGAAACAGAGATAACACATTGTTTAATACTTGCTAAGGAGCCAATACTCAACATACATGCAGGTAACTGATGGCTTGAAACATAACCAATGCTATTGAATTTGATTATAATGTACGTCATGAATATTTAAAGCTTGAAAATTCATGCCAAAATCACTGAAGGCAAATTTTTAAGTTTAATGGATATTTTTTTTTGTGATCAAAATCAATTAAACAGGTTTTTATAATTGGTAGTTCTAAAATGTTGTGGAATTACCAAATTTAAATAGAATGCAAAATTGAAGTAGAAGAAAATTAAAACACCTAATAGCAATGTATTAACTCATATATTTATCCCCTGCCATAGGCGGAGGGATATTGTTTTGGCGTTGTCCGTCCGGGCGTCCTTCTGTCTTTCCGTCCGTTCGGAGCCATATCTTGGAAGAGCTTTGGCGGATTTCATTGAAACTTGGTAAGAGTATATATATGGATAAGAGAATGATGCACGCCAAATCGCATTGTAAACCATCTCTTAATAACGGAGTTATGACCCTTGTATATTGAAAAAATGCTTTTGTTATGTGTCCGGAGCCATATCTTGCAAATGTTTTGGCGGGTTTCATTGAAACTTGGTTCGAGTATATATATATTGTATATTAACAAGAGGATGAGGCACGCCATATGGCATTGTACACCATCTGTTAATAACGGAGTTATGGCCCTTTGTATCTTGAAAAAATACTTTTTTGAGTGTCAAATATAACACTGTTGTGTCCAGAAGAATATTGGCGGGGGATATCAATTCAACGAATTTGCTTGTTGTACATAGATTTCCTCAAAGGGCAATTCATATATACCCACTTGGAATAGGTGGATATGTGGGGAAACTAAAATCACTTAGTTAATGTGTCTGTTTGTTGGTCTGTAATACTTAACATTTCCAGAAAACATTTCTGTTAACCCATACTGTTCCAAATACACGAGTTTCTGTTATATATCCAGGCCTTTTCCGCTCCATTTTGGGAAAACGCCACACTGGAAATTTGAAAATTTCGCGTCGTGAAAAACCCCATTTTGGGAAAAAAATTAATCGCAAATTATTGGGGAAAATAATCGCATGTAAATAGTGTTTCTTATATTTCAAAGAAGCCGTTAACTGGTAAATAACGACTATTTTGATAACATATTATTAAAATTTTACATAGTATTATGAACATGTGTGAAAAGTACATGTTTTTTTATCCGATTTTGGGGAAAGTGCCTGGCCTTTTTTGAGGTGTAAAAAATCGCGCGGAACACCAGTTTTGGAGAAAAGAAGGAAAGTCTTAAAAAATCAATTATACATATTTTACCTCTTTTAAAACAAATTCAAGGCAACAGATAATTTAATTATGCAATATTTTTATGCCCCCTTCGAAGAAGAGGGGGTATATTGTTTTGCACATGTCGGTCGGTCGGTTGGTCGGTTGGTCGGTTGGTCGGTTGGTCCGTCCAACAGATAGTTTCCGGAATGCCCTCTTCGAAGAAGAAGGGGGTATATTGTTTTGCACATGTCGGTCGGTCGGTCAGTCGGTCGGTCCGTCCACCAGATGGTTTCCGGATGATAACTTAAGAACGCTTTGGCCTAGGATCATGAAACTTCATAGTTACATTGATCATGACTGGCAGATGAGCCCTGTAGATTTTCAGGTCACTAGGTCAAAGGTCAAGGGTCAAGGTCACAGTGACTGAAAATAGTAAAATGGTTTCCGGATAATAACTTAAGAATGCTTACGCCTAGGATCATGAAAATTCATAGGTACATTGACATGACTGACAGATGAGCCCTATTGATTTTCAGGTCACTAGGTCAAAGGTCAAGGTCAAAGTGACTCGAAACAGTAAAATGGTTTCCGGATGATAATTCAAGAATGCTTATGTCTACGATCATGAAACTTCATAGGTACATTGATCATGACTGGCAGATGAGCCCTATTAATTTTCAGGTCACTAGGTCAAAGGTCAAGGTAACAGTAACTCAAAACAGTAAAATGGTTTCCGGGTGATAACTCAAGAATGCTTACGTCTATGATCATGAAACCTCATAGGAACATTGATCATGACTGGCAGATGACCCCTATCGATTTTCAGGTCACTAGTTCAACGGTCAAGGTCACAGTGACTCGAAACAGTAAAATGGTTTCCGGATGATAACTTAAGAATAATTAGGCATAGGATCATGAAACTTCATAGGTACATTGGTCATGACTGGCAGATGGCCCCTATTGATTTTTAGGTCACAAGGTCAAGGTCACAGTGACTCGAAATTGTAAAATGGTTTCCGGATGATAACTCAAGAATGCTTAGGCCTAGGATCATGAAACTTCATAGGTACATTGATCATGACTGGCAGATGACCCCTATTGATTTTTAGGTCACTAGGTCAAAGGTCAAGGTAACAGTGACTTGAAACAATACAATAGTTTCCGGGTTATAACTCAAGAATAACTAGGCCTAGGATCATGAAACTTCATAGGTACATTAATCAAGACTGGCAGATGATCCCTATTGATTTTCAGGTCACTAGGTCAATGGTCATGGTCACAGTGACAAAAAACGTATTCACACAATGGCTGCATATACAACTGACAGTCCATATGGGGGTATGCATGTTTTACAAACAGCCCTTGTTCTATTTTCTACACTGGATCAGGTTAACTCATATATTTAAAGGTTAAAAAATAATAATTTGGAATAGGGATTTTTTTCAATTGGGAAAATAACAACCAGATTTGCATTTGGAATGGGGCCGAATTTCGGACCTGTGGCATAAGGCGGAAAAGGCCCTACATTCAATAACAAAGGGTAATTAAGTGTTTCTCTCATGCGCATGTCTTTGCAAGCTTGATAGAAAACTTAGTGGGTCTGTACACATCTTTTAACGCGTCGTAACATTTATTATAATTGTTCCTATCGGCATAGCTTTCAACGGCTTTTATTCGGATCAAAGCATCTTGTATCTGACAAAGTTTATGCTTATTTTGTTGAAGGCATCATTACTAGCTAGGGACGTTGGGTTTCTTAGGTAGGCTTTGTGGAGGTGGTGTTTCTCATCCAATAACTGTTTAATGTCCTCTCATCAAACCAGTCCTTGTGTTGTTTGCCCCAAGGGTGTCTGTGGTTGTAGCATAAATCAGTTTTCTGAGTAATGCCCAATCCTACGCGCTTCAAGAGCATTTACAAAGGAAAGCTTGCAGCTGGCAGTCTTTAATTTGGCAATGTTCATCTCGCCCGTAACGCTGTCTCAAGATAACATAGTCAATAAGATACTGGTGGTTTGAGCGAGGATGCATCCATGACGTTCGGTAACGGGCGTGAAGGGGCAAGATAGTGTTTGTGATCAGAATTTTATGCTCATCACATGTCTGGAGAAAAAAAAGACCATTGCTGTTGCAGCGGACCACTCCATGGTGTCCAAGGACTCCTTTCTAGTCCATGCCAACTCTTGGGTTGAAGTCAATTAAACGTTTAGCTTGTCTCAGCGTAACATTATTTGATTATTTTGGTCACCTGTGATGTTTATCTTATTGATATACAAATAAAGCGAATTACGACTTATTATAGTTACTTCTTGTGATTTGGGTAAATATGGGAAATTATAGTTATTAAAGTTATAACATAGTCAGTGACAGCATTTAGTTGTAAGTTTTTATTGAATGATTGTCATTAAAGATAAGGTCAGATTAACCGAAAGTTTCTCGTCGCAAAAAAGTGGCGACAACTTTTTTGGGTGTCAGTGAAAACCCTGCATCACCAGCAAAGAAAGCATGTTCGACTGGTTGGTAAAATTAGTTAAAATTTTAAATTTAAATAATCTATCAAAGTAAAACAAACATGAACTAGTTCGCATTTTTTAGCATATTAATTTCCTAATATATTTTTTCTGACACGAGGTCCGACAGTTTCGGTAATTATCCCAGACCTCAGCAAATTTTATCGGAAATGTCCGCGGTCCGACGTCTTTTGCATGGATTGCACTTCTGAAATACACAACCTGAATATAGCTACGAAAACTGGGGTTTTCATTACTGTTACTTACTGTTTTAGCATATAGATACATCGAATGCCGAAACATTTTATGTCCATACACTGAGGTCGACTTTTACATTCCGCACATTTCACATCATCCAAATGCTTACAAAGCCTAACAAGTTGAGCTGTTTAAGCTCTCTAAGCTGTTTTAGCTCTTCAATTTGATATAACCACTCACACGTAAAAGTATACATCAATCATTTGTAACACAGTCATGTAGCGATACTTTTATCAGACTGTGTAAGCGTCACAACGCTTGCGTTCAACCAATGTGTTTGCAACGGTTAATGTCCAAACTCAATTGAAATGCTCATATTTCTCATGTACTATTATTAACAACTTCAAACGAAGTTTTTGTAAGAGTATGTGTATGCGATTCACATCTTACTGTCGAGAGATTAATCTTTAAATCCATGAATGCGCATTTAGCTTATAGAGCTCTTCTCTCGAAAGATCAGATAACGTCCGACAAGGTTCGTGATCAGGCCATTATAATACGAATTATTGCGTTGTTAGCTTTTTGAACATGTCACCGTCTTTTCTGAATGAATACAACAAGATTTCATAAGATAAGTTCATTTTTGGAAAGTTGGGAATGTTTTGCACTGTCCCTGAATAGGTCTAGATCGTTCACGTTCGTCATCAATTGATCCGAACATTAAAATGTTTTGTAGAAGGATACATTAATAATTTGAATCAAACTCACGTCTTTTAATGTTAACTTTGGACGTAAGACCCAGCAGAAGTAAAGAGGACCCAACAAGTATATTCAGCCTAATGTTTCCTTAATATAATAACAGCATTATCACACACATACATCGGCGTTAGTTGCCGAA
The DNA here is from genome assembly GCF_020536995.1 of Dreissena polymorpha. Classification (NCBI taxonomy): domain Eukaryota; kingdom Metazoa; phylum Mollusca; class Bivalvia; order Myida; family Dreissenidae; genus Dreissena; species Dreissena polymorpha. The sequence goes on along the minus strand of NC_068363.1, from coordinate 74,495,920 downwards.
ATGCCGTAGTTTATAAGCACATAATAAAATATACATCTTTAAACCTACATGATCCAGAAAGACAGATGAATTTCGCGAAACAGTCAAACATTTCAAGATAACAAGATATGGTTTTATGGCCACGTGTCAATAATCGTGGTTTTAATAAATAATTGGGAAGGAAAATGAAATTACTACAGTGTGAACATAATATAACACCTGCTATACTTGTTTTTATTCTTGTGAACCGTTTATCTCGTTTAATCTTAACTACATACATTATGCAAATGAAACCTCATTCACTCGATAACCTAAACTACTTGTACGTTGTTATATCGTTAACTCTGCACTATTATGTTATGACATGTACACGATGATGTAAAACTATATATTTGAGACGCAGGGGCGTAGGTAATGGGGAGGCAGGGGTGGCGGCCGCCTACCCAATATCTTGTCGTCGTTATATAAATAAAACGTAAAATCCCCAAAAATCGCAGCCCCAAAACCAGTATTTTTGTAATCACGCGCCGTCAGTGCAGAAGCCATGTGTCCCCTCTGCTCCGAGGTTGCCAATAGTGATGTGTCAATATCCCTTGTTAGGTGTCATAAACCAGGGGCCCGAGTAAATGTCATTGCGTTAATTGTTTTATTGTTCTTTTCCGTGATTGCACTGTCGGTGTTTTGATTAAGGACATGCTTTTTTAAAATTTTAATTGATCGCTTTAATTCAAAGGTAAAAGCCACTTAAACAATTTAGAGAAAATATACGCGTTAAAAACATTCATTTGAATGAAAATAGTTTTGTTCTCTAAGTATAACAGTTAGTATTTGATTAGAAATCATTGAAACAATATCATATATGTTATTGTATAATGTTCAAAATGAGTAATCTTAATAAGCCTCGAAATTTTGCATTTCCTAAGCGTACATTGGTGAAGAAAAAGCCAGAACAGTGTTCATTCCAATCTAGTTGGTTTAATTCGTTCACATGGCTCCACTACCATGAGGTATGTATATAAGTATTAAATTTTTATTCGCGACCGTTCTTACCATATGAACCTAACGTCGATCTAAATACAAACGAAATTTTGAAAAAAAACCACAACAAACAAATAATACTCGTATTGTTGCTTAATAATGTTTTTTTTATTATCATTAATATTTAACACAAAGTTAATTACATAAACAATGTTATTCTTTACAGAGCCGGGTCCTTGCGTCCGCCTTCCCAATGTTTGGAGGTTATCTACGCCCCTGAGACGGGATACCTCGGAAAAGCAGATCAACGCTCACAGCACGGGGGATGTGGTCTCATAAAGGGAAGATAATGGATCGCAGACAGCTAGATTTCCTCGCCATCTTACGAGGACAGATTCAAACCGAGCCATTTCTTTACTGAACCAAAAACATGAACATTGTTAGACGAACAAATCTTAATATTACATCAGCGACTCTACACATTCATATATAAGACAGATTCAAACCGAGTCACTTTTTTCCTGAACCATAAACATGAAAATTGTCGAGATGAGTGTAACAGGGTATTCACTCTGACACTTATCCTTTAATATTACTAACCCAAACAAGACTGTGAGCGAGTATCAGTGTGGGTGCTAATTGGTGAGTGAATGAGTTACTAACACTGCATGTTTTTATGTGAGATGGTTTAACCATAGAGTTTCAATGGTTTTATACACTAGTATAGTGTCATTCCTTCATAAAATCTCGTAAGAGATAGATGAAATAAAAGTTGGCATTTTCCATTTGCCAGTATATATTTATTTTAAAACTAAGTCTTCAGGTCGCTGGTGAGTGTTCTTTTGTTGTTCATATCAATACATTGTATTTTATTTATTTACTGTAATACAAATGTTTTTGCCTGATGATAATGTAATTCAATGCAATATGTAATTTAATATTGTAATTTGAATTTGTTATTCATAATTGTTTTTGTTAATTTCAGGCCATCATTGCCACCATTATTTACATATTAATAATACATAATATGTAAAGCAAACCCATTTGTGTTCTACATACACAACCCGGCTACAAATGGCGTCCAACGTCTTTTTGTGATGGTCAGGACCTAAGAGGGAACTAAGAAGCCCAGGAACGTATCGGCTGCCTCCTAGAGGATAGATCCCCACTGTCCACTATCTACATCAGACGATAACCACGGCTGTCCAGTACATCCTGGATTTCCATACCAACGGCTACAAACGGCGGATTCCTTACCGCAGAGATAAAACCTTCATCCAGATAGCCAGGTAACAGTTTGGTTCCAAAGCGAGGAATCGAAACCCAGCCGAATTCAACCCGAATTCAACAGCTGAGAGTTTGACGTCATCCAATGGTCAGACAAGACAGTTTGACTCTCATATTTCGCTTGTCGAAATATTATTTGCAATTGTGCCACTCGTGTGCTTAAGCAAGTATCAAACTTTAAACGTTTAAGTGAACCCCAGTGACATTAGACGACGAAGGACCAGAACCGTAACAAACGATTTCCAGCGTATATGTTACACCACGGAGCGTAGCGTATATTGTCATCTAGAGTCCGAGGTTAAACTACAGTGACCGAGTGAACTAAACCAATCTGTGGACATCTTTTATTTTGTGACAATAGTTTAGTGTTTTAATTGCGTTTTAAAGGATATTAGGATATTTGGAACATAAATTGTATGTAAGTACCTGAATCTGTTTTCAATCTTCCAATACTTTGTATCATTTGATATTTTTTATTATTATAATAGCAATATTCTGTTACAATTGCCTTAATTTAGAGTTATTGTGCTTGATTTTGAACTCCCATTATTTAGCAGATTTTATATGCTTTGTGGATTTGAATCAATTAGGATTCTTTAAATGTGATATAATTTGAAAAAAAGTGCTATTAAATCTCAATTTTGGAGTATTCAGATATATTTTGTAGGTTGGAATTTCAATTGTGTATTGACCCTTGACGTCACTAGGTTTTGTGTAGTCCACATTGTTGTTGTTAAAGCTACAACGGAAGACAAATGTGAGAGTAAAATGTATATGTGTTTAGGAAATATCATTATTTTCTTTAAAGAATAGTGTTTGTGTAAGTATTACCTTGTACATAGTCTGCATAACTGTGATATTTTTTCTTTTGCATGACATGAAGTATAACTGTTTATTTAAATTGTCTGTATAAAAATATTATTCATCAGTAGACACGGAGCGTATAGTGACAGGAGTTGAAACGAGTATTTGACCCTTACTGTAGTCAATTCAAATTTATGCAAAAACTAATCATCCGATTTTATTGGTTTATACGTTATCTTGTTAATTCCTCTTTCAAAATCTTGCTTAGGAGAATATAATTCTGTATACGATAGAAAAAAATGGGTTTAAAAATTAAAGTAAATAAAGAATGACTTTGTACGAAAGTAGCTCGCGGTCATAACGCTCCGAACTGATGCTACGGTCTTGGCGAGTATGCTTTTGTTTAGATACCGACCATTAAATTTCCGTTGCCAGGATTATTATATTTTTTATCGATTATATTGTTCACGAAACATATCAATAAATCTTACTATTAATGAAGCTTAATAAATTAACGATTTCAGCTCTTGTTTATAACACTGAAAGGGTGATAATTTTATATGAGACCTCGTATATAGCGGACCCTCTTGATATTTTCGGCTTTGCACACTTCAAATACAATGGGTGTGAAACACATTCGTTTGTTGTTTATTATCAGAGAGGTTATTATGTATAATGATATGAAAGGTGATGAACCTTAAATTATCAATTAATTAAACTTATTTAAAGATTCTTGAAAATCGCGGTCGGTGTTACGCAGATCATTTCGTATTTTGACATCAGTGCATCATGTCCAACTATTCAAAACCGGATTTTGTTCACTGGGATGATGACGACTTAGATTTAGACGAATTGTTAGGTGATTACACATGTAGCAGTGATGATTCTGAGAATGTTAAACCGTGTAAGAATGTAAAAGTGACAAAAGCAGTCGAATCAGTGGGTGTCTACCAGTGTACAGAGTGCCCAAAAACTTACAATACAATGTATCGATTTCGGGGTCATATGATTTCCAAGCACGGATACGAAAGAGTGAATGGTAAATATTCCATTTGTTTCATCATGCTTATTTCATCGATTGCATCTGAATCGGAGGGCATTATTGCTAGTGGTAAAGATTAACAGATCTTGTTCAGTTTGAAAAAGGTAAATTGTTTTTACTCCATTACATGTTTGTTATAATCATTCTTGATTTTAGTTGTCTTTCACTTGGAATTAATACAATAATAGAGAGGTCATTGTTTGAAGCTTTGACACCTTGATTAAGCCTCATCAGGGGTGTGAGTGCTTGATTGTAATACCCATTTATGGCACGCTCTCAACCAGCTCTTGTTTATAACACAGACAGGGTGATAATTTTATTACGAGACAGCGTATATAGCGGACCCTCTTGATATGTTTCGGCTTTGCATACTTCAAATAAAATGGGTGTCAAAACATTCATCATTTGTTGTTTATTTTCAAAGAGGTTAATATGTATAAATATATGAAAGGTTATTTACCTTCAATTATCAATTAATTAAAACTATTTAAAGATTCTTGAAAATCCCTGCCGAAAAATATCAAGAGGGTCCGCTATATACGCTGTCTCGTAATAAAATTAACACCCTGTCTGTGTTATAAACAAGACCTGAAATCGTTAATTTATTAAGCTACATAAATAATTAGCTATATTGATATGTTTCGTGAACAAAATATTTCAATATATTCCATAAAAAGATATAATAATCATGACAAAGGAAATTAAATGGCCGGTATCCAAACAAAAGCATAATCGCCAAGACCGTAGCATCAGTTCTCTGCATTAGGACCGCGCGATACTTTCGTACAAAGTCATTCCTTACTTAATTTTATTTTTAAAACCATTTTTCTTCTATCGTATACAGAATTCTATTCTCCTAAGCAAGATGTAATTTTTAAAACTGAACTCCAAATATAAACGCTACAAATCGGTATAAAGTACGAACATGTCAACCGTAAATCTAGACTCTAAAACGGTGTGATATTTGCAAAAGTTAAAGTTGTAACTCGCCGGGCTGCCCAAATCAGAAGAAAAACATAATATATATTTATATACCTGAAAACTACGTAACGTAGGCTTTCTAATGATATATAATCGGCCGAAGAGGTTCTTATGGCCATGGCAGAGGTCAGGGTTATAAAAACCGTGGTCAAGGCCAGAGTTTTAGAGGCCGTGGCAGAGGTACATATCATGATACATCTGCTAGTATGTTGCAGGCTAAACAGAGGCTGGTAAACAAAATGGCCAACACAAATTGTATTCCAGATTTGTGGGTGAATCATATAAAAGCAAAATTAGTATCAACGGATGTCTGTTCACAGCATAGATTGATTCTGGTTCCATAGTTACCACTATTTCTGATACTGGTTTAAACTCTATAAGTGAAAATCCTGGAATTTTACCTTTAGACACACTGGGTTTGAAACTTAGTACCGCAGATGGTTCTTTGTTGAAGTACTGCGGGTATATAGAAGGTACACTGTGCGTTCCTTCTATGTCACACATTGCTTTGGATGTGCCAAGTTTAGTTATGAAAGATAACTCTTTAACAGAGATTGTCCTATAATTGTTGGCACTAATGTTATTAGACTCATGCGTGATATGGTTTCCCACAATGACAGTGATGTCATTCCTGAGGAATGGAACATTGCCATTGCATCCTTGAATGTGACGTCATTTGCGCCAAACGATATAGCAAAAGACCAGTTAAGCTTGGCCCGTTTGAAACAGTGTCTTGGAATTGTGTGGCTAGAGTGGTGAATCATGCTATAGCCAATGTAGTCACTGAAAATCATGACCCCTCAGCTAATTACTCTGTATGTCCAAGAGTTATCAAAATGCAACAGCATGGCAATTGTTGCAAAATTTCTGTGAAAGTTTGCAACATGACTGGCAAAAAAACAATTTGTCCTCAAGTTTTCAGAATGACTCTCAACAGAAAACACCAGTAATTGAGTGTACCAATGACCTGGGATTTAAGATTGATACTGAACATCTGACACATGAACAAGTAAAAAGGTTTCAACAAGTACTAGGAAATAAGTCACATGTGTTTTCTAAAGGTCCCACTGATATAGGGTGTACAAATCTTCTTAAACACAAGATTGTGTAAGAAGACCCAACTCTTTTTAAGCAGTCAAACAGACGAATACCCCCAGGGTTGTATGAAGAGGTGAGACAACATATTAAAGAAATGTTGGAGTGAATGTCATTCGTGAATCAGAGTCACCCTTCAGTTCCAATGTAGTGTTGGTGAGGAAGCGTGACGGTTCACTTAGATTCTGTATTGATTGGAGACAACTAAATACACGAACCAGAAAAGACGCTTACAACTTACCAAGATTTAATGACATTGTAGACAGTCTTTCTGGTGCCAGATATTTTTCCAAACTGGACTTGAGGTCACGTTATTGGAATGTGCAATTTTCAATTGGAAGAAGAAGAGAAACACAAAACAGCCTTCAGTGAAGGAAACCTACGTTTCTATGAATGGAACCGATTAGGTTTTGGAATTTGTAATGCCCCTAGTACTTTTCAACGGCTTATGGAACGTTGTATGGGCGACCTACACTTGAAGGAATGTCTCATTTTTCCTTGATGACATTTTGGTTTATTCCAGAACATTTGAAGCACATATTGAAAGGCTCCAATCTGTATTTTCACGCCTTGCTGAAAATGGTTTGAAGATCAAACCCTCCAAATGTGAGCTCTTTATGGCATCTGTGGTGTACCTTGGTCATGTGATCAGTGAAGATGGCATCTCCACTGACCCTGAAAAGACCAGTGCGGTCACTAAATGGCCAGCACCCAAAAACATTTAAGAACTGAGACAGTTTCCTGGCTTTGCTGGTTTTTACAGAAGGTATACTGAGCACTATGCTCAGATAGTTGAACCACTCAACGACCTTCTGAAAGGCCATGACACCACAGGCAGGGCCAGCAAGAGCAAGAAACGGTCTTAAAAGACCAATAAACCAGCTGTTTGGTCTTGGAGTGACGCTCAAGATCAAGCCTTTGAAACTATCAAGCGAAAACTGACATCCTCTCCAGTACTAGCATATGCACAGTATAATCAGCCCTTTATACTGCACACAGACGCATCAGGTCATGGCCTTGGTGCTGTCTTGTACCAAAATCAGGATGGAGCAGAAAAGGTCATTGCATGTGCCAGTCGTGGACTGAGGCCTTCAGAGAAACGCTACCCAGCACATAAGCTGGAATTCTTAGCGTTAAAGTGGGCAGTTACAGAAATGTTTCATGATTATCTTTTCGGTTACCAATTTGTTGTCTTAACCGATAACAATCCACTGACATATGTGACCACAACTGCTAAGCTTGATGCCACTGGCCATAGATGGCTGGCAGCATTGACTGCATACAATTTCGGCATAACGTACAAACCTGGTAAGCTAAATATTGATGCTGATTCTTAGAGCAGGATACCTGAATTTTCTTCAGATTTGGTCCAAGCCATAACACAGGCATCTGAAGTACAAATGCCCCTAGCAGAATGTATTGCCATTGATTTCTGTCCTCTTGCTGCACAAGAGGCCAGATCGCCATTGCAACCTGCACAAAGGACTGACTGGAGTACAGCTCAGGCTCAAGATCAGTACTTGGCTAGAGTACTTGACCTCTTAAGGAGCGGTATACGCCCCAGAGAGGAGGCACTCCGTAAGGAACCACACGAGGTACAGCTGTTACTCAGAGAATGGAAACGACTCACTATTGAGGATAAACAGCTGTACCAAACCACTTTTTTAGATGGTCAAGTCATTAAGCAAATGGCTTTACCCAGTGCATTTAGAGAACAGGCCCTTAAAGGTGTTCATGATGATGTTGGACACCCAGGCAAGGACAAGTCCCTGTTTTTTGCCAGGCAGAGATTTTATTGGCCCCATCTAGAACGAGATCTAGAACTGAAAATTCAGGGTTGCACCAGATGTATTTTGAGGAAACAGACAGCTGGTCTGGTAAATATCAAGACCACAAAACCCATGGTACTGGTTTGCCTGGATTTTCTGTCCCTAGAACCATCAACCAAACTGCCACTTCTACAGCAAAAGCCTTGTATGACAACTTTATATGGTACTTCTCATTTCCTGAACGCCTTCACAGCGATCAGGGCAGAAATTTTTAGAGTAAGGTAATTCAGGAGCTTTGCAAAATAGCTGGAATTGAAAAGTCTCGCACAACCCCATACCATCCAATGGATAACCCAGCGGAACGATTCAACCAAACACTCATAAAGATTGGAAATCCTTTGTAGGTCCCATGGTGCAAGCCTATAATGCCACTAAAAGTGACGCTACAGGATATTCGCCCCACTATCTCATGCTTGGGTTGCATCCCAGACTTGCGATAGATACATTCATGGGTACCGACCCCGGGAATGAAGGATCTTCAGACCCTTCTGGTTACATACACAAATTGCAAATTCGCATGCAGCAAGCCCATAAGCTGGCTGCTGAGGCCTCTGTGAAGCAAGGTGTAAGGAATCAGGCATTTTACAACCGCAAGGTTAATGCCACCAGTATTGAGGTCCATGATAGAGTTTTAGTGAAAAAAACTCATTTTGATGGTAAGCACAAGTTGGCTGACAGGTGGGAGTCTGAACCGTATACTGTCATGGAAATCCCAAATTCTGACATTCCAGTATACAAGGTTAGGCGAGAAGATGGTACTGGTCCTATCTGAACACTGCATAGGAATTTACTGCTGCCAATAGCAATATTCCCTAGTACTTCACCCACTTCAATTCACAAAAATGGAACTCGAAATCCTAAAAGGATTATGAGATCCCAGTCAAAACCCATGGATACATCCGATAGTGACTGTTCGTCCGAGTCAGACACTTATGTCATTCCGCAGCGGAGAGTCGGATATGTACCTGGGTATGTCACAAGACAACGGACAAACAGTCCGGTTGTCAATGCCAATTCTGAGATTCTCAGTCCTTAAGCTCAGACACCGTCAGCGGTTGATAGTAGTAGGTCTGAGCAGTCAAACAACTCACTTAATTTGTTTAGGGATCAACATGCCACAAACTCGGGAGTTAACTCTCATGTTAGTGAGTTAGTAGGTCAGCCAGTGATTAACCAATTTCAAGGTGAGACTCAGACTTCATCACATACAACGCAGCAACATACACCACAGGTTGTACAACATACAATAATGCGCCCAGAACCAGTTGGCAGACCCCAAAGGCTAAGGCAACCTCCAGATAGATATGGAGAATGGGTCATGCCAATCTTTGCTTAGGACTATAATGACTGTTAAAAGGAAGTCCATATTTATTATGTATAACTTCATTAGTATACATAACAGTCCCTATGAAAATGCATTGTCTATCTGCTTTTCATGAAAATATTTAAACATATTTTAAAACAATTGTTTTAAATTGATTTTGTTTTTGCATGTTTTTATTTCTCATATTTCAATGGTTTAATAATATTTAGACCTGATAAATGGTATTGTTTAATTTTCATCTTGTGTACAAAGTCTTCTAAAGTCAATGTAATTGATAGGATTACTGTTTACTAAAGAACAGTTTTCATTATATCATTATCAGGATATATTTATCAATATTTTGGTCAGTAAATAGACTGTTTTAACAGATTGATTTATTTGCAATCTAATAATTTATATTGCAATTAGTGTGTGTATTTAGATTAAGCATTCTAAGTTGAATTATTGTGCATATTTCCCCTGTATATATATAGCACCAACTATGTTTACATTTGATTGACAAGTGGGTCTACTATTAGCTGATTGAACAGCTGTTTTCATACATATTGTATATAGGTCAGGAATTTTCCCACGCACTTTGTAAACACTTGCTACTCCGGTGGAAAGTGTACTTAAGTAATGTGAATTGCTGTTATAGTCAAGGGTGTACTATGGTAGGGATAGGTTATTTAAATTTTTGTGTTATATGTTTAAAATGTCAGGAGCCATTTTTTCCAACAGAGGGAGTATGTAATAGGGTATTCACTCTGACAATAATCCTTTAATATTACTAACCCAAACAAGACTGTGAGCGAGTATCAGTGTGGGTGCTAATTGTTGAGTGAATGAGTCACTAACACTGCATGTTTTTATTTGAGATATTTTAACTATAAAGTTTCAATGGTTTTATACACTAGTATAGTTTTATTCCTTCATAAAATTTCGTAAGAGATAGATAAAATAAAAGTTGGCATTTTCCATTTGCCAGTATATATTTATTTTAAAACTAAGTCTTCAGGTCGCTGGTGAGTGTTCTTTTGTTGTTCATATCAATACATTGTATTTCATTTATTTATTGTAATACAAACGTATTTGCCTGATTATTATGTAATTCAATACAATATGTAATTTAATATTGTAATTTGAATTTGTTATGCATAATTTTTTTTGTTTATTTCAGGCCATCATTGTCACCATTATTTACATATTAATAATAAATAATAAATTTAGCAAACCCACTTGTGTTCTACATACACAACCCGGCTACATGAGCAAATTGTTATAGTGCATTCGGTTTTCGTTATATTCGTTCCCAAGACAAATTCAAACTTGTATATTTAATCGTAGAAGTAATTTAAACCTTATCGACATTAATAAATCAATATTCGAAGGATCAAACTCCTCGCACATCAGCTTCCAAAGCATATTTGTGTACTCCTCAAGAACAGTGTACTCAAATCATCAATACTTATTTACTTGAGATTATACAATGTGTTCAAAGCATGTATAAAATGACAACAAGAAAGGTTTTCGTTATTTAAAACTAGATATATTTGACATAACCCGCATATTCTAGTCAGACTGCGGATACGCATTTCGGTGTTCATCTTATGCATCAAAACACAAAAATAGTTCTGAAATCGAACATATGTTTTTCTATTGTAAATTACACTTTATCCAACCTCTGCGTTGATGTCGAGCTAAATAAAACAGCGTCTGACATAAATTTCTTATCATATCGTTATGCTGTTATTGGCCTGATACAAAGATGCCTTACATATTTTTTTGTACGGTTGGTACGAGTTTTTATTACAAAAAATTCACGACATCGTCCCGATAATACCTCTATGATATTTTACTTCAAAAACATTGTTCCTGGGGCACCAACTGGTATCACACAACAACTCCGCCAATATTTTGTAATGTTAGATCTTCCTGATAGCACACATTTGACTTAATTACGCTCTGTACATTTTACGATACACACACTTGGAACTCTTTTTGTAGGAATGTCGTTTAAAAGTAATAAAAACATCGACTTGTGTCAGAGGCTTCAATGCGTTCAATGCATCAATGAGGGATACGATGATTTTCACAGTTATCTTTTGACGATGATGTCACAACAATTAACCTTGCCCATATATAAAACCTGAACGAATTAGACAAACCGGTTTAACACGTTTAACTATCGCCGTCTAAATAATTTATTCTAAACAACAAATAGCTTACATGTTAAAACGCATAATATACAAGTTTCACATTCAAATCCGGTTTCGTTTTTTCATGTTTGGAGCTGGTATTTTCATTGTGTTTTCAACAGGGTAAACAATCGCTATGTACAACACAGTTGTGGTTACGCTGTTGTTTACAGTCATTAATTTAACGCAGCTTCTGCAATACACCTTCGCATAAATTATTAATAAGAACACCCCCTTCCTTCAAGACTTGGTGCTTCAGCAGAAAACAGCGTGTTATCTATGCAAATACACTTCAGATGGAGGCTTGGATTGGGTTTTGAAAATTTATGTTTACATTTTTATGACCCCTTTCGAAGAAAAGGGGGCATATAGTGTTCGGAATGTCCGTCTGTCCGTCTGTCTGTCCGTCTTTCCGTCACACTTTGCGTTTCACAATACTAGCCATAGTCCCTCTCATGGTATATCCATAGAGGCTTATTATTTATTGCCATACCTTCAAAGTTCAAACCGAAGCTGTCAAAGACAGAGGCGTCATGTGTGTTGACCCAGGCCATTTTGACATAATGCCAATGAACCTGCAAATAAACTACACTTTAATATGTGAAAATTCAATTCAATTAACTTAGTTGAATGATTGGGGCATCTATTTTATTCAAATGGTTTATGATGTAACACTATAAGTTAAGCCATTTCTGACTGATATTGTACAGTGTGATACAGTGTCATTAAAATAACATTGGGCAAGAGCGCAACTCGATCAGAATATAACTTTGCTACCCTGTATCTCATTGTGCAGTGTGAGATTGATGTTTCTCAGCTGTTCATATGTATACTGACTGTAAAATTCATAAATCTAATTTTGACAGAACATTGGTAATGCTGGGTTTGCAAAGTTTACCACTTATAATCGGTGGGGCAGATATTGCAGACATCATACAGTGCATTATTTGATAGACGAAAACTTCAAAACTTTAAGTGAAAAAGGTATACATTGTATCAGTAAATTGCGTCGACAACTAACTTGTATAGCAACGTCCGAAATATACAATATCCGAATTATAATTCACCCTTTAAAATTCAAGATATAATGACAAATGAACTGTTTTACTTTAAAAGAAACCATAAAACACATTTTTTTTTATAAAAATTTAACAAAGATAACTTAATACTTACCTATTTAACGAATTAATTATCCCAACATCACAAATTTCATTTCCCAATGACGTTGAATGCAGAGAATGATCACAGGTATTGGGCGCGTGGCCAAGTCACTTTAACACTATCAATATGTCATAAAACAACTTTTTTCATCAAAAAAATCAATAAAAAAAAATCTGATATAATATATATGAACAAGGTAGGTATCTCTTGACACAGGAAAATCACCTACATCAACATTTTTAAGCTATTAAGTGCCTAAATGGCGGTCGATTTTCGTAAACTATGAACTATTTTGTTGGGAAGGGATGCCTTGTGACGAAAAATGACCACTAACGGCTACTTGCCAACATAAACTACAAGAAAAACTTCTCGAACTCGTAGAAATGCTAGGTCGGCTTCGTTTTGATCGAACGTTCAGTGCCGATTTTTACAAGAGTAAAAGTATCGAAATACCCCAGCTACCGAACATAATCCGCATTCGTACAATAAAAAAAAACGAGTTTATCAACTTACAACACAGATTTGTCCTTTTGTTTGCGTTATAACGTCGAAATCGTTGTAAATCGGGAATTGTTTATCGGCAATTTCGAGTCAAGCTCCATGTCGATAAGACGCTCAATATCGATTACGGTTCTCGGTTTCAGGTTTTCTGTAAATCTAAGGCGCGGAACCAAAAGTTGTATAATTAGCGTAAGGTGAAGGACGGATCATTGTACACGATTGAAATAAACATTCAAACATAACGAGTATATTAGTGTGTGGTGTGGACAAAAAGACAAATCTGTGTTGTTAGATGATGAACTCGTATTTGTTTATTGCATGCTCTTTTTCCATGACTGTGAAAGTTAAACTTTCATGTGAAAAGGATGTCAATTTTTTTCTGAAGTATTTCATTCAACTATTAAATAAAATAAACTGTTTTGCATATAATTTGCCATTTTGATAGGTGTTTGTTAGGTGATCAACATGAGATAACCAGGGTGCCAGAGAAAAGGGATAAACATTTGAGATCTGGTCAGGGCTTCATTATAAAAGTGGTTAAATGGTATACATTTTATATCTGGCCAAATGTTTAAATACCGCTTGACTAAGGATCTTAATTCATCTAGCATGAACACTTGTACAATTTCTTTTTAACACTAAAAATAATATTTAATGTACAAATTAAATATACCAATGTGTACAGATACTACTTAACATATATTGACTGTGTTGAATGTAGGAATTAGCTAAAATATCCATTAGAAAAAAAAGATCAGGGGGTGAAATATTCATTGCCTGAAGCTCTGATGCTGGAGCTATGTTTATATATCTTTAAACACACTGATTAAAAAAGCGAAACAATACAATAATACAACAGAGGGAAAATCATCCCCTCTAAACAACATGATACATAATTATGTATAATATTTTTCGATCTGGATTGGTACACAGCAGGGCCTTTAGATATGCGCGCTGAAGGAGAGAGATGGGAGTGACTTACATTTTGGATTTAATTTAATCACTGAAATTCATCACTGAAGTTACAGTATGATCTCATTCGATATAGATGTACATGATTGTATCAAGCAACATAATTAAATAATTAACATTATAAAGTACTGTTATGATTTCAGTAACATTTAAATGATTTCAGTCAAGTTCACCATTCATATACATTAATTTTGTAAATATTATCAATATAAGTACACTACATGCCAACATATTTGAAATAATACAGTTTGATATACTGTTTATAATGTAACTACACATCCAAGCAGTCCATCAAACCATTGCAACAGAGCCACCTGGTGTGCCAACGCACCAGCAGACAAGTCAAATGCCTTCTGACTTAGCGCATTATACTATTTATAACATATACATTAGTTACAGATACATGTGTACATTTGTATGTGTTTGAAAAAATGTATTATCTTTAATGATATCATCTGACCATGCATGTCCTAGATTTCAAAATCAAGGCCCTGGTCTGACACATTGGTAACATTAACGTTAAAATGTTACTTCTGAAAATTAATTTTTATTGAACTATGTAATGAAATCTTAATCGGGCACTGATTTGTCTTGTTTTAAAACAGTCATAGATCAGTTGCGGCCTCTCGGTGATGACCCATTTTTGCTTCTTGTCACAACCTTAAAACTTTCCACACTTCTTTAATAGCAAATCTGGATTTAGGTGATCTTCAATGGTACATTTTACACTTTAGCTCTGTCACAAGAGTGCTGGTAAAGTCAAGTCACATATTTCAATCTAGGCCATGTCAAACTCAAAGTGTCAAAGACAAATGAAAGGTGCGTTCATTAATTATTGTCCCATTGTTTACTACTGCTGTCAGTTTTTATATAATATAACTGATGACCATCATGTGAAAGAAAATTCACATTATCTTAGTATATCAGGTTTAGCAGCCGTTTAGATAACAAAGTTGGCTAGTTTTCAATGTCGCTTCTGGGGATCAAACCCGCAGAACAACCTCCTGCAATCAAAGACGACACTCTACCACTAGGCTTTTAGGAAGATTCTGAAATTTTTCGATCCCTCGTCAGAGCAACCAAACCAAAAATTAAGTCAAATATTGCTAACTCGGTATTATTGAGTCAGTTCATGAGAGATAATGGAAGATGCAACATCTCTCACGCCCCCTAGCATCGCCTTAAGCAGTATTCAATTCTCAACACGAAAGTGCTGGAGTCATTGATCCCGAGGAACCAGAAAGAACACTTGATTAATGTTCGAAATAAAAGCATTTGCTTAATTACAATACTATTATTTGAGCCAGGTCACATGGAAAGGGCCGTCTAATCAGTATCCAATTAAACTATTTGATATTGTCAGAAAACCGCTTTTAAGCAAACAGCTTTCAAGCGACTGCAGGCTGATCTGGATCCAAACTGGCCACACTCGCCTTAATGTCTCTTTTACTGTGACACAGTTCATTTGACTTAAAAATGATGTTAAATACTAAAATAGAAAGAAACAAATAATACAAATTAGTAATTTGAGTAGTCTTTGTAATCAATGTTTTCAGGACAGCTTGGTGATCTGCAAATCCCATGTGGTATGTTGATATCGGGTATCATAGTCATTCAATAAGTTGCAAAATGCTCGAATACAATTTGCAAAGCAAAATGTGATTTAAATTGATAACTAAAAATACCACTTTTGCCGTGTTAAGCTGTCAAGATCCAGAAAGTCCTGCATTCACATCGAATATATCCTTCGAATTCAATCCATTGTTGACATTAGCAGAGATTTAGTTAATAAATAACTCATATATCCTAAATGACACTTTCTAAATAGCCAAACAAGCCGATGTATGCTGTAAGAAAGTTTTGACACGAGTGTGAACATTCTCTCATGGGCGCGGACATTGTTGAGGCACGAACGACAACTCTGCTGGAGAATGTTATCAATTCTAATCAGCGAGATATGCCGATTAGAAAAATCGAGTAATCTCAATCGGACTGGCTCGGTCTTTTACATAGCTCGCCATTGTGAAGAATTTTTTCATGGTATGATAACTTAGACGAGTGCTGAAGCAGCATCGTCAAAAATAAGTACGCCCTAGGGCGTGGTAAATGTTGACCCCAGAGACATAACAATGAACAGACCTGGAAAGAGAATCACCATGCGATGTTAAACATCAAATAAAAAACCCATGACTCAAGTCATTTCAAAGAAGTTTGATAAAGTAAGTTAACATATAAGTTTGTTCTTGTAATATCTGTGTGTGGTCCGTTTCGATCCCTGATGATCAATTTTAACGAACTCTAAAGAGAAATTTCATACTGTATTACTCACAAAAGTGTCAAACCTTGCCTATAAGTCTATATAAATCAGGTGATCCCGGAGGCTTGGCAAGTTTTGACCTCAGGGTCATGATTTGAACAATTTTACCCTGACTTTTGTGTTTTAAGATAGAACATTTGTTGAAGTTTTCATTTATAAAATCTTTTTTAGCTGCGGTTTGAGCCAAAATAAAATGCCATTTAGAAGATATGCAATGCGAACTTATTTTGGTCATTAATTGAACTTCACTTTTTTCAATGCAGATTTTTTTTTTGTACATTTAGAGTGTAAAGAAATAAATATTTACTAAATAAAAACTCACAATTAAATATGTATTAACTATTGCTAAAGATGTAAACGGCACTCACAATTGCTGACTGATGTGATGCCTGTACTTGTAATTTTATATATCACTGATGGTACTATTTTGAATAAAAGTTTTAACCATAAAATATGTAATACAACAAGTCAATCCTTAAATATCGCCTGCAATGGCAAACTCATGTATTTTTTCACAAGGCATTTATTAGAAAATGTACTTTTTGATCATTAATTTTGAATTTTTATAATGGGTTTAACCCTATCCCAAAGAAGATAAAAATAGTCGGAATCTAGTGTGAATAATTGACATTTTTGATCTTGAAGCATGTGGTATTTGACACGGATTATTTGCCGTTAATAAATTCAGTGGGGAGATCACTTTCAGTGTTTTATTTATTGAAAGTTGTATTCTATTATGTATAGATATATAGATTTTAAATTTCTAAATCAGAATATAGAATAATGTGTGGTGAAATATTTTCACTTAACTTTGTCAACTTATTCAAACAATTCGTTAGACCGGACGGCAACAAATTTTAATATAAACACACTACGTCTAAATTAAGGGTGGTTTAAATACACAGGTGTGTTGTCAATACAAACACATGGATTCTGTAAAAAAAGTAGTATTGCTCTTGTAATATGTATGATTTATGTTGAATCGTTGATCATGATCTTATTGGTTTAAAATGACACAAGGAAAACATGTCCTCCTGTAAAAAAGTTCAATTTACTTGAGTCAAAATGCAGGAACTTGCGACTTATGTAATCCCTAAAATTTCAGAGCAATTCTTAAGCTTCACCATTTTAAACATAAATATAAGTCGGAAAAAACATTCAATAAAAAGAAAAAAAATGTCGGTTTTCGGTTGATTAGCGATTGTATTCACTCGTGATAATAGAAATCAATATTTTCTCTCGTGGGTGAGCAACCTATACAATTTAATTTATGTGATTATTAGTAAAGTAAAATGCATTATCTACTAAAACTAACACCTATTATTGTGCTCTGAGACCTTAAAAACGCCCATTAATCTTCATTTGCAATGACCGCAAGGTTTGGCAGTAGAATTTACACTTAAGTTCCTGGCTGGTGGTATATTTGAAAAGTGATTTTACTATTTAAGACTGGTCACAAATTGCAACAGCACTTGTCATTTAAATATAATGTAAATATGACCACTGTTCTCAACGTCTGTTCACATACGGGCTCAATACTTTGCTTTTTAAAAATCATAAGTTTTCACTGCGCAATGACCACGGCGGATGGCCGGTAAGATGTCACGATTTGTATAACCGCCCGATGAACTCTTGCAACATTACTTGTTTCTTTTTATATCACCATTGATCTTCACGCCTAGTCGCCTGATTAAATCTTCAAATATCACCGATTTGTCCCATGTCTTCTCGTCTATGACATCAGTACTCGCAGTCAGCAATCACGATTGCTATCCACGTCTGGTTGCATATGGCCACATTACCTTGCTGTGTACATATTGCAAAACGACACTGCACAAGACAGCATTAAATAAATTAAGATATAGAAATGTATTGGGGTTTTAGCGTTTCGAAATGTCCAACTTTATATACCCACCAGCGTTAAGTACGTAATTCAAGGCACGCTCCTGAAAGATATGTATTAACTGTTTTGGAATGTTAGCGTGTTTGCGACGTTTTAACCAACCAACACGTCAGACAGACCAATTTTAATCGTCAAGAAAACACTTGTGAAATTTTGATTAGGATTTTTATAAGAAAATACGTGTCCTTTTGTGGAGGGCATTGTTATGGCGTTGTGTACATACGTAAAGCTTAACTTTCTGGGTTTATTGATTTGCTTATCATAACTCTATATCAAATAACTTTGTTTCAAATCGTTCACAAACGTATATGTTTGGTTTTTTATAGAACTTCCATATGTAACTTGTTCAAAGTTTGGCTAAATTATAATTTTCAAAGACAATCCTTGTTCTATGAAAACATGACGTGAAATAACACTCATGGCTAAGACAAAATATAAATTATTTGTTCGTTAATTGCTTATCATCAATCAAAATCGGAAAAATAATAAAACGCTTCTAAAGCCTTTGATTGTTAAATTAGCATTTAAGCTATCATATAATTCAAAAGCTTGCGTTATAAAGTGAAAGCGCTTGCAGTTCTATGCCAACATACACTTAAAAATAAGTTTGTTCAAAGTACATGAATGAATTTTTATTAAAAGCTTCGTATTTTTATATAATATATAACATTCAATTTTGTTATTGAAATTCCCTTCTTAATATCGCGTGTTAATTAAATATGTTTTTCTACGTAATTAACGATAGTGTAAGCTGCACATTCAACTATTGAGAGGCTAACATGAAACTTAATCGAAACTTGCAATTAGACTGTTTGTAATTCTAATTGCTTATTGTATTTTTAAATCGGTAAAACAAGCAACACTTTATATAATGTGTTTAGCGAAGGGACCATGCTTCTTAATTTAAGTATAATTCCTCGTGGTCATACATAAATATATGTACAAAGTTATGAATGGCCGCGGGCAATCACTAGAGACTCGCAGAAAACAATATATGAAACACCCACTGTTCTCATATAGTTGTATAAATTCCAGAAACTATACCTTTTATACGGCTTGTCGGTTCTATAGTATCATGAATGTTCAAAACAGGATGCCTTAAGATTTCAGCCAAAATTGTGTGTTTCCACTAAACCTAACCGACCCTAATGTTGTTTGTTTGTATTCCTTTTTGAGTTTTCAATATCATGTGCTGCATCCGATCGTATTAGCAAAATACAAAGCAATATTACAATGTGATTTGGAAGATTTCTGCGATTAAACATCCTTATTAAAGCCTGTAATAAAACATTAATGAACACAATTTTAGTTTAAATACAAATATTGGGTCGACCTATCGTTTTCGATACTCTAACACCTCGTTAGTGGAAACTACTCTTTGCAAAATCTATCTGCTAGATAGATCATACTATGATGTTTCAGGTTGATATATCAAATAGTTTGCCCCTGATAAAATGCGAGTAAAAAGCAAAGGGAATAACTCTTAACATATGGCAGCAAGAGTTATAGTTCTTGTGTACTTCACAGTCAATTAATGAAAATTTTATATGCTTACTACGAAGTCTCAAATGATACCTCTTTTACTTATCAAACAACTTTTTTTAAATTCGCATTTTCAAAAAATTAATGCCAGGCAATACCACTAACAGCCTAATTTATGTAAGAAAAGGATATTTAAACTCACACTTGTATTTAAGTATTTTCGGGCAAGTAAACTGGCTTTTGAGTAATTTTTTTGCAGCATTTTGAGACATATACAAAAGTTCAAATCCAATATGTCCACGAAACAGTGTTGACAGCATTTTTTAATCGACCTCTCTAGGAGGGTAGTTTTTTCAATTAAAGATAATATTTTAATGATGGTCAATAAAATACTAAATTGATGACATTATTATTTCAAAGATGAGCAATAAAAGTACATACAGAGCATATAAAATACAATTCAGTTCCCTGAATCCAAAACACTGTGTAAAGACAGACTGATTTGAGATAAATAATATTTGAAAAAAATACATACAACAAACATGTCAAAATGGAATTTTATATTTGATCAAAATATATTAAATCTTACTAGCTATATTATATTATATTGCTTACATTTTATGTGCTAGTTTTCTGTAGAAAAAAAGAAATAACATGTGTGTTGGCCACTAAAACATTGCACTTTTTGGGGCCATCCAATAAACCTTTACTTGAACCAAGCAATGGTAAAAAACAACACTTAAAACATCGATTATTATTGACGCATAATTTGTATAATGTTGTTAAACGGTTGCAGCGGATAAACGTTTGATTAAAAGAAAGAATTCTGTTGCGACTGTAGTCATTGCAACCCGAAGCATACTAAGGTTGTAATATATATGAAAACAATTAACGCGACCTTTCCCTCTACGATAAACGATTAATTGTGCAATATAAGCATGTAGACGATTGCAAAAATATTGAATTCTAAAAGATAAATATAATTAAAGTCAATAATATACAAACTTGCAAAATAGATATATACAATACAAAGAATCATTTAACAGGCATGGAAGTATAATAATCACTCCTAGCCAGAGCAAAATAAAGTATCATACAGATACTTATAGACCGCCAAACTGTATTCGGCGTTGAAGAAATAAGAAGCGACAATATTGCTACTTATTGCGCAGTCAGCGTTTTAGGTGCCGCTAACCAATTAGATAAAAGAAATTTTATTATGCATCGAATGCAAATGACTACTAGTTCCAGTTACTTTTAATGGAGTGAATATTGGTTACAAAAAAGTGCAGAAATAACAGAATAATACTTTTGTCGCAATTATGTCGTCGAAACATTTGCTCGCTTATCTTTAACATGTTTTCGTATTTTCGTGACCGTCAATTTTTATTTTTTATTTTTATTTGTCGTGTGCAGGTGTAAAAGTCTATCAATCAAATTAGAAAGTTAGTATGAAATCTGAGATAAATCTGCGTACCATGCAGGAACGAACGCATTAACACGTGTTGTAATGACTAATAATTAGTTAAAAATCCCCCACAGTTGTTATAATTAAGGTCTTTATAGTAAATTAGGTGTAATTATATTCTCATTTGTTGAATATTATTCGGTACGATATTTTGTGTTTTTTTCGAATACAATTTCTGCAACCTTTATTTGCGGTGTAGCGTGTTGTATTCGACTGGGCTTGCTTAACAGATAAGCAGGTGGAGATGTGAGGTTAAATACTATTTTTAAAGTAGACACATGAAAAGCTCTGGAGGTAAAAAAACAAGAGTAAAACATCCATAGATCAGATCAAAATGACTTATTTTCAGTCCCTTTTTTCAATTTCAAACTTTAAAAAAGCTGTGTCATAATATAACAAGTAGTTTATATTCCGAACCTGAGTTTAATTGCTCATGTTTTTGGTAATGCATCATAAATCAAATGAGATCCTTTACACAAACATATTGTCTGCATACACAATGTAATACTATAATTTAATGTCAATTATGTTGATTGACATTATTTAAGCGTAAATAATATGTGAAATTCAAGCACTGTATATGACAAAACATATATATCTGCATCAATATTAATATTGTTTTTGCTCGTGATCAGAAAACTTGCTGTAAAATTGCTGTCGATGAATGCAGAAGCTTTCCGTGTATACGGGTCAGAAAAGGCAAATGTCTAGGGAAGTATTTCATTTTTATATAAAATAAATACATATAATTTTGTCCAATTTTTCGTAGATTTACGAGGTCTTAACAAGCTGGAGAAATCATTTGTAAATTCATGTTTTTTTTTAATTACGAAAATACTTGGAAAAATTACCAACATTTAAAAATGCAAAGGTCTGGGTGTAAGCTAGTTAAAAAACAATTCAATACAATATATCCATACAAACTGACAACAAATCCCTCCTCTCCATTCAAACTGACTACTTATTAGTACAATAATTTTAATAGTAGAAGGTACACACCATATTGAACTTTTTTTCTTGCACTGTGGTATGCTTTGACTTAGTACAGGCCCACCATACGAAGTAGTTCATCAAACATTGAACGAAAAACTCTCGCGGTGTCAGAGAATGAGATTGTTTAAAAGTTTACTGCCATAAGTCAATATATATCATTTGACCCCCAGGGTCTTAGTTAGTTTTGACCTCAGTGCATATTTTAGACAAGACTTAGGAGAAGAAAACTATATGATATTACACACTAAATATCAAAGCTCTGGTCATTCTTGTATCAGTGCATAATAATTTTGAAGTTTATCGATATTTACAATAAGTCGTTACAAATCATATGACCCTTTTGGCGTGGCACGTTTTGACCATATGGGCATGATTTAGAGAAACTTTGAAGATACCTACTATGAGACTATATATCCGGGTCCCTGCAGTTTCAGAGGAGAAGACTATTAGAGATTTCGCTATATACATACACGAAAAACGAGTAACTCCTAAGGCGGGGCTAATTTTGACACCAGGTGCATGAATGAAACACACTTGGCAGCGAACTAACATACCAAATTACACCCATGTGGTTTCAGAGAAGATTTTTTTAAAGTTATAAATCGTATTATCCCCGGTAGTAATCTTTTTTTTTTACCCCAGATGCATTATTTAAAGAAACTTGGTGGAGGTCCACCTTCATCGTGACACAAGCTCTTAAGACATACAATTTTGCGTGATTCTATTTCAATGATTGGTATAATCTAATGAGTGCAATTAAAGCAATTTAACGGGTTTAAATTTAAATATTCTGTCAATACAATTTACACATTAAACCAAATCCTACTTTTTTAAATATCATCACAATTTAAGTTTAGATAATTGCTTTATGTCAATACCAAAACATGTGGTTATTTGATCGAGACCATTTGAGGTCAATGAATTAACTTGGAAAGCCAATATAAGTTTTGGAGCTATTAAAAGTTTCAAAGTTTTTTTTAGTTGTCAACCGATTTAAAATATTGTATTTGGACCATATAATAATTAATGGTCGGTTATTCATGTGAACGTACCAGAAAATAGACCGTACTGTCATTGATATCTTCTGAAAGGGACACATGTTAAGTCACCGTTCGGGATGATGGTATATCATGCATTCCCAAGTAAGCTCCCAGTTGTGAATGTATTTTGACTTTATTATGTAATCTTATTTATGCAGTTTTATTTTGCATATAATTGAAGTTTTATATTTTAAACAATATACAATAAAATAAAAATAAGACATGTAATACAATATTTTTTCTTTATCAATTGAAGAACATATCGAGGTGTATATTATATTGCGTCACTGATCATAGAGTTATTATCACAATAAAACCAGAAGTATACATCGTGCGGATGCGAAGCCTCAAATAATTGTTATTATTGTTATTACAATGTGACCAGATGACACATGTTATGTAATCAGTTGAAATATAAATAACCGATCCTTCAATCGACTATTTTGGGACAGAAACGTCATTATAATACAAAAGATATCGCAACTGCTTGTATGCAACAGTGCAAAGTTGTTGTTATTTCGTCATAACGGGAATGTTTACAGCTGTATATAGTGGTTTGGGATTGCAAAGCTCTTGCACATGCATTCACCATCATGGATTACGTACTAATAATGGATAGCAATTTATTCTCATATTTAAATAAGCCGTATGCATTGAATATGTAAACAAAGTAATTGTAAACACGAGGCTGAAGAGATTTGGGAGTGCACACACATATTCATTTGGACAATCTGTCTTGTACACAATTGTTAGAGATAACTTTAACCAATGCATTAGAATCTGATCAATGTATTACTTGGACAGTTTAGGAAATCTGTAAACAAACACCCTATGTGAAAACAAAACACGTTTTATGTACGATTAAACAATTTAACATACTATAGTGTTTTGTGAATGTATCAGGGATCAAACAATACTGCTACTGCTTCATTTGTCGCGTTTATGTTACGTAAATACAATCAACTATTTCAACCAATCGAACGATTCGAATATTGACGTCAGTTTCTAAATTAAACTTATCTGTGCATGCACAATCGTGTATATAGTCAAAAGCTAACGTGAACCAATGAGCCGTCACATGTTCTCATCGAAACCGTTTTTATGTCTTTAAACTATGATCAAATACATTTTAGAAAATAAAAAGATCAACTATTTTGTGAATTGGATTGTGATTGTTTGGCCAGTTTCACTTTCTGGGAAAGGTTTCGAATTCAGTTAGGTTTAACTTGTAACAGGTTCGACTTGCATGTGTTCAATGTGGTTCCCGATCTAAGCCAGACTAATCGGTATAGTTTTTTTTAAAATAAGTTTTATTTAAGACAACATACTAAATCAAAAACACAACGGTATACAAATACCCCAGATAGCAGTATTTTTTTTATTTCAAACATAATTCTTGCTTTTTTCCCAATTTCTAAAAATACATAAATGCATTACAAACTGCTCCTACTAGAGGCAAAAACAAAAAAACAAACACAACTCATTCCACATAGACCGATGCACTTCAAATATAGCAATTTGTAAAGGCATTCCATCGATCTAGGCGGGGTTTCGAAAGGCAGCGTTTTATTATCAAAAGGCAGATTTTTCTAAATTTTGTTCTGCCACAAAAAAGACATAGTGGATTGTTTGTCGTTTATGAGCGAAACCGAACGCTAAATTGTTAACCTCACGGCAGAAGATCTATAGATTTAGATTACAACTGTCTAGTGTAGTATAATTTTATCTTAATTCAATAATCGCCCGTTTATAACGCCGTTATGCTTTTGAATGCTTTTGCACCGACACTCTGAACCGAGCCTGTCTTTGCGGGAGTAAAGTTCATAAAACTATTGTAGGGTATATTTCGAGTGAGTGTTAAAAAAGCTATTTACTTTATGATTAATTTAAATGACGATTAAAGCCTTGATACTAATTTAAAAAGAATCCGGCGGATATCTTGACAGTTACAGCAAATACGGGTTTATTTTCAAAGTAAGAGATGTTAAGGATTGCGCGAATACAAAATAGCACCTGACGTGCGTTGACCTGATTTAGTATATTCTGTGGATAAAAAAAACAACAAATAACTGGTGGAATAGCGCTAAGCGTATTTTAGGAGTTTCATAAAATCTTTGCCAGTAAATTAAAGAAGCAATTGATACTACGCGCGTTGTGCATTAAAATCGTGTTATAATTTACCATCATACTACATTAGCAACGAGTAAGCGATGATTTACATATTTAATTTTCAAGATATTATCTTAAAGGAACGCTCGGTGTTGTTGTTCACAGCCGCTATTTATCTAAACTACTTATGGCGGTTACCTCTCCCTCCCCCCACAGCCCTCAAACTCCCCACATTGATACCCATTAAAATATGGGGTTAGATAAATTAAGTAGTGGTCAAGGCTTAAAAATGAAAAGCTTTAAATTAGTCTAAAAATGATTTTTCAAATATTGTGACAAGCGGTGTCGGGGTATCGGTCACTATTTTGACAAGTACAAGAGCGTTATAACATCTGGTGGTCTTTGATTTAGGGACCGTGGCTTGTAAACTTTGTAACACAGCATTTAACTTAAAATTATTTAAAGAAAGGACCGTATCGTATAGTATAACGAATATATGTAGAAGTAGAAGCTGGGGTTAACGCCGCTGAACGCACGACGTTTACACTCCATTAACGTTTGGTAAGAGCATCGAACAACAACTGGTTAGAGTTTGGTTCTGCAAACGTAGCTCTAGTAGCCTCCCTTCGATAACTCCTTAAGTATTAAACGATGTATGTATTACATTTTTCGGAATATTTTTTCAACAAATAAAGATGTAGTTGACCCTTCGAATAGAGTCTCCACCAACGGCTTTAAATGTCGTGGTTCCCATTTGACCATTGGAAGATAAAATTAAACAGTTTAAATTAAGTTATGATGCGTGCGTGTTGGCGAGGAACGCATGCAATTTGCAATGCTTAACGTAACAGCTTGTCGTCTAAACCAATTGCACAATAACGACCAACAGTCTCTTCACCTTATCCGTATACGACTTTCGTTTGGTTGAACACATTTGTACCATAAAATATTAAACTTAACGTTATTAAATATCCGAGTTTGTTTTGTCCATTGCTAGCACATTTGAGTAATGTCATGCACACTTTTCTAACTGCTGTGTAGATACATATTTGATTTAAAGCGTTGGTCTCAACCCACTGCGTCAGGCGCAGAGACGCACGATTTAGGTCAAAAGACAGACGCAATGGTTTGATGGAATTTCTGAACCACGCAAGCGCGCCCCGAGTCCGAAGCGCAGTCGTCGCACGGGTTACCTACGAGTATTGATTTTTAAAACGACGTAAGTGGTTTTGCGAATAATGCGTGAATCAAGCGTCAGCTGATCTAAATGCAAACGTGTGTTCATCTCGCGATTTTGATACATTCCTGCGCCTGGTGCTCTTCTGTTACATTGTATACAAAAGTTCGCCTCAGCTACCCTTACGTAACATCAATAATGAATCAAAGGTATATTTTCTTGACTTACTGAGTGGTTTTAGTGTGTTTATTGTCGTTTTGATGGCGAAGAGTGCAAACAATAACCTGAAAAACCATGTACATGTAGTCAGCCTGTCCGTAAAACACATATTAATACGAAATATCACAGCCGAGAAGTCCAGGGGAAGAAGAGAATGACGGATGTAAGTGAGCCACCATCTGAGTTTTGGAATCAGTTCCCTCAATAATAGATCAAATGAACCAATCGGTGTTTTCCTTTAAGTCCGTGGAGGAACTTATACATATTTTTTTACACGCCGAAGTCGATCAGTCACAGCTGTTTTAATATCAGATTCGAGCTCCATGTTGTTTTTGTGGCATTTTTTTCGATCGGATGAATTATTGTATTGTATCTTCCCGATTAAATACCTTTACGTGTAAATCAAAATAACACGAGCCGACCTCTTTTTTACTTGATCACTCAACGCTGCAATGTTTTCAAGATCTCCTTTGTTGTAAGTTGTGGTACTCTGACCCGCCTATTTGAGCGCATTAATGTTTTTCTAATATGTTGTTTTCTTAAACATATAAACGATAATACACTCATTATGCGCATTTTCGACACAAAATTGTATGGTGACTTATACGAAAGATTTTTCTACGGAGGAGCGACAACCTTATTACAATCGCTCGATAATGCTAGGAGATCTGTCGACCGCTGCGTGTCAGGCACACGATATAAGCACATCAAACGCATAATTTTGCACATCCAAGTGAGTCATTTCGGAGATAATAAACATGCATCTACCGTGTAGTAAATGCGCGTCGGCTTAACGATGTACATGTGTACTTCAAAATCTTGCGTCTGGTCTTATATCTACGTCTACACAATAGAACGATAGTTTTGTAAACACATGTCTGAATACATTTACATTATCAAGTAATCGGATGAAGTTTTCTTTCTTGTCTTTCATTGCCCCAAGTTTTGAATAAACTTATCCAAAAAATAAAGTATGTTTTCTTTAGGAAGAAATAAATATGAGCGGATCTCTAGTGACAATACACTGGCTCCAGAACTCAGGGCTCGCAGGTCGCTCTATCCGAACCTAGTAACTCCTCTTCCTCACGAGACGTTAAAACCCCGTGCAGTCAACTATGTCAACACGACTCTTTAATGGAACATTTCCTGTATCACACTATTTACCCCATAACCAATTGACTGGCGCCAGCGAATACATTCTCATTTATTTAGTACTTGTCCTTTACACGGATCAAGCATCTAAATTCTATGTAAAGAAATGGAAACGTCTTGTAGAAATATAATTTTATTAAGTAAAATATCTTTAACCACGTTTTCAATAACAAAACATCACTTATATTTTTTAATCAACGCAGTTGTCATGTCTGCAGTAATAAAATGCTGTTTCACTACCTAAACATCCAGGACAACATTTACTTTTGCAATTAACCTAGTTTGCAGAATGTGCACTGAGTGCGCATCCTGTTTACCCAGTGCTGTTAGCTCTGTTCGCATCTCGCTGCAACCAACTCTCTGTAATAATTCATCACTAGGTTGTTGTTCGTTTAGAACAAACCTCATGGAAATAACAAGAACTTGTTTTGTTCCAAACTGTTAACTGCTTACATTATGGATTATCATTGTGCAATTCAGTAAAACTAAAATAGACCTAAACATACATTGATATTGTTCTGGCTTCCATACAAATGTCCCTTTTATATATTGCGACTTTGAGCGACATAAAAATATGGTCTAGCCATTACTATAATTCCTGCTGTTACCTATTACAAAATCATACGTTAGAGTCTGTTCGTACAAACAAACAACACTGACACAATTTACTTTTGTAATTATCATATTTGCGAATCCTGTTTACGGAATCCTGGTATTTTATATTTGTCACATACCTTCGCAATTACTTCAACAGGGTTTTGCTGTTAACATTATTTGATGCATTGTATTTATCGTTCCGTCTTCACCAATATTCGTTCAATGTCTTTCTTATAACTTCTCACAACGTACACTTGATTATTTGTTATTCCCCCATTCGAAGGAGTTTGGTTAAAGCTTTGATCAATCAGTTTGTCTATAACTTGAGAACTCGTTGACCTACGAATACGATCAACCGAAGGTGTATGGTGGGTATGTAGGTTACATGAGAGTAACGGAAGAAAGGAAGAAGCCTGTCGATTAAGGTTACATATGCGTACACTGAGAGTCGTTGCATGAATGTTACGTTGCAGTCAAAAGGATGATAGAACCAAAGGTTGAGTTCATGATGCATACACTGTTTAAAGTGCTGTATAAATAATGTGTTTTAGTATCAATGTGAAGGCATATGTGTAATAATAAGAACCCTTTTTGGCACCTTATTGTTATATTGATTTCAATCATCCAATCTTAGTATGTTATTTTCTTTAATGCTCAAAATGAGAGCATCAATGTCGGCAAATTTCGGCGAGTTATTTCCAAGGTAAATATATTGACTTACAACGCATATAATTTAGTACATGCTGTTTAAAAAAAAGATTATGGCCTTTTCTTTCGAAACATAAATAGTGATATATTAGAACTGAACAGTAGCTTTGTCATTGTGATAATTGGCATCGAACATTGCAATGTTTTATAAAACAAAGGAGTTTATCTAAGAATGCGTCTCCTAATGAGGTCAATCGGTAAGAGGTGAAGATCCGCGAGTCATGTAATTTTAAACGTTTGTCCACCCAATATATGGAGAGAGCATTATCCTATGATAAGTTAAGGTAGTATGCTGGTGCTACTTGTTGCAAGCAAGACCTCGAGCGAATTAGAGATCAATTACCTGCAACCATATCGTATAATAATTCAGTCGTATCCATGAAAAAGAAATTTGAAACTCGACTCAGTAGAAACATGTAATTTGATTACCAAACGAAATTTGAGCTGGTCTAGAAATATGGAGTTAATGATTTTAGGTTATCTTAAATTCCTATATATCTAGAAGATTCTTTGATGAGTAGAGGTACAGTATCGAACAGAAAAGCTGTTGTTTTTATAATTGAAATGTTAGGAAGGAAATTTAACATGAAGATCTAGTTGTTTGCATAATTTGCCATCTTATTACTTTCATTTTATTTTAATTAATACATTCCCTGTAGGTAACATTAAGTTTAAATCATATCCATCCGTTACCAGCTCTGCATTACTTTAATATATGAAAATGAAACACACAGTTAATGTGAAAAGTTCTTCTCGATTACTTGGCATATTGCAAACTGTATAATATATTATCAATTATTTTTCCGAATTGCATAACACTTTTATTTGATGTATTGTTTAAAAATTAGAATACCTTTGATAATATATAACGTCTCAAATCACACATATTAGCCTACCGACTTGGTTAATTTCGTAAAAAACACATCAAAAACGTTCGGCGATATGTTTTTTCCAAAAATAAACAGCTTTTAACTGTGAGTTGTATTGTTACCTGAATAACCAGTCAATTAACTACACTTGTCTTTTTTGAAAGCACTTATTGATACCATTAGCCTGAAATATTTCTAAATTGCTGAGCTTCCGCTATCATCAAAATCAGGTGCCGTTTTTTCTACGCACGGGATATGTCTATTTCTATGGAATTTAAAGCTGTAACGCTTTTATAACGACTTGAAATAAAATATCCACGGTTTATAGTTTGAGAACTCGTTTGTCTTGAAGACGCTTGAAATACAAAATACATAAATATATTTAGTTCTTCTCTCATTTCATATAGCGTTCAATTCATGGAAAACTGACCACAACGTATATCATAATATTGGCGCGCTAATATATTACTTTGTGTACTGCTCATATGTGGTAAATTGCATAAGATAGTTTATTAACTGAATAGCAAACAGTATTGAAGAAAACTCATGCTCACATGGTTTCTGAAAACAAAGATTGTCATCCACTTAAAGACGTATCAAGGACTGTTTAATATAATAGGAAAAATGAAATTCCAGAAACACTACTAGAAGAAAAGTTTTTGATAACACCAGCTAGTTTTTTTATATATCTAACACTTAAACTTCAGGATCTTCGTAAACTGCACTGTAAAATGACTCGTCTGTATCGAGATCAGTGACTGTAAAACAAGTATTATGCCTGAACGAGTCGCTATTATGGTTGTAATACTGGAACAGACCACTTATGTATAATACGTTGCCAATGCTGTTTCAATGCAAAAGAAAGCGGTATTTAGATTCTAATTAAGGCAATGAACAAGTAATTACATCATTAAAAATTTTATGCGAATGTACTCTCTCTTTAATAAAAAATATTGAAACCTCTTTTCGATGACATCATTAATACAAAACGTCACGAGGGGGAAAATTGTCCAATCAGAAGGCAACGTGTTCGCGAAAAAGCAAAGATGAAATTATTTGCAAAAACGGCTACAGCTATTTTTTATGTGCAATAATCTTGGTTAATACGTCATTATTGAACAATATTTTATATACTAGTATGCATTTCTTGAAACCGTCTAAGCGCTTACTTACACAACTGAATGTGTAACGATTGTAATACCATCATGCTAATTATATTTCAGACTCCCTTAAATGGCGTAAAGATCAAAAGAAATGTGTTGTTGTAAGTAATCGTTTTCTAGTCATGTGCTTATGCAGTTTGTTTGATAAGATGTTTGCTCAGGAAGGGGTCGCAAAACGCCCTTGATTGTGTTAATATTTTTGTCAAACACAGCTGCACTGAAATAACATCGGATTTGTATAAACATAAAACAAGAGAGTTCGCCAGACAAATGTTGCTGTAAATAAAACATTTAAAGAACTAAAGAAAATGAAGCCATGCTTACAAATGTTATACATGATTTACAGGAATGAGTATGGAATGATGATAGAAAATCCAAAAATATTGATTTGTGTGCATGTGCTAGTGTTTTTATAATGTTTCACTTTAAAAGACATGTTCATTTTAGTTCAAGTGCAACAATCATTATTTGAAGACCTGTTCGAAAGGGCTGTTTGAAATTTCCCAATTTAGTTTGTTACGAATCGACGGCAAAGTCGACAATAAAACAGTTCAATAATGTAGAAATGTCGAAATGGTGTCCATCTGTGCAAATACAGTTTCTCTTGGTAGTTTATGACCTGCACGTCATGAAGTTTGTTCGTGTGCTGACGTATCATAAATTATTTAATGATAGTTAATATTACCCATATCGACAAAACATCGTTTTCTCATCTGTTTGGCTGCCTCTCTTCTTTCAAAGATAAAAAACACACTTTTTGCGTGTGTTGCTCTTTATGCATTCTGATGTAAAACGTTTTCAGTGCTATCTGTACTTGTTTTTGGTCAGAGAAGAAATGTATCTTAATGAGTGTAACATTTTAAGATTGATAATATTTACCCTTTATCAAGGTATGTATTAACAGTTTCAAAA
The DNA here is from genome assembly GCF_020536995.1 of Dreissena polymorpha. Classification (NCBI taxonomy): domain Eukaryota; kingdom Metazoa; phylum Mollusca; class Bivalvia; order Myida; family Dreissenidae; genus Dreissena; species Dreissena polymorpha. Next base: position 74,463,681 of record NC_068363.1, on the reverse strand, counting down.
AAATTGCAATTGCGATCATAATACGTTGCGTCAACCGCGCGTCAGATGTGCGACAACCGTATAACAATCGCACGATTAACGCACGAATATCTGTCGACCGCAGTGTGTTTGGCGCACTATGCACGCAAGTCAAATGCAACATTCGGAGACTCACTTGAGTCGTTTTGAAAATAACACAATTGCATCAACGTGAAGTAACCGCGGGACGGCGTAACGGTGTCCTTGCGTACTTCATTTTTTTATTTAGAATCATGTGTTTGTTTTGAGAACTCAAAATCGTGCGTCTAGTCAAATATATACGTGATCATATGGTTTATTTGTTGACGTATAACAATATGTGCTTGACCAGAATAAATGTATTGTTTGTTTGGGTTCGTGATTTTGATCAAGCCTACAAGGTCGATGAATTCAACTTGAATAAAAATATCGTGTTATTTCGCGTAATAGTTGTTCCGCTAGCATATTCAGTTTAACGTGGATTATTTAAAAAAAATATGTATGGATAGTTTTACCAATCTGTCCTTTCACTTCAAGGAAATAGAAATTTAATCCGAAGTAAAAAAACTAAGCTATATTTACTATTAAAATATCTCACCAATTGTACAGTATCAAATGACTGGATGAAGCTTTTCTAATGGGTTTCATTACGCCACGTTTTGTATAAAATTATGCATAAAAATGTATGATTGTCTTTTTAATAAATTTGAGCGGATCTTTAGTGATAATTACTGGCGCCAGAATTGATTGGTCTCAGGCCACTCTACCCGAAATTAGAACCTCGTCTTTTACATGAGACGTTGAACCCAGGTGCAGTCTTCTATGTCACCACGACTCTGTAACGGAACGTTCCCTGTATCACACACGTTCCTCCATAACCCACCTGACTTACGCAAAAAGATACATTCTCATTAATTTATTACATTACCGTTACACGAGTCAATCATTCAAAAACTCAGTAAACAAATTGAAACCTCTTGTTGAAATGTATTTTTTTAAGTGGTGTGAGTGCATACGTAAAACCTTTATTACCAACATGTTAATTGCAATTACATAAACAGCGCTTAGATTTTAAAATCAACGATGTTACTATCTTCACTAATATTAAACCTGTTTACCACGTGGCTTAATATCGATAACACCATTGGCATTTGTATTTAACCTAGTCTGCAGCAAGTTCATCGACTGCGCATCCTGTTTACCTTGTTTTGTGAGCTCTGTTTACATTTTGCTGCAACATACTCTATGTTGTAAAAGTTAACAAATCGTCTTAATTCTTTTGCATTTTGTTAACTATATGTGATCAGTTCTGTTTCAGTATGACATTATAATAGTATTTGATATATTGCGTTATAGTAATACTAGCTATTGTAAACTCGTACTGCCCAAATCATACATATTAGCTTACAAACTTTGTTTAACTTTGTAACAGCACACAAACCGCGTTGGAAGATATTATTTCCTCAAAATAAACAGTTTCACTGTGATTTATATAGTTATCTGAATAACCAGTAAATTAACTACACCTGTCTTTTTCGGAAAGCATTATTTATTTCATGGGACTGAAATATTTCTTAATTTCCTTGCTTCCGTTATCATTATAAAAATCAGGAGCCGTTTTGTCTACGAACGGGAAGAGTCTGTATTCTGTATTTTCAAACTGTAACGAACGATTTAAATACAACTTGCAAATAAAATATATTACCACGGTTTATATTTTGAGAATCATTCGTATCGAAAACGCTTGTCAGACGTAAATATCTTTCGTTTTTAATTCATGAAAACTGACCACAAAGTATATATAACACTGTTGGTGAGTTTATAAATTACGGTTAGTTATGTTCATATGCGGTAAATTGCATACTATAGTGTATTAACTGAATATCAAATAATTATGAAGTATAATCATTCTCGGGGAAAAAAGGAGTGTCATAAACTTATAGGAGATAACTTATTAAACTCCAGAAATACTATCAGGAGATACTTTCTTACAAACACCCGCAAGTGTTTTATTTAATACTTACACTTCAGGATCCGTGTCACCATAATTGTTAAATAGCTCGCAGTTATCAAAAGTGTTGATTCGTATATAAGTATTTTGCTGGTTGAGTTGGTATAATTGATGTGGTGCGAGTTCAGACCACTTAAGTCTCATGTTTCCAGTGCTGTTTTAATGGCAACTAAAGCGCAGTCAGATTCTAATGCGGTAGTGAACAAGTAATTTTATCATTAACAAGTACATGTGCTTTTACTTTCTAGTATTAACAGTTTGAAACCTCTTATTTAGGTCATCATTAATACAACACCTGCGTTTGAACAATTAATAACGTAAATGTACCGATAGCCCAGACATTGTATATCTATGACTCAGTAATTGTTGTGACTACTTGTATTCAAAATGAATACTCAAATGAATTATAACTCGACATAACTGATAAAATGTATCATCCCATCAACTCATCTCAACATATGGTCTCGTCGGGGACAAAGGCCGCAATTTAGCTTTCTCCTGGCGTCTCGGTTCTGGGCGAGTCTCTCCAGCTGCCTCCACGTGTTGCCCATCTATTTCGCATCGGCTTTCAGGTCGCGGCGCCAGTTATCTCTCTTTTTCCCTAGAGGATTATAGGGGAGAGATAACCTTGTCGTATTGGATGCAGGCTAGCGAAGGGTATGGACTATATATCGCCAACGTCTCTAAATGATGTCTTCTTCACGGATATGCTGATTTGTTCTTTTTGGTATAATTCGTCAAGCGGATTTTGAGTGAGGCAGGTGTTGATAAACACCTTATAATTGTATTTATGGTGGTGACAGTGGTTGCACAGGTTTCTTCTCCTTGGAAGTGTTTTGACTTGAAGAACCACATCTTGAAGTGTTCCTAGAAGTAATTCCAGAGATTTTTTGGAAATAAAACAATCACTTTCTATCATTATGTCTCTAACACAACGGATACCTCTTTCATATAAATTTTTCATATAAATATCACTGTTGTTCAGTTTAAAATTATGATTATAAAATAGTGGCATGTCCAGAATATCATCACTTTTTATTATTGGCAGCTTTTCAATATACAATATATATGTTTTCAATACATCAAGCCAACATTTATTTTTTAGCTGTAAACATACTTTCTCGGCGTACAATTTACCAGTGTTAACAATTGTTTTAAAATATATTATCAATTTAATACGTGTGTAACAATTTCCTTCCCTTGACACTAATCTCTTTAGCCATGTTAGTTTCATGTATTTCTCAAATGAACATATATCAATCATATTTGAACCGCCTTCATTATACTCTTTAACAACAACAGTGGCTTTTATTTTGCTTGGTCCTACCCAAATAAAGTCGTAAAAAATTTGATTTAAATATTTCCTGGTTTCTATTTTTGGTGTTGGTAGAGACATAAATAAATGTGTAAGTAAAGGTAAAAGTAATGATTTAACAATTGTTATTTTTCCAAGTGGTGTAATATTTCTGCGATTGCAATGACTTACCTATTGCTCTTCTAATACTTTCAATTTTTTGTTTTTACCATGTTGTCTAGTTAATATCAAAGGTTATTCCAAGAATTTTAAAAGTATTAGCTCCCCATGTCAGTTTATATTTAGTTTTAATTGATCTAGTACTATTGAGCCTATCCAAATTAAATTAGTTTTGTCATAGTTAATGGTTAGTCCAGAGTACCTTGAAAATTCATGAAGCATATCTAAGGTACAATTTAGGGATGATTCTGATCCGTCAAGTAGTAGAGATGTATCGTCAGCAAATTGATATATTTTATATTCTATGTCTTTGATTCTTATTCCTTTTAATTTTTTTTTTGCTTTCCCTTACTTTAATAGCAAGTATTTCTGCACAAATAATAAAAATGTAAGCACTAATTGGGTTAATGGTATACTTGATTCACAACGGACGTCTGTCCTTCCGTCTGTAGACACCAACGTGTCTTTGTACACTTTCTATGTGCATTTAAATTTGTGGGCATATTTCCATTTCCTTTAGACATGAAGTTTGTGCACGTGATATTTGTATTATCATGTTTCGCAAATGTTATGCCTCTTTTTATCCTTCTGTAAAGGCGGGAAAATATAGAATTGGTGTTGTCCGTCCGTCAGTCTGTCATTTCGCCCGTCTGTCACACAACTTTTTAGAGCTATACCTCAGGTACTTAATTAGCTATTAACATGAAACTTCATAGGTGTATAGATATCAATGAAGAGAATTGCTATGCATTAACACAATTACCCTACACTTAATTATGTTTTATGATTATTCCGTATATCGAGGGATTTGCACAAAAAAAAACATTAATAGGCGGGGGATATCAATTTAACAAATTTGCTTGTGCTACTTAAAATGTCTGTAATATGATTTGAAAAAAAAAACTTGTTGCAGAAGTGGTTTCGTGGTATCGGTCACTATTGTGACAAACACAAGAAATTAATGACTTGAAAGAAAATATGTATATTGCGTCCAACGTCGAAACGGATGCTTGGACGACTCATTTCTACACAATACTCTTTAAGTCAGCGTCCAGGAAATCAAGCCATCGCTGAATCGCAAATTTGTGCTTTTGCACAGATTCATTAAAAAAATTGTTTGTCGTAAACATAAATGGAGACATTGGTGCTCGTATAGGTAAGTCCTGATTAATATTATCAGGAAATATATTCTTGTCAAATCCGCTGGTATTGTAGTAGAGGAACTTGACATATAGTCGACGTATATGAGACTTAACCTTCGTAATTGAGCTCAATATTAAAGTAAAAATGATTGAAGGAATGTCACTATCTGACAAAATGATGAATATATGTAGAGGTAATTGAAAGCACAACGAAAATCTCGTGCGCGACGGTTACACTCCATTTACGTATGGTGAGAGCAGCGATCGACAACTGGTGAGAGTTTGTTTCTGCGAACGTAGCTCGAGTAGCCTCCTTTTGATAATTCCTGAAGTTTAAACGCTGTGCATGCCATACGCTTTTCCAATGTTTATTCTAAAGAACATCTATATTAACATGAACATATAGTTGGTCATTCAAATAAAATCGCAACCAATTGCTTTTATTGGAGTTAGTTACCATTAAACCTTTCGTTAGTTTACTAAAACAGTGTGACCAACGTACTGTATATTGTGTGCTCGCAAGGGGCATGGAATGTGTTATATTTTAAACAAGACTACCCGGTATTGCCAAGGAATAAAAGTCCCCTACCGGTAAAACTCCACCATTTTCAGCAAGTGCATAATCTCCATATTGTCATCTGTCCATGTTTCAAGTTTCATGAAAAAATATGAAGAACTTTTAAAGTTATCGCAGGGTCCAGAAAAGTGTGACAGACTCACAGACACACAGAGCGCAAACCATAAGTCCCCTACGGTTTCCCCGGTAGGGGACTAATAAGCACAACTCGTCTTAGAACTTTGCACAAACACTTAAAACAGTAATACCCCTTTATCCGTTACACGACTTTCTTTTAATTATAAACATTGGTACTTCTCAATTGGAAACTTGACATTATTAAATGTCCTAGATAGTTGTGTCGATTACGAGAACATATGGTTTTATGCGATGAACTTTTTGTCCCCTACCGGTGAAACCGGATGGTACAAATGGTTTGCGCTTTGTCCGTCAGTCTATCACACTTTTCTGGATAACTATAAAAGTTCTTCATATTTTTTCATGAACCTTGAAACATCGATAGATGGCAATATGGAGATGATGCACGTCATTTCATTTTGTTCATACGTCAATAAATATGGTTGCTTTGGCAAAACATAGACTATACATATTAACAAATAGACTATAAATATTGCTGAAAATAGTGGATCCTGCGATAACTTTAAAAGTTCTTCATATTTTTTCAAGAAACTTGACACATGGATAGATGGAAATATGGAGATTATGCACGTTATTTCATGTTTTTTCTACGTCAAGAATAATGGTTGCTATGGCAACAAATACACTAGAAATATTGCTAAATTGGTGGAGTTTCACCGGTAGGGGACTTACATTGCTTAACAACAGTCTCGTTTCTATATACTGTGAAGCTACGTCTTTCAATAAGTCTTGGCAACAATCCTCTACGTCAGAGGCCGACGGTAGATAAGAAGCATGATTATAATTATTTTTATGATATGCCATACGTTTATTCGTCGCATCGTCTTTGACAAATATAATTAATTTTCTACAAGATACACATTCGGATGAACTTCAGATATTGTAATGTCTTCATTGTCTTTATTAAAATGAATGTGCCACTTTATCATTTTGCTAGATTCCTTAGCATAAAATAACAAGCATTAAATGGTATACAATTGAGAATAGACTATAGTGCATTATTTAAAATGTGATTTCTTCAGTTTCCTCATATGTGTGTTTGCAATCTCCACGCAGAGTTGTCGTTCCATGCTCTCACATACAATCTCTGCCACCACAAAAATTCCTACCAGATTTGGTAGGATTGTTTTGTTCACGTATTATATTTTGAAAAGCAGTATCATTTTTTTTATATTTAAAAAAAAATAGTGTATACGTTAAGGTTTATAACAAAATTGAATTTAAAAAGTAACAAAGTAACAATAATGGCATGAAAATTATTGTAACTTGTGGCTCGTCTATCATCACGTGATTGGCTATAAAGGCAAGGATTTGATCCAGCTATGCTGGTTCCAGTTAGAGCTCTGCGTGGAGGTTGATGTTTTTGTTTTCAGAAAACAAGTTGGAAATTACATGCAGAGAAAATTAATGCACAATAATAGTTGTGATGCTTTAAGGACAACATTACTAGATGAAAATTTGTTTTTGTTCATATAATTTTATAAAATTGATACTGAATATGTATGTGTATATTTGTTTGACTTGATCTGTAATCGCACAGATTGTTATAGCCGAAGATCTATTATGATAGATAATAGTGACACCTTATTATATTATTTCACAGGACACAAGAGTGTACATACTTACCTGTAAAATAAAGACAAATCAACAAACACATGTAGTTAAAAGCGAGCCAGATTTGTCTACAGTACCCCACCCCCGAAAAAAGAAACATACTTAAAAAACAACAACAAAACTAGAACATCAAAATAACAATAAAAACATTAACAACAACAATATACAGGAAATAATTTTTAAAACGGTACTGTTTTTTAAAATATTTCTTCAATATTATCAGACACCTATCCAAACAAAGTTTACTTATGTTTTACACAAGCCAGTGACGTAATTACATTTCGTTAAAAGTAAACAAGTGTTTTATTTACACCCTACCACCACAACAAAACACACAAAATAAACAGAAAAAACAACAACAAAACAACAACATGAAAAAGCAAAACAATAACAACATAAACAACAACAATGAACAATTGCAAGAAGAATATACACTTTCTTAAAATTTTATTATAAAGTTACACTTATTTTATTTTTATTACGCAGGACTTATCAGTTCAATTACTTACTGGGAAACAAACACAAATCAACAAACACATAAGTAATAAAATAACCAGTTTTGTATTCTGATCCTCCTCCAGAACCCCCACCCACCCACCAACACACACATAGCAAGAACGACAAAAAAACAACACAACAGCTATAACAATCACAGCAACAATGTAACAGCAACAGGTAATTTGTTTAAAACGGTACTTACTATTTAACATTTCTTCGATATTATCAGACAAGATGTCGAGGCAAATTATTAATGTTTTAAAAAAGCAAGGGACGTGAATTTATTGATATCAGATTCAGTTTATTTTAATATAACAACTCCAAATTGTTTATTGTAAACATTTGTTATTTATGATCAATGGGCAATAATGTAAACCAGTACAATGTTGAATAGAACTATTAATGAATTTATAATAGCATGAATTACATTCAATTAGCCCTCGGTGTCGATCAATCTTAAGGGTAAATCGAGCGCTCTACGACAAAAGTGCTATGCATTAATGTACATATGATTCAACGTATTCAAACTAACTACGAGAAAGAAAACACATTAGATCCAAGTCCTATTCATTATGTAGGATTGCAGATAGCTTTTATAAGTTTGCAATGACATGATGTCATTTAATTAAGGTGAAGTCATCGCATATCAGACCATGGACAATTTATAAGTGTACTGCTTAAAGTGTTGAAATGTATGTGTTGGAGTGAATGCAATGCTTAACATTATTACATGCGTTGATATGTAAGAACCTTGACAATTGACCTTGCAAGGGCATCGAAATGTCTACGAAATCATGTATTTAGTTCCTCGATGAGTGAGTGACATTTTTTAGTGCGTTTTATAATAGATATGATGTAAATGTCGTAATGACAATTTCAATTAAATAACGATTTCTTCAGGTTTAATAATGATATGCGCATATTATACAATAATTGTTTAAAAAAGAATACACAGACATTTAATTTTCAGACAAGATTAAGGCTAATCCAAATTAAATACAACAACCACCAAGCTTCATGAACGAAACATTCATGACTATCGGATTGACACTTACATGCGTGAATACAAAACTAACACATGGAGAAGTTTTCAGCTCAATTTAAAACTTTAAAGTAAACCCCCTTGGTATCACTTTCTTATTTGTACATAAGATGCCATTTTTCCGTCAGAAATATCGCCTAGGGATAGTACATGGCACTATGAGAAGGGCATATTTTCACCTGACACCTAGTGATTTTGGAAACGATGTACCTACATTTTGACACGAGAGTCCAACATTAAAACAATAATGACATAATATAACAAAAAGACAATACGACAATTTCAAACATGCAAACACATGACAATTGGCTTCTTGAAACGCGTATGTTTACATTGTTTCTACTTTTAACTAAAAGACAACAAAACACGATAGTGTAGTTAAAAACACACAACTAAAAACAGAAAACAAGCTAAATGAAGACTAGGGCAATGGAAAGGGTTCAAGCAATATGCAATGACTATATCGATAAGACCCATGGTCAGATAGTGTAAATGATAAATTGCTTCAATGTGTTCGAAACAAAAGTTACAACTATGACGAATGTAAATTGCGTCAACTAAACGTTAAAGAACGCGAATGCAATTAAAGGTGTTGGTAAAGAATTCTTGGTTGAACCCCACAATCCACAAAAATGACATGAAAACATACAAACAGCGGTAGCCTTCACTCTGTATAAGCAACATGCTTTGGTGATCTATATCACAATACTACATACACGGGCTATTGGCTACGATACTGAGAACATTTGATTACTGCCAACCACTGATCACATTTCTGGTTAGATTGTTCAATTTAAAGTAACAACTAGAAGACTTAAAATTAAGTAAACATTTACAGAATCACGTCCCTGATATATAATAAACTATTAAATATCAATACGGAACATGGGTACACCTGTTGATACAATTCGCCAAGAAATCAGAATATTCATTTGATGAGTTGTAATTATGTATCAAAGATGTAAAACATAATTATATTATTATACTTTTATATTCGTCTTACAATTTCTTTAAATAATCCATCAACACTTAATGTCACTGTAATTAATCGGTTAAATGATTAACAGATTTTGTACTTGAAATACTGTTTTATACAAATGTGGGTATTTGAGAGAGACTTATATATATATATATATATATATATATATATATACATAGCAATACATTGAGTACATTGAATATAAAAATACAAAAAGAAACGAGCACTTATTTCGGAAAATAATACAAGGAGACAACCATTATCATGTAAGTACGGGTATTATGTTATTTCTTTATGCCGATAGTAAACAACGTTTTGGAGTCAATTCAATCTTTTCGACGGATTTTCTTAGGTCATTGAACGTTGATCCTTATTCTAGAATTAACAGTCAAACAGCCTCGTGAATAAAATTAAAAAACATATACATGCACTAGCATGCAACATTCGCTTAAGTATTTAACGTATTTCAACCATATACCGGTAGTCATTTTCAAAGATACTACCTTAGCTGTTTCACTCATTTTATTATCGAAAACTACAAATAGGCTGGGAAGATTTAAAGTTATTTAGAAATAGTTCGGTTTCGGATTTATTAATGTTTGATTATAGCCGTTAACTTCTAATTTCTATTGCTCATTTCACTTTTTTGTTAAATTAGCTTTCCCTATTTTGACTGTCGTGGATTATGTTATGTTGTTACTGACTTGGAGCATGTTAATTGCATGTTTGACGGTTTGTTAATGTTGGAGTTAACGTTCATTCGCGAGCTGTTATGATACAGAAAATCGTCAAATAAGTTAAAAATTAACAAACCGCGTTAGGGATTATCATGCATCTTAAATGACGATTGAAAATGGCAGGGACGTGCAGGGCAATTTAGTCTCATATGACAAATTACCAAGGCCTCTAGTGAAAAGGAAGAGATAAAACATCTAACATAAAAAACCCGGAAATTGGCAATCAACATGTTAATTTTAACAAAATTTAAAACAAGCAACTGAATCAAGCACAAAGCTATCTTTTAAAGTTTTCAGGCTATATTGTCACCACGCAGCTATGTTTTGCCTTTTATAAGAGTTAAATACCAACAATAAAAATGACTTTCATTTAAACCTAACAATAGACGTTATAGACATGTTTAAACCATGTGTGTGCTTTATTTTTTTTTAAATACTATTTTTTTAATAGATTGCTTAGAATACATTTCAAAAGTTGTAGGTAAGTCGAATTAAGGAGCTATCAAGTCATGAAATAAATGGATTAAGATCCGGATCCAAAAAATCAAGTAAAAACTTAAAATCGAATCGAATTTTGTCCGACATTTATCGTTGAAAAAATGTTAAATGAGCAGATACAATGAGCTTATTTTTAGAAACATGATTGAATATAGCTTTAGCAAAGTGTTTGCAGTTGCTATTGGTATAATGATATTCCTTATGTAACTCTCCATCTAGATATAGCCAATTTACAAGGTTGTACACGGTCATATTTCCTTCGTCGCTGAGCATCGCTTGTACGCCGCTAACACGTGGTTTCTGTCTGATTGTAAATAGTACAGCATATAAAAGTTTACTGCGCTGAATAGTGATGCCATTCGCATGTTTTTCGATTGACCACCACCAATTTTGCGTTTCAAACACGACGAACATATGAAAAAACAGCATTTTAGTTATTTGCCATTTGGACAGCGGTAACTCATATGCATACACACGCAAAATATCCTCATCAGCACCGATAAGAGCTTTAAGTTTGATAATAAGGTCATCATCTTTAATGTTGTCGTATTTTGCGCTATCTTTGGAATCAGCTTCGGTATCGAAGTATAGTTTGTACTTCCAATTGCCGCCAGTTTTACTTGGCTCTGAACCTGAGCTTTTACTTGACTCTGAACCCTGGAAACAATCGTATTGGAAACTATTACCTTTCGTGGAAAATAAAATGGGCACCAAATGATAACATTTTGAAGGGCGTAGTGGGGAAATGGGAAAACTATTTCACGACATTGTCATTGTTAGCTGTTGGGTTCATAGGTGATATTTATCATATTCATTGATATAAGCTTATGCATTTTCGTAGGGAACATAAGGGCGACACTAAATATAAAACCTTTAGGTTTGTAATGTCAGATTGTTTACGTGTTCACTGTTAATATATAATCCTTCTGTAATGACATAAATATGCAGTTGCCTGCAACAATTTGATAAGCTTTGAAAGAAGATCAAGAAGATAAACAAAAGGTCGAATATGAACAAAAATAAATCTTATGAAAATCGAGCAGCCGGCCGTTTAGGAGATTTAGTAATTCCTTTACAAAGAACTTCGGATGACCATCTATCACGATAGTTTTTATTTCCTTATTTAATACGAATTTTAAATGCAAACTTGAGCATACTTTTTCGCAATGAATAACCATGACCACTGCGTGCTCAAGTGAGCTACACGGTAGCAATCAAACAAACAAAGTGGTGGAGAACAGTGCAATAACATGCATGTTTTTCCAAATAGGTTAGTCAAATTATGTATATAAATAACTCATTATATATAAAAGTATAAGTCATGGTAATAAAATATTTAAACTAGATAACACGAGTGCGAGTCGCCAAGGTTGAGGTAATATAAAACACCACTCTTTCTTCGAATCTAAATAAGTGTTCCCTATAATCTCTAATGATATTAACCAAGACATGACAAATGCATTTGCAGTGTTAAAACTATTATTCGGGCTTTTTTCATGAAGCTTGAATATAAAGTATGACATGAAATATCCCCATTTCACATATCTAAATGTTAATGTTGTCAACCCTTTACAAATACAACATGAGTTCGCCAATGAAGATCATTAAACTGTATTGGCATTACATGTCTATATTTGCAATGTTAAAAGACGTCTTCTATCTTTTGAATACGTGTCTTTACGCCAATAAATGAAATATTGTATTTAATATAAATTTATAACACCTCCGGTTGATAATACGCACCATGTTTGAGATGACTTCTGACCGATATCCAAATCTAAAAAATAAACGCGCCGTTAAATTACCTCAATGAACACATCTGAATATTAACCAAATGAACATAGCATATCAATATTATTTAAATATACTACTTCTTACAATTACAGTACGTGGCCAGTATTCGCGCTTCCTTTGTAATGAAGATATATACGCGTACGATTTTGCTCCTTCCTTGTCGAAATACTAACTAACACAAAGTGGCAATATTTTCAAAACGAAACTGAAGTAAATTGCAACAAGAATTTAAAGGGGGAGTTTCAAGTTATGAAAACTCGTATTCTACATTCAAATTTCGTCTGTTCCATCACTCGTATTATATACAAGGAACATGCCAAAATACGAACATTTGCATTTTGCTTTCAAATTATTTATCGAAGAATTGTTGTTAAAAATGTTCTGTTTGCCGGTTTTCTAGGAATTTCTTGATTTCATATGAAAAAAATATTCAATAACATTATGCCACTTATTAATGTTTTAATTAAGTATTCATTATCCTCGCGCTTTTAAAAAGTTATGGGGTTAAATTGGGGTATACTGAGGACATTAACACTCATTTTACGAACAACATGCGACGCACATGATAATAACTTTTGACCAAGGGGTCAGATCAAAATTTCAAATAGGGCACCGTCGCACATATGCTCATAGCTACCATGTGTGTAAGTTTCAATGTTCTAGTGATAATAGTGTATTAGGAGATAGTGGCCGACCACGCACACCCAAAATTTTGTTTAAACAACATCTCGACCATCCATGTCCACATTTCCCACGCCAGGGCCATTAATAAAGGTAAAGGCAGCTTGGTTCCCGTCCCCTTTCAAATTTATCGAGAGGTCCACGGGTACTACTTCCCCGTACCCCCATTTTTTTTTTCGTACCCAAAATTTTTCGTACCCAATTTTTTTGGGACCCAATTTTTGTTTTCGTACCAACAATTTGTTCGTACCCAAATTTTGTATCGTACCCAAATTAGTTTTCGTCCCCAAATTGTTTTCCTACCCAATTTTTTTTCGTAGTACCTAATTTTTTTTACGTGCCCATTTTTTTTTCGTACCCAATTTCTTTTTGGTACCCACAATTTTCATCGTACCCCAATTTTTTTGTTATCATTCTTTCGTACCCAAAATGTTCCTACCGAATTTTAGTTCGTACCCACACATTTTGTACCTACATACACAAGTGTGGTGATGTGTAGATACACTTAAATTGATGCTTTTATATCCATCCTCTTCAAAAGCATCGTCACACCAGTACTGTCAGTACTTTGATTCTTATTTATCATTGATTATCCCCACGCTCCGAATTTGAGCGGGGGATAATGTAGTTATCTCCGCCGTTTGTCCGTCCGTCCGTTCGTCCTGGCCACTATCTCCTCCTACACTATAAGCACAAGAACCTCGAACTTAAACACATGGTAGCTATGAGCATATGTGCGACAGTGCACTATTTTGAATTTGGCTCTTATCCCTGGGTCAAAATTTATGGGGGTTGGGATGGGGCCGGATCAGAGATTTTCACTCATTTTTTTAGGTTATTTTACATTAACTTCTTCATTTCCACACCGATTTACTTCTTATTGATACTGAACTTCTTGTATGACAATACGGTCAATCTCAACTATGCATGGCCCCATTACCAACCATGGGGCTCCCCGCTCACATAGACCAAGCCCACCCAAAATTTTGTTTTAACATAACTTCTTCATTTATTAGCCAATTGATTCAAATTAATACTGAACATCTCTTATGACAACACGGTCTATCTCGACCATCCATGTCCACATTACTCACCAAGGGGCCCCACCAACATAGGCCTTGCCCACCCAAAATTGCCTTTTCAATATAACATTTTTGTGGCTTGGGGATACGCGTCGGCCTCTGTCGCGCCACTTCTAGTTCCTGTTGTTTTGTGTTTTCTTTTTTTATTTATGCATTTACTTTTTTGCTATTTGCAGCATCGCTATTTAAGAGTCTGTCAACTCGTCCGTCCAAATGTTGATGCTGTGAATAACTTGAAGTTCTAAAGCTAGGTTGATGAAACTGCGGTATATGGTGGGGTGATTTCTTAATTTATCTTTGTAAGCAATGAACGCATTAGCCTTGTGGTTAAAATATTTTTTAAAGTATATTTTAACAAAACTGAGAAGAAGGAAACTATCACTCAATCTTACACACAAAAGACTGTCCATATAAACAAGTCTATGTAACTCATTTGACCACTTGGGTATGGCCAGTTCGACCCCAAGGAAATACCTAGCTATTAGAAGTAACATGCCAAAAAACAAACGTTTGGGCCTTGCGGCTTCAAAGAGGATGATTTTTTTTAGTGTTTTCACATTACATATAAGGGTTAACAAGTAACCTGGCGGGGCGAATTGTAACCCCAGGGGCATGAACATAAACAAACTTAGAAAGAGGACCACAATGCGATGTAAAACATCAAATATCAACCCCTTATTCTAGTTGTTATTGAGACGATTTTTAAAGTTTGATATCCAAGTTTTCAATAAAACAATTTGACCATTGGGCGTTGCATTTTATGCATGTAAAACACTATTAAATTTAACTGTTTAATCGTTTACAATGCAGGACAATAATGTATAAGTTATTGCCAAGCAAAACACATAAGTTTTAACGTTCGTCGCAATTGAACATGAAAACCATCTTTGATAGAAATGATTGTGGGATAAGAGAAGCATTCAAATTTCTTTATTTAAATACTATCTTAATCATTTTTACCAGGTATGTCAAACACATGACTCCTACACATGACATTAATGCAACGTTCAACGCAATAAAATAATCATGCCGTGTTTATATTATGGTTAACTCATTTTGAAACGGGTTGATATCTTAGATCTATAAAATGCAGTCATTTTAAATAACATTATTAAAATATACGATTTTTGTCATGTTAACGTTAACACTGAGTGACAGTGTACACAATTCTAAATGCTGATCGGCATCCCTTTCAAAAATGCAAAATGTCGTTCAAGCAAAAATGAAAAAAAACACTTTATGGTGTAATGTGTAGCACCTGACCACTTACTCAAAACGGTTACCGTTGAAATCTTCATAGCGGAATCATCGCAACAATACCGAATAATGAATTTCAAATAGAAACATTACATTTTAAATCCCCGAAATTTGTGTAAAGGAAGTGGGCGGAGGCAAATTGCCCAATGGTTGTAGCTTGTTTTGCAACATTTTGTCATCGAAAACACTGTTTATTTTCAGCCGTTAGTTATTTGATCACGAAAAGCATGAAGTATCCAAGCAATTATGAAATTAAGTTTGAATGTGAAATAGTGTCGACCATTTTCATTTGTATAGCAAATCTAGATCTTACGGATTGGCTTATACCGGATAAAAAGCATCTCTCCAGTTCAGCAAGAGAAATATACCAACGATTCCTTCTTTGTTCGTCAACCCAGCTTTGCTTATGTTTACTTTAAAAAAAGCAAGTAACCGCACATCTCCACCTGTTTAACTGTTAAGCAAGGCCACTCGATTAGAGCTCATTACAACGCAAAGTAAAGTTTAAGCTATTGTATTCAAAAGGACACCAAATATTGCATCAATATAGTGCATTTTTAGAGAAATTGTACGTACAGTGTATCCATAAAGTAAATCATCAGGTTCTTAAAGAGCTAATTCGTACTATTGCAATTGCTTCAATAGCATATCACCGTGTCATTCATGTAGCAACAAGTATCGATTGTTTTTAATAGCAGATTATCTTTCGTTTGAATAACAAAGTGTTCAGCTATGTGCTTATGTGAACTGATCAGGCCTCTAATGCACAACAAGGACCTCAATCATTTACTGTAATATCATATCCATAATATTCGCATTCTTTACGCGTTAAGGTTGCTTTTATCAGGTTTAATATATGCTGATCTTCAATGCAGTTGAGCTTCACGTGAGTCTCCGGACGAACAACAAAATATTTAACAAATGAAAATATAAAAACACCTAATTTACTGTAACGACCTTAATTAAAGCATATATGGGGGATCTTATACCAATAATAAGTCACAGACGCACGTGTTCATGCGTTCGTTCCTGCAAGGAACGCAGATTTAGCGCAGATTACGTACTTACCTTGTTATGTGGTTGATTTAATTTTACAACTGCTCGCGACACAATTATTTGCACAAAAATTGCCTACTCACGAAAACACGAAATAATTTTAAAGGGGCCTTTTCACAGGTATTGAAGTTTGTCATTAAATTTATATTGATAAATGTAAACTGACCCCTGGAGTCCTGGAGTAAAAAGTCTACCTCTTAGACCACTTGGCCATATGTGTTCATACAATGAAGGATGTATTTTATACTTTATATAAGCAACTCTCGTAGTATCACTAAATATAACGTCAACAACAGAACTCTCCAAATAATTCAATCGTTTCGCGTTGCAACGCTTAATAATTTTTCAGGTCTTTAAATCGTCAAAAGATGCATTTAATAGATATTTTAGAGCACGGTAAATGTTCAGTAGTATTGTTTCCTCAGAAATATCATAACTTAAACAAAAATTTGCAAATCTTAAATAACTTTTTTTAATTGTGTATATTTACAAAAACGTGAAAAGGCCCCTTTAACAATTTTAATTTGGTGGGCGCCGGAATAAAGTGTGACGATCTGAATGGTATAATAATTTTATTTTGCCCAGGCTAGGAGGATATATTATACCTAAATGCCTGTTAAATGCAACGCCAATTGTATTTATCTTGTATTTATCATGCAGACTGTTTACTTGTATTTATCATTCAGACTGTTTAAACAAGCTACTTATAACCCATCCGACAAAATGATCACAGTGTTCGATCAGCAAATGAATCAGAAAGGCATTATCAAAACATTCAGCGCAGTACTTAAAACATTGAAATGCACAAACATAAGCAAAGAAGTGTTGAATACACCCGTGCTTAACTTGTAACATTACAGCTTTCAGCATGCATGGGCATCACTAGTTTCAACATGGAATTAACTTGGATAGGTAATTTTATCTTTGAGCTATTGAACGTTTGAAAGGTTTTTTAGTTGTCAATACATTTCGAATATTATATTTGGACCATAGCATAATTTGTGGTTGCTGATTAATGAGAACGTACCGGGAAGATAACCGTACATTGAGACCAACGTGAAGTTTAAATGCATTGGAGATCAGCACATATGACACCTGATAAAAGCCAACTTAACGCGTGAAGAATGCGCTGATTATGGATATGATATAACAGAAAATGATTGAGGTCCTTGTCGTGCATGTGAGGCCTTATCAGTTGACTCTTTTTTATTTAAGCCAACGATGATCGGCTATTGAACACATTCGATGCTTGTTGTTACATGAATGACACTGTTATTTGCTATTAAAGTACGAGTTTTTGTCTTTAAGAATCTGATTATTTACTTTCTTCATACAGTGTACGTACCATTTCTCTGAAAATGTGCTAACACTGATGCAATATTTTGTGTCTGTTCGAATTCAATGGCGTAAACCTTACTTTGCGGTGTAGCGTGCAGTATTCCAGTGGGATTCTTAACAGTTAAACAGTTAGAGATGTGAGGTTAAATACTTTTTAAAGTTAACACATGCAAAGCTGGTTTGACGAGAAATCAATGAGTCGTTAGTATAGATACAATACCTCGTGAAGTGTAGAGATGCTTTTAATCACGTATTCACAAATCCGTACGATCTGGATTTGCTATACAAATGCCAGTGGTCGACACTATTTCGCATTCAAGCTTAATTTCAGATTTGCTTGGGTAGTTAATACTTTACATGATTGTGATGATTTAAATAAGGGCTGCAAATGAATGTTTCAGGTGACAAAATGTTGCAAAACAAACAGCAACTATTGGATAATTTGCCACCGTCCTCTTCCTTTACCCAAATTTCCGGGATTTAAATAATTTGATGTTTCTATTTTAGATTCATTGTTCGGTATTGTTGCAATGATTTGACTATGAACATTTCAACGGAAGCCGTTTTGAGTTAGAAGTCATGTGGTACACATTACATCATAAAGTTTCTTTTACATTTTTGCTTGAATGACATTTGAATTTTTGAAAGTGACGCCGATCAGCATTTTGAAATGTTTACACATTCACTCAGTGTTAACGTTAAAATGAAAAAGCTGTTTCATAATGAGTAAATCATAATATACTACATTATCATATGCCATACCCTGTTTCCCATGTAATATAATCATTACATATTTTTATATTACACATGTGAAATACAACATTTTTAAGCGTTTTCATTGGCTTATATTTCGTTTATTGTCCAATCGCATTTGTTATTTTGCTGAAATGACGTTGCAACGTCAAATGACGTCACGAGATGTAAACAACATTCGGGATTCATCATTATGTTTGCGTACATTTTTATTTAATTTGCTCATTTAAAAGCATGTTATAAAAAAGATCTGACACTCGTTGTCATATCATACCATATTTTATTAAACTCGTCCAGGAAATTCGTTAGTAAGCTCGCCAAAGGCTCGCTACACAATTCCTGAACTCGTTTAATGAAATATGGTATGATATGACAACTCGTGCCAGATCCTGTATTTATATTATAAACACGGCGTAATTATTTTATTGCGTTGAACGTTGATATATACTTGTGTGAGGTATTTTCGACGGTGTAAGGTTGCAATTGATTAATTCTCATACGATTGCAAACAGAAACATAAAATTAATGTTGGTGTTTCAAAATAAAATGCATCACCAACAAGAGTTTACAAAAGATCAACTGTTTAAATGTGTTGACTTTTAAACAAAACGAATGCAACTCACTGCACATATTCTGTACATCATGTAGGGTATTTTCGACTGTCACAAACAACTCAATTATACTGCAAAACAAAAGTTAAGCATCCCTTTTCACATTTATTGGAAAAAACTTGTATAACTTAATTTCAACTGGAATATCGATTTGATGTGAAAATTGTGTAGTGTAATATTCATTATATCCATTTTCATATTGATCTCCAATGATCATTTAATATGCGTTTGTGCAATCTCGATAGACACATCGATATGTCATTAAAACCTATAGAAATGGTTGTTAAAAATGCCAAGTGCACTAATTAATTAAATGTGTCAAACATGCTATATCATGTGTAAGTTAAATAAAAATTAATAAAATAATTATAGAATATTGCTGGGTAGGACAGTTTGCATGTGTTTAATATCCTACTAAAATTTGACTTCAAGTTCACCCAATTTTCCTCTTTCGCCATTAAACCTTTTTCTGTTGAACAGTATATATATATATATATATATATATATATATATATATATATATATATATATATATATATATATATATATATATATATATATATATATATAATAATAAAACGCTTTGATTAAATTTGCCGTAGCTTTCGATCTCTCGGTCTTCTTCAGCGGCATTTATTTGTGAAGCATATCATGTTTAGCGGAAGTGACGTTATATTGTTAAACGTTACATTGCGCGCCAATTTTATTAGTCTTTTGTGTTCAGTCCATATGGTTATATATATATATTTTTTTCTATTTTCTTTCAAATTCCAAAAAATAAAGAACTGTTTGGCGTATTAAAAAACAACATTGAAAAACGGACTCAGTTATGAATAAAATAATTGCAGATCAGAAGATAATAAAATGTAAGCGACAGCCACCTAATTTAAAACGTCTGTTAACCTAATCTTACTTTTCATCTCAAGAACCAAGAGTATCCAAATGCACTGACCCTAGATGCGCCCTTTGTGGTTATATTATTAAAAGGAATTCTTTTGATTTTAATGGCAAAGTGTTCAAAATAAAAACTAATATGTCATGTGAAATACAAAATGTGATTTATTTATTAGTATGCAATGGATGCAAAAAATATTATATAGGCCAAACTGGCGATATACTTAGAAATAGGTGATCTGTCCATAAACAACAAATGGGAGACCCCTCAACAAGACAGATGCCTTTAAGTAAACATTTAGATGAATGTTCACATTATGAACCAACATTTAAAATATTTCCATTTTATAAGCTATTTTCGAACAATATTTCAGCTAGGTTAGCAAAAGAACAACATTTTATACATGTATTTAAACCCCAATTAAATTTAACTTAATATTAATTGACGTTATGACGTCATAATTGATATGACGTTATCTCCATGACGTTTTGACGTTATAATATATGGCTATATCAATATATATTTAAAATACCAAACACGTTTTTTACTTTTATTATATATATATATATATATATATATATATATATATATATATATATATATATATATATATGCATGGGCACTGCTATTTTCAACTTGGGCGCACTTCAAAATAGCACAAATAAAACTGGACAGGTAGACGATCTAGATTAAAAATACCCATTGATAAGACCTAAATGAATTATTGTGAACAGCGTTTTTTTTTTAAATTTTAAATTTACATAACTAACTGTTTAATAATATAATGCGCAATTTGTCTTCCTACGCGAGTTTAATTGATAATGTTTTGGGTAATGCATCAAAAAAACGAATACGATCCTCTACCCAACATATCATCTGTATAAAAATGTAATCATTAATGTTATATTGATTGAAATCATTTAATCTGTAAATAATCTGTGAAATTCAAGCAATCTTTAATATGCATATGCCTGACACTTCAATTATACAATGAAGAGAGATATGCAAATCAGTACGTTAACAGACAACAACGTTGTTCATGATTTATAATAGGTACAACCTTATCCGACTTTTTTGAAATATACCCCTGATTTGTTTAGAACATAAGCGTAGATAAATACGTATATCAAGACCAAAGCTCGTGTTTTTTACCATTTGACGTCAATGAATTAACTTTGATTCTTTGAGCTATTTGAACGTTTGAATTTTTTTTATTTGTCAAAAGATTTCGAATATTATATTTGGACCATAGCATAATTTGTGGTTGTTGATTAATGAGAACGTACAAGCAAGAAGACTGTACATTGATTTCTTCTGAAAGGATTTGTCCTCAGACACCTGTTAACTCACCGTTCGGTTAAATTGTAGATATTGCATTCCTAAGTAAACCCGTCCAGTGGTGGACGTTTTTCATCTTTCTAATGTTTTCTTATTTTAGTCAGTGTTATGTAGTACATTATTGTACTTTGCATATATTTAAGAATTAGCAATAAAATATGCATACATAATTTTAATAATATAATATAACACTGCTTTATCAAACGAAGATCATTTCGCGGTGTGTAATGGCGGCAGGGATATGATAGATATGATAGATTACGATCTGAACGAGTCATACCTCTACCTTTAGGTTTTAGTTTTTGATAAAGATCTATGTAAACATCGCAATAAAACCAAAGTAGTATATATCGTGCGGATGCGAAGCCTCCAAGAATTGTTGTTACAAGCTGACAGAAAGACTCATGTAATGTAGGCAGTTGCAATATAAGTAACCGACCGTTTAATCGTCTGTTTTGGGGCAGAAACATACAGTATAATACAAAAGATATCGCAACTACTGATATGCAACAGTGCATAGTTGTTGTTATTACGGGAATGTAAATAGCAGCAAATATTATACCTCACATAAATCTGTTTCTTCTTTGCGTATATAAACTACACAGGTCCGTTATTTTGAATAGTGCCCTGTAAAGATGCGCGCGCATCTAATAGTGCCCGCTAGAATGTTAGTTATTTGTAACATTTGTGCAAGTTTAACAACGCAAAGATTTTTCGAGTACTGTTTCCTTTCTTTACCAAAATGTACATCGTGTATTCTTGTTTTACACCGGTACATATTATTAATAGCAACTGATAAATATTGATGGAATTTATATTGCGTTATTCATTTTTATATCTATTGATATTTATTGCACAAAATTTCGGTATACTATAAGAAATAGAAAACCTCCCTTCAGGCCCACTGGCAGAATAGTGACCAGCCAGGCAGCCCCAAATAGTATATGTACCTCAGCCTTTTCACTGTGACAGCACCCGAATAACACGCAGTCCTAATGTAAGGTGTATACAGCGACGAAATATCGGTTCAATACTGAACTATCTACATTTAACCGATACAGCGCATTTATGTTCTTTCGTTTCAAGAAATCAACTGCGTTTGCGATATGGGCGACACAATTTAATTACCACGCACTACATTTTTTACTGCTAAAGTAAACATCTCAATGTTCTCTGCGCTACAAAGTATTTATATGACAATTCGCCCGTGCTTTTCGTGCCAGTTTTGAACTTTTTCCTTACACACGAAATACATGTTGTGGTGTCACTTTCACAGCAGCTAATTAATTTGCGGTAATCAAAACAATCTCGTGTATGTCCGTCCTAACAGTAGAACATTATCAACATATTTGTTGTTCCCATAAAGTCGCTATATGACCTACACTGTGTCGGTGTGACTTAAAATCCAGCAAATAAATTAATTGAATATATATATGATTACTAATTGAATCTACATGATGTATGGAAACCTCATGACAACGTTTGTCTTCACGAAATCTCAGATACATATAACACTAAGTCAGAGTAAAAACCTAGGTCACCAGTTCAAATGATAATAATCAACATTGTATTCACAAACGTTTCGCAGTTATGAATTGGCACGTACGACAATGACTTGTTTTAAAAAGCAGCATTTACTTTTAACCCCAATAGCTAAATCATATATTATGTTGACAGCATGTCTCCCTTCCTTAATTCCATCTGTTTTATTTAACAAAGGTGATTGGTTGGCATCACGGTGTATAGTGTTTTACGACCATACAATTTGAGCAAAATCGCCCCACTAATACTTTCAGTACTTTGCTTTACCGTGGCTTGTTAACTTTGTAACACAGATCAACATTTAACTTAAAATGATTAAAGAAAGGTCCTTACAGTATGACGAAAATATGTAGAAGTAGAAGCTGGAGTCAACGCCGCTGAACGCACGACGTTTTCACTGCATTCACGTATGGTGAGAGCAGCGAAGAACAACTGGTGAGAACTCAGTTCTGCAAGCATAGCTATAGCCTCCCTTCGATAAATGTGAAAGTATGAAACGATGTATGCCATACACTTTGCGGGATGTTAATTTCAACGAATGACAATGTAGTTTACCATTCGAATAAAGTCTCCGCCAATGGCTTTTTATTTTGTGGTTACCATTAAAACATTGGACTATTTGATTAAACAGTTCAAATAACGTAATGATGCGTGTGTGTTGGCAAGGGAATCCTGCAATGTGTAATGCTTAATGTAACAACAACTCCTCTAACAAACTTGCACAATATCGCACAACAGTATCTTCCCTTTATCCGTAATACGACTTTCATTTAATTGGACACATTGGTACTAAAAACATTAAACTTAACGTTATTAAATATCCGAGTTAGTTTTGTCGATTGCTAGCACATATGAGTAATGCCATGAACGTCTTACTATCTACTGTTTATATACATTCTGAATTAAAGTGTTTGTGACAACCCATGTCTCCAGACGCAGACCGCTCAAGACAGACGCATGCGTTTGACGAAACATTTTGCAGGTCGAAATGACGCCGCGAGTCCGATGCGCAGTCGTCGCACGGTTTACGTACAAGTTTTGATTTTCAATATGACTGAAGTGGGTTGGCGAATAATGCGTGTATCATGTGTCAGCCGGTTTCAAGGCCAACGTGTGTTCATTGTGCGATGTTCATACATTCCTGCGACTGTCGCTCTTCTGTTGCGTGATTAACGCATAGTATACACAAGTTCGTCTCAGCTACCAAAACGTAAAATCAATCAAAGCGCTGTAGGCGATGAAGGCCTGGGGCTAGGTTTAGTGTGACGTAAAATGCATTTAGGATGTTTTGTCCGAATTTCTCCCTTTGTCCGAATTTATACGGATTGACCCTAGCGGTTGAGTGCAAAAGCTCAGAGACTGCAAGAAAATACAATAGTTGTGTATATACTACAGTGTACATAGACGGTGGAGGACAACACGATACTGGTTGTGGGAACGATAACCTTTTGTTCAACTCTACAGATCTGGTAGAGGTTCGTCTAAATAGGCGGTGAAGATATACAAAAACAACATGGCCGCAAGAAAACTGTTATTGTTGGCGTCAAATAAATACCTTAAAATAGCCTAAAATAGTTTTCTATTTCATAATTAACAGATCAGGAAAACACTCATACTTCCTTTGTAATGTGTATACAAAAGAAAATCCACTTAAGCCCAAGTCTCACTTTTGCCGGTAGAGCCCCAGTCAATCCCGGTTTGCTAACGCCGGTCGACCGGCGAGGACCCGGAAGATTCGTAGGCATTTTTTAACGCAGACACACTATTTCCCGGTGCCGCCCCGGTTGAAATCGGTCAACAGCCCGGCAGAGTCCCGGTCAACCCGGACTGGTTACGGTTTATCCCGGTCAAGACCCGGCAGAGCCCCGGTTGTCGCGGGTAGTGCCCCGGTGAAAGCCGGGAGCGTCCCGGCATAGCCCCGGTTGTCGCCGTTAGTGCCCCGGTGAAAGCCGGCAGCGTCCCGGTATACCGTAACATCGTCGGCACTCACCGTGTCTATACCAGCATCAGACCCCGGCAGAGCTACGGCAACACCCCGGTTTCATCCCGGTCGTCGCCGGTTATGTCCCTGGCGGAGCCCCGGTGAATGCCGTTGGCATTCCGGCAGAGTGCCGGTTTTCTTATGTACCGTAGCTATACCGGGACTCCAACGGCATTCATTAAAATGAAAGAAAAGAAAATTTTATGAAAAAGTTAACGCTTTCTGCGCAGAGTGAGGGTGTTGACATGTTGATTTTCTCTTCTTTCTTCGCATATTTCTAAGTATTGTGGTATTCTGCATTGATCATTAAAGTTTAAATACAATTCACCGTACAATAATTTTTTTTGACATTTTCAGTTTTGAACCCCCCAAATTTTTTTTCTCCATTTTGTGTGAACCATTTATTTACAAAATTCACTCTCATTCATCCAAATGTTGAACAAACAACACTTTTTTAGTATGTATTAATAGATAAATGCATAATATATACAAATATGATAGTTTTTAACATGTGACAAAAGGAATAAAGAAAAAATTAACAAACAAGTGATGTCATCATCCTTCGAAAACGAGAAAAATTGCAATCTCTAGTCACGAGTCTTTTTTTAAATAAATTGTCAAAAAAACATGGCAAAAGGAAATTACAATCTTCGAACATAGAAATCATCTACAATGTATGCTTGAATGAAAAATAAAGAAAACAAAAGCTGTTAGAGGACAGCGCGCTCGACTATTCGAGAGCTTGACAGTATAACATAAGCCATCATGGGAAAATTGTTCAAATTATTCAATAAGGTCAAGGTAATAGTTCAGGTATATTTTCAACAATCTATTGAACATTTGTAAAGACATAAAACAAACTAATAACATTTTTTTTAAGTTTGATAGCAAAAGCTTGGTTGGGATGTTTGGACGGTCCTTCAAAAATAAAGTAAATAAATATTTGTTGTTTTTTTTAAACCATGTTTCAAAGAAAAAATATTCTTTTTGGGTTGGGTAGGGGGGGGGGGGGGTTGAGCGGGGGTATAATGTGGGGTGTGGTCATTTATTAGACAATCTTGAAAAATAAAAAAGGAAAAATAAAATATTTTTTTTTTTGGGGGGGGGGGTTCTGGGTTTGGGCGTGGGGTATTGTTTTGTTTGGGTGGAGTCCATTGTGGTATTCAGGTAAGTGTCGTATTGTCAAATTATGAATAAAATCTTATCATACATAAAGAAGTTATGGCAATTTAACTAAAATTTTTTCTTGTGACCTTGAGAGTCAAGGTCATTTAAAGGTCCAGGTCAAATTTAACTTGCCAGATACAGTATCCTCATGGTAGGAAGAAAATATTTTGAAGTTTGAAAGCAATAGCATTCATACTTTAGAAGTCAAGTGGATCTAAACACAAAATTTAAGAAAATATTCAGTTACTAAGACAATAAAGGGCCATACTTCTTACAAAATGCTTGATACAGTTGTCTGAACTTGTTTATAGATTGGAGTCATGTTGGTAAAAAAGTTTGCAAAATATGAAAGCAATATGTCAAGGGTTATTGAAAATATTTGAGGTGGTACGCAAACTTTAACATAGATTTATCAATAATATGCATATTCTAAATGGAAAAAGGGCCATAATTCTTACAAAATGCTTGATGCAGTTGTCTGCTCTTGTTTATAGATTGGGGTCATGTTGGTAAAGAAGTTTGAAAAAAATGAAAGCAATAGGTCAAGGGACATTGAAAATATTTGAGGTGGTACGCAAACTTTAACATAGATTTATCAATAATATGCATATTCTAAATGGAAAAAGGGCCATAATTCTTACAAAATGCTTGATGCAGTTGTCTGCTCTTGTTTATAGATTGGGGTCATGTTGGTAAAGAAGTATGCAAAATATTAAAGCAATATGTCAAGGGACATAGGAAATATTTGGGGTGGTACGCAAACTTTAACATTAATAATATGCATATTCTAAGTGAAAAAAGGGCCATAATTCTTACAAAATGCTTGATACAGTTGTCTGCTCTTGTTTAAAGGTTGGGGTTATGTTGGTAAAGAAGTATGCAAAATATTAAAGCAATATGTCAAGGGACATAGGAAATATTTGGGGTGGTACGCAAACTTTAACATTAATAATATGCATATTCTAAGTGAACAAAGGGCCATAATTCTTACAAAATGCTTGATACAGTTGTCTGCTCTTGTTTATAGGTTGGGGTCATGTTGGTAAAGACGTATGCAAAATATTTAAGCAATATGTCAAGGCACATAGGAAATATTTGGGGTGGTACGCAAACGTTAACATTTGCACGCTCACGCTCACGCCGACGCCGGGGTGAGTTGGATAGCTCCACTATATATATTTCATATATAATAGTCGAGCTAAAAATGGAGATCACCAGTGAAAACGAAAAGTTCCCGCTTTACAATCAAGGTTACCCCCGTTTTCCAGAAACGCCATACTGAATTTGAGATTTTTATATGTGAGCATTAAGATGAGCTAAATGTTCATAAATTATTATAAATAGATAAAAAAAGAGGAAAAGCCTATTATAAACTCATTAACATACATACATCTATTATATCATGTGTGAGATGGAACCTACTCAGTGCAGTAAGATTTGCTAACCTAGCTTGAAATTGCACGTGAAATGCGTTCTTCTATACATATGACTTTAAAATGTTACAGGGAAATAAGAACATAAATAATAAAGTAACAAGGCACATTTAATCATTCAGTCAAACACGTTTAAAGGAAAATAGATTTATCAATTTATCAATGACTAGTGATACTAGTGATATTAAACATTAAACTACTTATGACAAACAAAA
This sequence comes from Dreissena polymorpha, assembly GCF_020536995.1. Classification (NCBI taxonomy): domain Eukaryota; kingdom Metazoa; phylum Mollusca; class Bivalvia; order Myida; family Dreissenidae; genus Dreissena; species Dreissena polymorpha. The sequence goes on along the minus strand of NC_068363.1, from coordinate 74,435,831 downwards.
CAAATACATGATTGTCATGGCAGTTCTTTGAAGAACTTCGACAGGTTGGAATAAGTGTCTCCAAAAGACCCTTGGCATTGATGACCCTGGGCTGACAGTCAGTGTTATTCATTATGAAAATGTTCTTGAGACCATCGCGTTCAAAGATCATTTTAAGATGCATAAGGTTGAGTCCAGAGCCAGCTATGATATTTATGTTGTTGCAGCATTGAACACATGACTGTAAACAAGAACACTCAGTGACTGCAAGTTCCTAGCTTTTTCTGGGTTGAATATGAGTCCATAATCTGTCTGGTATCATTTTCCTCCTTCACAGGTAATCAGCATACAATGTATCACTGAAAAGATAACACCATTGTTCCTTTGAAGTTGATATTGACTAGTACATGTAGTTATATTCAGGCAGGTTCATAAGAACTTTAATAAGTTTCAGTCGAAGAAAATTATGCATAATTGCAAATTGTGTATAAATAATTTTAACCATTTTTATTTATTAAAACAAAAATATTTGGTATTTTCTTATTAATTTGGCTTCAATAAGCCTTCTCAAAGTTGTTTCTATAAATTGACAACATTTTCTTCATGTTATTTAACAAAACACTCATATACAGATGTCAAATACAAAGGCACTTGTATAGGAGTAAGAACTGACATTAGTGTGTCATGAGAAGTGTGACATAATCCATTATGATATGCGTCATCGTTTTTATTTATTCAGACATTCACGACATAGCATGTCATTACTAGTATTATATATGATACACCCTTTTAAACTGGATTAATAAGTAAGTGTTAACACCACATATATACATTCTTCATCCAAATGTTGATACCAAATACATTTATTATCCCTACTGGATATGAAACTGACTATTAACGTTACATTTTATTTATTACTTAAAACATTGGTTCTACATTAACAATCTAATAAATCAGTGAAATACCTTCTTCGTTTCCATCTTATAAGCCTGTCTGCTATAAAGGAGATAGTTGAAAACCACCAATGTTGTTGATCATTGCTGAAAAGATAATAAATATGCAGCATTTTAATTTGGATAACCATAATACATAATTTAGGTGATCACACAAGTAGCAGTCATCGGCATATCATTTTAAGAATAGTTATTTTAGTATTTGGGACATAATATACTTTTTTGTTGTTTGAGGAAAACATCATTACTTGGTCATAAAATTCAAATATGCTGTCCTTGATTTCCATGCATTTACAACACAACTTTTTCCTTACATGGCATATTTTCATTTTCAAAATGAAAGCAAATATGAGCCTGATTATGTGGTAAAAATCACTGACAGGGTGCACTTTTCCTACAAAATCTACTTTACTCCAATTATGAATAATGAAACTGTAATAATTGAAAACAATATTGCATAATCCATGCACCTTCCTGTTCCGAGCTTTGTGTTGATAGCAAAACAAGGCATTCCTTTCTTGTAAAGTTGAAGACTCTTCTTTACGTGATGGGTTTTGCCGTACGATAACCCGTTCACATTGCTACAGTCATCACACAAGCATAAATCCACTTTATCCCTTTTTACTGCTCACCAACAATATTAAATTGTGTAAGTGACAAGGATTCTAAACGTTATTCTTCACAGTGGTAAAAATTTTCAAGCATTTGACAGTCGTATTTCCAGGAATCGTTTTCTTCATATATATCAACACTGCCATGCATTAGTTGACGTTTATCATTAACTCCAGTCACATAAATACGAACAATAATAACACTTTTATTAATCTTTCTCTTTCAATATAGCAAATTGCTTTTTCTTTAAACGACCCAATCTGTCAGGTACAATGTCGGCCATATTTGTTGTCATTGTATTTAGCTTGCGGGTCCTACATTTAGTATTTCATAGCGTATTTATAGAATATTCGTAGTTTTCCGCACATTCCCGGATAACGTTAGGAGTGTCGGATATGTATGAAAGAAGGCGATATTGCACGAAGTTCATTAGAGTGCTAATACCTTAAAAAAATGTATCAGAAAAAATTCTTCTTACTGTCTCCGTAGACACTCGTATATGTTCGGCCTAGACCGTCAAGTGAGGAACTTATTCTCGAATGAATATGCAAACAATAATAAAAACTATGTCGTACCCAATGCTCAGCAATTTTGCTTCAATAATTTTTTTACACGTTTTATGACACTGTCATGTTATATAGTGATGTTCTGTATTTACAATGCGGGTTATTGAGATCTGCGAAGAACTTCTTTGCAGGGACCTATTTGTATAGTTCCCTCTTCTTTGATTGCGCATGAATGACCGCCATGTGGTAAATCGGACTTTTGGGAAGTCATTCATTCGTGGATGTTTTGGCAGCCAGCAAATCCTGACTGTCTTAGAAATTTGTACCATTACTATGGCCTTAAGGCTTTGCCCCTGACCAAAAATGAGTCAAATGTATTTTTGTCTGGACTAAATGAGTGATTTAAGTGTGTTTATTTTTGTTTTGATGGCGAAGAATTCAAACAATAACCTGGAAAACATGTAGATGAAGTTAATCTGTCCGTCAGACACATATTAATACGAAATACCACAGCCGAGAAATCATGGGGAAGAAGAGCATGACAGAGGTAAATTAGCACCATCCGAATTTTAGAATCAGCTCCCTCAATAATGGGTCAAATCAACCAATCACTGTTTTCCTTTCAGTCCGTGGAGGAAATTTTACACAACTTTTTTTTACGCCGACGTCGACTAATCACAGCTGCTTAAAAAGCAGATTCGTGCTCTATTTGAGTTTTGCGGCATTGTTTTCGATTGGACGAATTATTTTTGTTATCTTCCCAATTAAATACCTTTAAATGGAAATCAATAACACTTGATAGACGTAGTGTAAGCGAACGTCTACCACAAACTCCTTGCGGTGGTCGTTATGTATCTGTTTCAGACGTAATACCAACGTGCGAATAACTCATGCACATGGCACGTTGCCAACAAAAGCGTCGTTCGTCGTTTGCAAAGACAGTTTGACTCGCTCGAGGGACACGTTGTTCTACTTGGAAATTTCCCACCACAGGACTCAAAATGGTATAGTTGACGTCGTCAGACGCCTTTGCGGGCATCATGCGACTAAATTATGCTAGATACACGATTAAAAACAGAATTATTAAGGCAATCGCCAGGAGATTGCGGAACACTCGGGTGACAATCTTATTGCATGAAGTTATAGGTATAAAATTTAAAACAATGGACATGGGCATTCCTTCTTTCGAAAACGAAGCCACTAATACCACCGGGTGACATACACGTTGTATTAAATGGACCGTCAACCACAAACGACGAAAAAAGAAAAGTTCTAAAATACCGTATTTTTTTTTACTATTATTAGTTAATATTGATTAAAATATCACGACTGGTAATTTACATTACTTGAACAAAGTTGTTAAGTTTTCATATTTTCATATATTCGGCAATACAATTTTACTGGGTACAGGTACCAGGTAACTACCAGTTAGCTATAAATAACGAAAGTAGATTGATCACCATCGTCACGTGGTAAACCCAGAAATGCAAATTGTGCATGCGTGGTGAATTGTATATATATATATTATATATAAAATGATCAATCTACTTGCGTTATTTATAGTGTGTATATCGTTATGTCACCTATTTTTACGATGTACTTTTGATTTTACATTCTGAAATTTTATTACCGAATATACTGAGAATATACTTTTTTCAAGTAATGTAATATACCAGTCGTGATATTTTAATCAATATAAACTAATTATTGTAAAAAAGACGGTATTTTAGAACTTTTCTTTTTTCGTCGTTTGTGGTTGACGGTCCCTTTAAATACAGAGGAAAAAGCATAAACCAGATATTTTATAAGCGATTATTAGTCGGCTTCGGAGAAAGAGTTTTGGGTGGCCCCATGTATTAAATGTAGGTCACTGTTTGGCCACATCAGCACACTATTTATGGAGCTTGGAGCTGAGGCATGAGGAGCATTCTGACTATGTTAGTTTCCACAAGAGCCGACCTCTATTTTCCAACCTGACCACTCAGCGGTGTAACCTCTTCTAGATCTTCGTTGTGGCTAGTTGTGGTACTCTGACCCGCCTATTTGTTGCGCTTAAATGTATTTCCAAGATGTGGTTTTCTTAAACATATAAACGTTAATAAACGCATTTTGAGAAATGCGCATTTTTTTTGCACAAAAAATTGCATCTGATTAATTGACACTTATACGAAAAGGTTTTTTAGATCAAAATAAACTCCGTCAAAGGAGCGATAACCGTATAACAATCGCTCGTTAATGCTATGCGATCTGTCGACCGCTGCGTGTCTGGCGCACGATAAAAGCACATCAAACGCGTAATTCGAAGATCCAATTGAGTCATTTTTGAGATATTAAAAATGCATCACCCGTGTAGTAAATGCGCGTCGGCTTAACGGTGAACATGTGTACTTCAAAATTTTAAAAATAATATTTTTATAAACACATTTCTAAACACATTTACATTATCAAGTGATTGGATGTAGTTTTCTTTCCTGTCTGTGATTGCGCCAAGGTTTGTATAAAATTATGCTTAAAATAAGGTATGTTTACTCTATGACGAAATAAATATGAGCGGATATCTAGTGGTAAAACACTGGCGTCAGAACTCAGGGGTCGCAGGCCGCTCCATCTGAACCTAGTAGCTCCTCTTTCTCACGAGACGTTCAACCCTTAATTTCTGTATTACTAAAATGCATGTTCACAACCTACCTAACATCCAAGACAACTTTGACATTTGCAATGAACCTAATCTGCAGCATGTTAATTGACTGTGTACATGTATCCTATTTACGCAGTGTTGTAAGCTCTGTTCGCATTTCGTTGCAACCCACTGTCTGTAATAATTCATCATTATAATGTTGTTATTTTAAAACAAACCTCATGAGAATCAAAACAACTAGTTTTGTTCCAGACTGTTAACTGCTTATATTATATATAATCATTGTTCAATTCAGTCATAAAACATAGACCTAAAATATAAATTGATTTAGTTCTGGCTTCCATGTTAATGTCGTTTTTATATATTCCGACTTTGCGCGACATAAATATCTGGTCTAGTCAATACTATAAAGCCTTCTGTTACCAATTTGGTGCAAAATCGAACGTTAGCGCCTGCTTGCTTGCCAACAAACACCACAGAAAAAATTGACATTTGTAATTAACATATTTGCGCATCCTGTTTACGGCGTCATGGTATCTTATGAATAGCATATATTCGTAGTTACAGCAAGACGTTTTTGTTGTTTACATAAGTTGATGAATTGTATTATTTGTCGTTCTGTCTTCGCAAATATTGGTTGATTTCTTTCTTAAGTTCCAAATGATTATTTGTTTTGCCCACCATTCGATGGAGTTTGTTTATATCTTTGCACCATTCCGTCAGTTTATTAATTACTCGAGAACACGTTGAACTACGATCAACATAATTTGTATGATTTGTATGTAGGTTATTCGAGAGGAACGGACGGATGGAAGAAGTCTGTCGATTAAGGTTAAATATATGAAAACCGGAAGTCCTTACACAAAGGTTACTTTGCAATCAGTTGGATAATTAGAACCATTAATTGAGTTCATGATGCATAGAATGTTCATACTGCGGTCTAAATGATGTGTTTTGGTATCAATTCAAAGGTAAATTTGTAAGCTATAAGAACCCATGTTTTTGCACTTCATTGTTAAAGTGATTTTTCACACAATATCAAAGATTGTGTCATTAATGCCGTGTTTGAAGTCGTTTAAATTAGAATGCTAATGATACTTGTGGCAAGTAAGGCCTATTGAGAGCTAAGCCTTCAACCATATCACCTAATATTGCAGACCTACACAAGAAACACATTTTTGAAACTCGACTTAGAAGATACAATACAATTTGCTTATCAAGCCTGATTTGAGCTGGTCTAGAGATAATAATGTTAGGTTATTTTCAATATCTATTTGTATAATATCTTATAATATGTTACGTTGATTGGTAAAAATACAATATCGAACAAAACGCTGTTGTTTTAAATTGAAATGTGAGCATAGATATTTAACATGTAGATCTATCATGTTTTGTGCATAATTGGCCATTATATATTTTCAGTTTATTTCGATTAATACATTCCCTGTAGGCAGCACTTAGTTTAAATCGTATTCATACGTTACCAGCTCTGCATTACTTCAATATATTTAAATGAGACTCACAGTTAATGTTAAAATTTCTTTTCGATTACTTTTGCATATTTCAAGCAAAATAAGTTGTTATCAATAACAAATTAACAAAATAATAAATATTGAATAACACTTGTATTAGATGCCTTGTTTAAGAATGTTAATACCTTTGATAATATATAACGTCTCAAATCACGCATTTTAGAATACCGACTTGGTTAATTTCGTAAAAAAACATATCAAAAACGTTCGGTGATATTTTTGCTTCAAAAATAAACAGCTTTTAACTGTGAGTTGTATAGTCACCTGAATTACCAGTCAATCAACTACACCTGTCATTTTTGAAAGCGCTTATTGATACCATTAGACTGAAATATTTCTTAATTGCCGAGCTTCCGCTATCATTATCAAAATCAGGTGCCGTTTTGTCTACGCACGGGATACGTCTATTACTCTGAAATTTAAAAACTGTAACGCTTTTATAACGACTTGGAAAAAATATCCACGGTTTATATTTTGAGAACTCGTTTGTCTCGAAGACGCTTGAAATACATACATATATTTTGTCTTTTCTCATTTCATATAGCGTTTAATTAATGGAAAACTGACCACCACGTATATCATAATATTGGCGAGCTAATATATTACTTGTGTAGTGGTCATATTCGGTAAATTGCATAATATAGTTTATTAACTGAAAAGCAAACACTATTTAAGAATACTCATGCTCACAAGGATTCTGAAAAAAGGTTTTCATCCACTTAAAGACGTATCAAGTACTATTTTAATATAAAAGGAAAAATGACATTCCAGAAACACTACTAGAAAAAAAGTTTTTGATACACAAGCTAGTTTTTATTATCTCACACTTGTACTTTCAGGAGCTTCGTAATCAGCACTGTAAAATGACTCGTCTGTATCGAGATCATTGACTGTAATACAAGTATTATGCATGGGCGTAGTCGCTATTATGGTTGTAATACTGGAACAGACCACTCATATATATTACGTTGTCAATGCTGTTTCAATCTAATCTAATTAGGGCAATGAACAAGTAATCACACCATTGAAAATTTCATGGGAATGTTTCTCTCTTTTATAAAAAATATTGAAACCTCTTTTCGATGAAATCATTAATACAAACGTCACGAGAAGGACATTTTCCAATCAGAAAGGCAACGTGTTCGCGAACACGCAAAGTTGAAATTATTCACAAAACGGTTACCGCGTGCTCTAATTTTGGTTTCATTTGTCATTATTGAACAATGTTTTATGTATCAGTATGCAATTTTTGAAACCGTCTAAGCGCTTAATTACACAACCGGATGTGTAACGATCGTACTACCATCGTGTTAATTATATTTCAGACACGCTTTAATAACTTTCATATGTTTGTCAAACACAGCTGCACTGAAATTACATCGGATTGGTATAAATATAAAACAAGTGAGTTCGCTAGACGAATGTTGCAGTAAATAAAACATTTAAAGGACTCAAGAAACATAAGCAATGTTTTTAAATGTTATAAATGATTTACATGAATTAGTATGGAATGATGATAGAAAATCCAATAAAATATTGTTGTGTGCATGTGTTTTTTGTGTGTATGTTTCACTTTTAAAGACATTTCATTTTAGTTCAAGTGCACCAATCATTATTTGAAGACCTGTTCGAAAAAGCAGTTTCAAATTTTAACATTAATTTGTCAAAAATCGACGACATAGTCGACAACAAAACGGTAAACTAAAGTAGAAATGTAAAAATGGTGTTCAAATGTACAAATATAGTTTCTCTCGGAAGTTAATGACTTGCACGGCATGGTGTTTGTTAATGTGCGGATGTATCATAAATTATGTAATGACCGTTACTCTTACATCGGTTTCTCATCTGTATGGCTGTCCCTTTTCTTTAAAAAACAACAACAACACTAATTGCGTGTGTTGCTTTTAATGCATTTCAATGTAAACACGTTTTTTAGTGCTATCTGTACTTGTTATTGTTAAGAGGATCATATCTAATAAGTTTAACATTTAAGATTGACACTATTTACCCTTGTTTAAAGGTTGGTATTAACAGTTTCAAAACAATGGCAATTGCGACAAGAAGACGCTGCGTCAACTGCGCGCCAGATGTGCGACAACCGTATAACAATCTCACGATTAACGCACGAAGATCTGTCGACCGCAGTGTGTTTTGCGCACTATGCATGCAAGTCAAACGCATTATTCGCAAACTCAATTGAGTCGTTTTGAAAATAACAAAATTGCATCATAGTGAAGTAACCGCGTGACGGCATAACGGTGTCTTTGCGTACTTCAAACACATTTTTTATTTAGAATCATGAGTTTGTTTTGAGAACTTAAATATTGTCTAATATATACGTCTGACGCAGTGGGTTGTGACCAAGCAGTAGATGAAGTAATGTGATTTTACTTGACCGAAATTGCCATGTGTTAAACTTTATGAATCGATATATATATTAAAACTCATTTCCAAGATGTCATGATAACATGTCCTGTAATTGACGCATTGCCATAGTTTGTTTGAATATCATAATGATGTCGTGTGATTTAAATCAAGCCTATAAGGGCGAAATATTTAAATTGAATTATATCACCGTGTTACTTGACGTAAAATTCGCCCTCCTAACATATTAAGTTGAAATTGGATTAATGATCAAAATATGAATAGTTTTACTAATCCGTCCTTTCATCTCTAATATAAGATGGTAAATTCGACCTAAATTAATCTAAAGCTATTTTTATAACCAAATTTCTCACCACTTGCACATTCTCAAGTGATTGATTTAATTTGCTTTCCTGTCTCTCATTGCGCCAAGACTTCTATAAACTTATGACTACAATAATGTATGTTTGCTGTATAAAACATTTATATTTTAACGGATCAATAGGAGCGGATCTCCAACCGAACCTACTTACTCCTTAATTCCTCTTGCACATGAGACGTGAAACTAAGATGATGTCTACTAGGTCACCATGACCCTGTAACGGAACGTTTCCTGTACCTCCAACTTTCATCCAGTCCTCCAAACTTGATTGCACTGGCACAGAAATTATCAATTATTGAGTGCGTTACCATAACGCGGGTCAAGCATTAAAAAGTCCGTAAACAAATGGAAATGTCTTGTAGAAATATAATTGTGTAACGCGATGAGAGGGTCTTCGTCAAAATTCTACAAGCAACGCGCTCACGCGATGAGACGCGCTCAATGTAATTACAAAAACATCACGTAGATTTTAAAATCAACGATGCCCCCATGTTTGCAGTAATATAATGCATCTTCACTTCGTCCCTGATTAGCGGTTACATCATTGACATTTGCAATAAACATAGTCTGCAGCAAGTGTATCGACTGCGCATCCTGTTTACCCTGTGTTGAGAGCTCTGTTCAGAGTTTGCTGCAACCCAGTTTAAATTGTGAGTGGTTACACTGTTAAAATGCATCATTATGTTACTGTGTTATAATAGAAGAAACCTCATTGCAGACACACAACTTGTTTTGATCGTAAATGTTAATTCCTTATATTATATATTATTATTGTGCGAATCTGTCATTTTCACATAGAGCTGACACTTACAGCGACTTCGTTCTGGCTTCCATTAACATGGCACTTGTTTATGCTCTGTCTTTGCGCGACATACAGACCCGGTCTAGCCAGTACAATAAAGCCATATGTCACCAATACAAAGCAAAACTATACGTTAGAGCCTGTTTGCTGCCAACAAACAACACAGACACAATTGAAATTTGTAATTTACATATTTTAGCATCCTGTTTAGGGCATCCTGGTATCTTATGTATCACGTAACTTCACAACGGCAGCAGCAAGATTTTGCTTTGTAAATTAGTACATGAATGTCATTGTTTTTTGTTTCTTTTACATTTTTGCTTGAATGACATTTGAATTTTTGAAAGTGACGCCGATCAGCATTTTGAAATGTTTACACATTCACTCAGTGTTAACGTTAAAATGAAAAAGCTGTTTCATAATGAGTAAATCATAATATACTACATTATCATATGCCATACCCTGTTTCCCATGTAATATAATCATTACATATTTTTATATTACACATTTTTAAGCGTTTTCATTGGCTTATATTTCGTTTATTGTCCAATCGCATTTGTTATTTTGCTGAAATGACGTTGCAACGTCAAATGACGTCACGAGATGTAAACAACATTCGGGATTTATCATTATGTTTGCGTACATTTTTATTTAATTTGCTCATTTAAAAGCATGTTATAAAAAAGATCTGACACTCGTTGTCATATCATACCATATATTATTAAACTCGTCCAGGAAATTCGTTAGTAAGCTCGCCAAAGGCTCGCTACACAATTCCTGAACTCGTTTAATGAAATATGGTATGATATGACAACTCGTGCCAGATCCTGTATCTATATTATAAACACGGCGTAATTATTTTATTGCGTTGAACGTTGATATATACTTGTGTGAGGTATTTTCGACGGTGTAAGGTTGCAATTGATTAATTCTCATACGATTGCAAACAGAAACATAAAATTAATGTTGGTGTTTCAAAATAAAATGCATCACCAACAAGAGTTTACAAAAGATCAACTGTTTAAATGTGTTGACTTTTAAACAAAACGAATGTAAATCACTGCACATATTCTGTACATCATGTAGGGTATTTTCGACTGTCACAAACAACTCAATTATACTGCAAAACAAAAGTTAAGCATCCCTTTTCACATTTATTGGAAAAAACTTGTATAACTTAATTTCAACTGGAATATCGATTTGATGTGAAAATTGTGTAGTGTAATATTCATTATATCCATTTTCATATTGATCTCCAATGATCATTTAATATGCGTTTGTGCAATCTCGATAGACACATCGATATGTCATTAAAACCTATAGAAATGGTTGTTAAAAATGCCAAGTGCACTAATTAATTAAATGTGTCAAACATGCTATATCATGTGTAAGTTAAATAAAAATTAATAAAATAATTATAGAATATTGCTGGGTAGGACAGTTTGCATGTGTTTAATATCCTACTAAAATTTGACTTCAAGTTCACCCAATTTTCCTCTTTCGCCATTAAACCTTTTTCTGTTGAACAGTATATATATATATATATATATATATATATATATATATAATAAAACGCTTTGATTAAATTTGTCGTAGCTTTCGATCTCTCGGTCTTCTTCAGCGGCATTTATTTGTGAAGCATATCATGTTTAGCGGAAGTGACGTTATATTGTTAAACGTTACATTGCGCGCCAATTTTATTAGTCTTTTGTGTTCAGTCCATATGGTTATATATATTTTTTTTTTTTCTATTTTCTTTCAAATTCCAAAAAATAAAGAACTGTTTGGCGTATTAAAAAACAACATTGAAAAACGGACTCAGTTATGAATAAAATAATTGCAGGTCAGAAGATAATAAAATGTAAGCGACAGCCACCTAATTTAAAACGTCTGTTAACCTAATCTTACTTTTCATCTCAAGAACCAAGAGTATCCAAATGTACTGACCCTAGATGCGGCCTTTGTGGTTATATTATTAAAAGGAATTCTTTTGATTTTAATGGCAAAGTGTTCAAAATAAAAACTAATATGTCATGTGAAATACAAAATGTGATTTATTTATTAGTATGCAATGGATGCAAAAAATATTATATAGGCCAAACTGGCGATATACTTAGAAATAGGTGATCTGTCCATAAACAACAAATGGGAGACCCCTCAACAAGACAGATGCCTTTAAGTAAACATTTAGATGAATGTTCACATTATGAACCAACATTTAAAATATTTCCATTTTATAAGCTATTTTCGAACAATATTTCAGCTAGGTTAGCAAAAGAACAACATTTTATACATGTATTTAAACCCCAATTAAATTTAACTTAATATTAATTGACGTTATGACGTCATAATTGATATGACGTTATCTCCATGACGTTTTGACGTTATAATATATGGCTATATCAATATATATTTAAAATACCAAACACGTTTTTTACTTTTATTATATATATATATATATATATATATATATATATATATATATATATATATATATATATATATATATATATATATATATATATATATATATGCATGGGCACTGCTATTTTCAACTTGGGCGCACTTCAAAATAGCACAAATAAAACTGGACAGGTAGACGATCTAGATTAAAAATACCCATTGATAAGACCTAAATGAATTATTGTGAACAGCGTTTTTTTTTTTTTATTTTAAATTTACATAACTAACTGTTTAATAATATAATGCGCAATTTGTCTTCCTACGCGAGTTTAATTGATAATGTTTTGGGTAATGCATCAAAAAAACGAATACGATCCTCTACCCAACATATCATCTGTATAAAAATGTAATCATTAATGTTATATTGATTGAAATCATTTAATCTGTAAATAATCTGTGAAATTCAAGCAATCTTTAATATGCATATGCCTGACACTTCAATTATACAATGAAGAGAGATATGCAAATCAGTACGTTAACAGACAACAACGTTGTTCATGATTTATAATAGGTACAACCTTATCCGACTTTTTTGAAATATACCCCTGATTTGTTTAGAACATAAGCGTAGATAAATACGTATATCAAGACCAAAGCTCGTGTTTTTTTACCATTTGACGTTAATGAATTAACTTTGATTCTTTGAGCTATTGAACGTTTGAATTTTTTTTATTTGTCAAAAGATTTCGAATATTATATTTGGACCATAGCATAATTTGTGGTTGTTGATTAATGAGAACGTACAAGCAAGAAGACTGTACATTGATTTCTTCTGAAAGGATTTGTCCTCAGACACCTGTTAACTCACCGTTCGGTTAAATTGTAGATATTGCATTCCTAAGTAAACCCGTCCAGTGGTGGACGTTTTTCATCTTTCTAATGTTTTCTTATTTTAGTCAGTGTTATGTAGTACATTATTGTACTTTGCTTATATTTAAGAATTAGCAATAAAATATGCATACATAATTTTAATAATATAATATAACACTGCTTTATCAAACGAAGATCATTTCGCGGTGTGTAATGGCGGCAGGGATATGATAGATATGATAGATTACGATCTGAACGAGTCATACCTCTACCTTTAGGTTTTAGTTTTTGATAAAGATCTATGTAAACATCGCAATAAAACCAAAGTAGTATATATCGTGCGGATGCGAAGCCTCCAAGAATTGTTGTTACAAGCTGACAGAAAGACTCATGTAATGTAGGCAGTTGCAATATAAGTAACCGACCGTTTAATCGTCTGTTTTGGGGCAGAAACATACAGTATAATACAAAAGATATCGCAACTACTGATATGCTACAGTGCATAGTTGTTGTTATTACGGGAATGTAAATAGCAGCAAATATTATACCTCACATAAATCTGTTTCTTCTTTGCGTATATAAACTACACAGGTCCGTTATTTTGAATAGTGCCCTGTAAAGATGCGCGCGCATCTAATAGTGCCCGCTAGAATGTTAGTTATTTGTAACATTTGTGCAAGTTTAACAACGCAAAGATTTTTCGAGTACTGTTTCCTTTCTTTACCAAAATGTACATCGTGTATTCTTGTTTTACACCGGTACATATTATTAATAGCAACTGATAAATATTGATGGAATTTATATTGCGTTATTCATTTTTATATCTATTGATATTTATTGCACAAAATTTCGGTATACTATAAGAAATAGAAAACCTCCCTTCAGGCCCACTGGCAGAATAGTGACCAGCCAGGCAGCCCCAAATAGTATATGTACCTCAGCCTTTTCACTGTGACAGCACCCGAATAACACGCAGTCCTAATGTAAGGTGTATACAGCGACGAAATATCGGTTCAATACTGAACTATCTACATTTAACCGATACAGCGCATTTATGTTCTTTCGTTTCAAGAAATCAACTGCGTTCGCGATATGGGCGACACAATTTAATTACCACGCACTACATTTTTTACTGCTAAAGTAAACATCTCAATGTTCTCTGCGCTACAAAGTATTTATATGACAATTCGCCCGTGCTTTTCGTGCCAGTTTTGAACTTTTTCCTTACACACGAAATACATGTTGTGGTGTCACTTTCACAGCAGCTAATTAATTTGCGGTAATCAAAACAATCTCGTGTATGTCCGTCCTAACAGTAGAACATTATCAACATATTTGTTGTTCCCATAAAGTCGCTATATGACCTACACTGTGTCGGTGTGACTTAAAATCCAGCAAATAAATTAATTGAATATATATATGATTACTAATTGAATCTACATGATGTATGGAAACCTCATGACAACGTTTGTCTTCACGAAATCTCAGATACATATTACACTAAGTCAGCATGTCTCCCTTCCTTAATTCCATCTGTTTTATTTAACAAAGGTGATTGGTTGGCATCACGGTGTATAGTGTTTTACGACCATACAATTTGAGCAAAATCGCCCCACCAATACTTTCAGTACTTTGCTTTACCGTGGCTTGTTAACTTTGTAACACAGATCAACATTTAACTTAAAATGATTAAAGAAAGGTCCTTACAGTATGACGAAAATATGTAGAAGTAGAAGCTGGAGTCAACGCCGCTGAACGCACGACGTTTTCACTGCATTCACGTATGGTGAGAGCAGCGAAGAACAACTGGTGAGAATTCGGTTCTGCGAGCATAGCTATAGCCTCCCTTCGATAAATGTGAAAGTATGAAACGATGTATGCCATACACTTTGCGGGATGTTAATTTCAACGAATGACAATGTAGTTTACCATTCGAATAAAGTCTCCGCCAATGGCTTTTTATTTTGTGGTTACCATTAAAACATTGGACTATTTGATTAAACAGTTCAAATAACGTAATGATGCGTGTGTGTTGGCAAGGGAATCCTGCAATGTGTAATGCTTAATGTAACAACAACTCCTCTAACAAACTTGCACAATATCGCACAACAGTATCTTCCCTTTATCCGTAATACGACTTTCATTTAATTGGACACATTGGTACTAAAAACATTACACTTAACGTTATTAAATATCCGAGTTAGTTTTGTCGATTGCTAGCACATATGAGTAATGCCATGAACGTCTTACTATCTACTGTTTATATACATTCTGAATTAAAGTGTTTGTGACAACCCATGTCTCCAGACGCAGACCGCTCAAGACAGACGCATGCGTTTGACGAAACATTTTGCAGGTCGAAATGACGCCGCGAGTCCGATGCGCAGTCGTCGCACGGTTTACGTACAAGTTTTGATTTTCAATATGACTGAAGTGGGTTGGCGAATAATGCGTGTATCATGTGTCAGCCGGTTTCAAGGCCAACGTGTGTTCATTGTGCGATGTTCATACATTCCTGCGACTGTCGCTCTTCTGTTGCGTGATTAACGCATAGTATACACAAGTTCGTCTCAGCTACCAAAACGTAAAATCAATCAAAGCGCTGTAGGCGATGAAGGCCTGGGGCTAGGTTTAGTGTGACGTAAAATGCATTTAGGATGTTTTGTCCGAATTTCTCCCTTTGTCAGAATTTATACGGATTGACCCTAGCGGTTGAGTGCAAAAGCTCAGAGACTGCAAGAAAATACAATAGTTGTGTATATACTACAGTGTACATAGACGGTGGAGGACAACACGATACTGGTTGTGGGAACGATAACCTTTTGTTCAACTCTACAGATCTGGTAGAGGTTCGTCTAAATAGGCGGTGAAGATATACAAAAACAACATGGCCGCAAGAAAACTGTTATTGTTGGCGTCGAATAAATACCTTAAAATAGCCTAAAATAGTTTTCTATTTCATAATTAACAGATCAGGAAAACACTCATACTTCCTTTGTAATGTGTATACAAAAGAAAATCCACTTAAGCCCAAGTCTCACTTTTGCCGGTAGAGCCCCAGTCAATCCCGGTTTGCTAACGCCGGTCGACCGGCGAGGACCCGGAAGATTCGTAGGCATTTTTTAACGCAGACACACTATTTCCCGGTGCCGCCCCGGTTGAAATCGGTCAACAGCCCGGCAGAGTCCCGGTCAACCCGGACTGGTTACGGTTTATCCCGGTCAAGACCCGGCAGAGCCCCGGTTGTCGCGGGTAGTGCCCCGGTGAAAGCCGGGAGCGTCCCGGCATAGCCCCGGTTGTCGCCGTTAGTGCCCCGGTGAAAGCCGGCAGCGTCCCGGTATACCGTAACATCGTCGGCACTCACCGTGTCTATACCAGCATCAGACCCCGGCAGAGCTACGGCAACACCCCGGTTTCATCCCGGTCGTCGCCGGTTATGTCCCTGGCGGAGCCCCGGTGAATGCCGTTGGCATTCCGGCAGAGTGCCGGTTTTCTTATGTACCGTAGCTATACCGGGACTCCAACGGCATTCATTAAAATGAAAGAAAAGAAAATTGTATGAAAAAGTTAACGCTTTCTGGGTGTTGACATGTTGATTTTCTCTTCTTTCTTCGCATATTTCTAAGTATTGTGGTATTCTGCATTGATCATTAAAGTTTAAATACAATTCACCGTACAATAATTTTTTTTGACATTTTCAGTTTTGAACCCCCCAAATTTTTTTTCTCCATTTTGTGTGAACCATTTATTTACAAAATTCACTCTCATTCATCCAAATGTTGAACAAACAACACTTTTTTAGTATGTATTAATAGATAAATGCATAATATATACAAATATGATAGTTTTTAACATGTGACAAAAGGAATAAAGAAAAAATTAACAAACAAGTGATGTCATCATCCTTCGAAAACGAGAAAAATTGCAATCTCTAGTCACGAGTCTTTTTTTAAATAAATTGTCAAAAAACATGGCAAAAGGAAATTACAATCTTCGAACATAGAAATCATCTACAATGTATGCTTGAATGAAAAATAAAGAAAACAAAAGCTGTTAGAGGACAGCGCGCTCGACTATTCGAGAGCTTGACAGTATAACATAAGCCATCATGGGAAAATTGTTCAAATTATTCAATAAGGTCAAGGTAATAGTTCAGGTATATTTTCAACAATCTATTGAACATTTGTAAAGACATAAAACAAACTAATACCATTTTTTTTAAGTTTGATAGCAAAAGCTTGGTTGGGATGTTTGGACGGTCCTTCAAAAATAAAGTAAATAAATATTTGTTGTTTTTTTTAAACCATGTTTCAAAGAAGAAATATTCTTTTTGGGTTGGGTAGGGGGGGGGGGTTGAGCGGGGGTATAATGTGGGGTGTGGTCATTTATTAGACAATCTTTGAAAAATAAAAAAGGAAAAATAAAATATTTTTTTTTTGGGGGGGGGGGGTTCTGGGTTTGGGCGTGGGGTATTGTTTTATTTGGGTGGAGTCCATTGTGGTATTCAGGTAAGTGTCGTATTGTCAAATTATGAATAAAATCTTATCATACATAAAGAAGTTATGGCAATTTAACTAAAATTTTTTCTTGTGACCTTGAGAGTCAAGGTCATTTAAAGGTCCAGGTCAAATTTAACTTGCCAGATACAGTATCCTCATGGTAGGAAGAAAATATTTTGAAGTTTGAAAGCAATAGCATTGATACTTTAGAAGTCAAGTGGATCTAAACACAAAATTTAAGAAAATATTCAGTTACTAAGACAATAAAGGGCCATACTTCTTACAAAATGCTTGATACAGTTGTCTGAACTTGTTTATAGATTGGGGTCATGTTGGTAAAAAAGTTTGCAAAATATGAAAGCAATATGTCAAGGGTTATTGAAAATATTTGAGGTGGTACGCAAACTTTAACATAGATTTATCAATAATATGCATATTCTAAATGGAAAAAGGGCCATAATTCTTACAAAATGCTTGATGCAGTTGTCTGCTCTTGTTTATAGATTGGGGTCATGTTGGTAAAGAAGTTTGAAAAAAATGAAAGCAATAGGTCAAGGGACATTGAAAATATTTGAGGTGGTACGCAAACTTTAACATAGATTTATCAATAATATGCATATTCTAAATGGAAAAAGGGCCATAATTCTTACAAAATGCTTGATGCAGTTGTCTGCTCTTGTTTATAGATTGGGGTCATGTTGGTAAAGAAGTATGCAAAATATTAAAGCAATATGTCAAGGGACATAGGAAATATTTGGGGTGGTACGCAAACTTTAACATTAATAATATGCATATTCTAAGTGAAAAAAGGGCCATAATTCTTACAAAATGCTTGATACAGTTGTCTGCTCTTGTTTAAAGGTTGGGGTTATGTTGGTAAAGAAGTATGCAAAATATTAAAGCAATATGTCAAGGGACATAGGAAATATTTGGGGTGGTACGCAAACTTTAACATTAATAATATGCATATTCTAAGTGAACAAAGGGCCATAATTCTTACAAAATGCTTGATACAGTTGTCTGCTCTTGTTTATAGGTTGGGGTCATGTTGGTAAAGACGTATGCAAAATATTTAAGCAATATGTCAAGGCACATAGGAAATATTTGGGGTGGTACGCAAACGTTAACATTTGCACGCTCACGCTCACGCCGACGCCGGGGTGAGTTGGATAGCTCCACTATATATATTTCATATATAATAGTCGAGCTAAAAATGGAGATCACCAGTGAAAACGAAAAGTTCCCGCTTTACAATCAAGGTTACCCCCGTTTTCCAGAAACGCCATACTGAATTTGAGATTTTTATATGTGAGCATTAAGATGAGCTAAATGTTCATAAATTATTATAAATAGATAAAAAAAGAGGAAAAGCCTATTATAAACTCATTAACATACATACATCTATTATATCATGTGTGAGATGGAACCTACTCAGTGCAGTAAGATTTGCTAACCTAGCTTGAAATTGCACGTGAAATGCGTTCTTCTATACATATGACTTTAAAATGTTACAGGGAAATAAGAACATAAATAATTAAGTAACAAGGCACATTTAATCATTCAGTCAAACACGTTTAAAGGAAAATAGATTTATCAATTTATCAATGACTAGTGATACTAGTGATATTAAACATTAAACTACTTATGACAAACAAAACAAATACATGATTGTCATGGCAGTTCTTTGAAGAACTTCGACAGGTTGGAATAAGTGTCTCCAAAAGACCCTTGGCATTGATGACCCTGGGCTGACAGTCAGTGTTATTCATTATGAAAATGTTCTTGAGACCATCGCGTTCAAAGATCATTTTAAGATGCATAAGGTTGAGTCCAGAGCCAGCTATGATATTTATGTTGTTGCAGCATTGAACACATGACTGTAAACAAGAACACTCAGTGACTGCAAGTTCCTAGCTTTTTCTGGGTTGAATATGAGTCCATAATCTGTCTGGTATCATTTTCCTCCTTCACAGGTAATCAGCATACAATGTATCACTGAAAAGATAACACCATTGTTCCTTTGAAGTTGATATTGACTAGTACATGTAGTTATATTCAGGCAGGTTCATAAGAACTTTAATAAGTTTCAGTCGAAGAAAATTATGCATAATTGCAAATTGTGTATAAATAATTTTAACCATTTTTATTTATTAAAACAAAAATATTTGGTATTTTCTTATTAATTTGGCTTCAATAAGCCTTCTCAAAGTTGTTTCTATAAATTGACAACATTTTCTTCATGTTATTTAACAAAACACTCATATACAGATGTCAAATACAAAGGCACTTGTATAGGAGTAAGAACTGACATTAGTGTGTCATGAGAAGTGTGACATAATCCATTATGATATGCGTCATCGTTTTTATTTATTCAGACATTCACAACATAGCATGTCATTACTAGTATTATATATGATACACCCTTTTAAACTGGATTAATAAGTAAGTGTTAACACCACATATATACATTCTTCATCCAAATGTTGATACCAAATACATTTATTATCCCTACTGGATATGAAACTGACTATTAACGTTACATTTTATTTATTACTTAAAACATTGGTTCTACATTAACAATCTAATAAATCAGTGAAATACCTTCTTCGTTTCCATCTTATAAGCCTGTCTGCTATAAAGGAGATAGTTGAAAACCACCAGTGTTGTTGATCATTGCTGAAAAGATAATAAATATGCAGCATTTTAATTTGGATAACCATAATACATAATTTAGGTGATCACACAAGTAGCAGTCATCGGCATATCATTTTAAGAATAGTTATTTTAGTATTTGGGACACAATATACTTTTTTGTTGTTTGAGGAAAACATCATTACTTGGTCATAAAATTCAAATATGCTGTCCTTGATTTCCATGCATTTACAACACAACATTTTCCTTACATGGCATATTTTCATTTTCAAAATGAAAGCAAATATGAGCCTGATTATGTGGTAAAAATCACTGACAGGGTGCACTTTTCCTACAAAATCTACTTTACTCCAATTATGAATAATGAAACTGTAATAATTGAAAACAATATTGCATAATCCATGCACCTTCCTGTTCCGAGCTTTGTGTTGATAGCAAAACAAGGCATTCCTTTCTTGTAAAGTTGAAGACTCTTCTTTACGTGATGGGTTTTGCCGTACGATAACCCGTTCACATTGCTACAGTCATCACACAAGCATAAATCCACTTTATCCCTTTTTACTGCTCACCAACAATATTAAATTGTGTAAGTGACAAGGATTCTAAACGTTATTCTTCACAGTGGTAAAAATTTTCAAGCATTTGACAGTCGTATTTCCAGGAATCGTTTTCTTCATATATATCAACACTGCCATACATTAGTTGACGTTTATCATTAACTCCAGTCACATAAATACGAACAATAATAACACTTTTATTAATCTTTCTCTTTCAATATAGCAAATTGCTTTTTCTTTAAACGACCCAATCTGTCAGGTACAATGTCGGCCATATTTGTTGTCATTGTATTTAGCTTGCGGGTCCTACATTTAGTATTTCATAGCGTATTTATAGAATATTCGTAGTTTTCCGCACATTCCCGGATAACGTTAGGAGTGTCGGATATGTATGAAAGAAGGCGATATTGCACGAAGTTCATTAGAGTGCTAATACCTTAAAAAAATGTATCAGAAAAAATTCTTCTTACTGTCTCCGTAGACACTCGTATATGTTCGGCCTAGACCGTCAAGTGAGGAACTTATTCTCGAATGAATATGCAAACAATAATAAAAATTATGTCGTACCCAATGCTCAGCAATTTTGCTTCAATAATTTTTTTACACGTTTTATGACACTGTCATGTTATATAGTGATGTTCTGTATTTACAATGCGGGTTATTGAGATCTGCGAAGAACTTCTTTGCAGGGACCTATTTGTATAGGTCCCTCTTCTTTGATTGCGCATGAATGACTGCCATGTGGTAAATCGGACTTTTGGGAAGTCATTCATTCGTGGATGTTTTGGCAGCCAGCCAATCCTGACTGTCTTAGAAATTTGTACCATTACTATGGCCTTAAGGCTTTGCCCCTGACCAAAAATGAGTCAAATGTATTTTTGTCTGGACTAAATGAGTGATTTAAGTGTGTTTATTTTTGTTTTGATGGCGAAGAATTCAAACAATAACCTGGAAAACATGTAGATGAAGTTAATCTGTCCGTCAGACACATATTAATACGAAATACCACAGCCGAGAAATCATGGGGAAGAAGAGCATGACAGAGGTAAATTAGCACCATCCGAATTTTAGAATCAGCTCCCTCAATAATGGGTCAAATCAACCAATCACTGTTTTCCTTTCAGTCCGTGGAGGAAATTTTACACAACTTTTTTTTACGCCGACGTCGACTAATCACAGCTGCTTAAAAAGCAGATTCGTGCTCTATTTGAGTTTTGCGGCATTGTTTTCGATTGGACGAATTATTTTTGTTCTTCCCAATTAAATACCTTTAAATGGAAATCAATAACACTTGATAGACGTAGTGTAAGCGAACGTCTACCACAAACTCCTTGCGGTGGTCGTTATGTATCTGTTTCAGACGTAATACCAACGTGCGAATAACTCATGCACATGGCACGTTGCCAACAAAAGCGTCGTTCGTCGTTTGCAAAGACAGTTTGACTCGCTCGAGGGACACGTTGTTCTACTTGGAAATTTCCCACCACAGGACTCAAAATGGTATAGTTGACGTCGTCAGACGCCTTTGCGGGCATCATGCGACTAAATTATGCTAGATACACGATTAAAAACAGAATTATTAAGGCAATCGCCAGGAGATTGCGGAACACTCGGGTGACAATCTTATTGCATGAAGTTATAGGTATAAAATTTAAAACAATGGACATGGGCATTCCTTCTTTCGAAAACGAAGCCACTAATACCACCGGGTGACATACACGTTGTATTAAATGGACCGTCAACCACAAACGACGAAAAAAGAAAAGTTCTAAAATACCGTATTTTTTTTTACTATTATTAGTTAATATTGATTAAAATATCACGACTGGTAATTTACATTACTTGAACAAAGTTGTTAAGTTTTCATATTTTCATATATTCGGCAATACAATTTTACTGGGTACAGGTACCAGGTAACTACCAGTTAGCTATAAATAACGAAAGTAGATTGATCACCATCGTCACGTGGTAAACCCAGAAATGCAAATTGTGCATGCGTGGTGAATTGTATATATATATTATATATATAAAATGATCAATCTACTTGCGTTATTTATAGTGTGTATATCGTTATGTCACCTATTTTTACGATGTACTTTTGATTTTACATTCTGAAATTTTATTACCGAATATACTGAGAATATACTTTTTTCAAGTAATGTAATATACCAGTCGTGATATTTTAATCAATATAAACTAATTATTGTAAAAAAGACGGTATTTTAGAACTTTTCTTTTTTCGTCGTTTGTGGTTGACGGTCCCTTTAAATACAGAGGAAAAAGCATAAACCAGATATTTTATAAGCGATTATTAGTCGGCTTCGGAGAAAGAGTTTTGGGTGGCCCCATGTATTAAATGTAGGTCACTGTTTGGCCACATCAGCACACTATTTATGGAGCTTGGAGCTGAGGCATGAGGAGCATTCTGACTATGTTAGTTTCCACAAGAGCCGACCTCTATTTTCCAACCTGACCACTCAGCGGTGTAACCTCTTCTAGATCTTCGTTGTGGCTAGTTGTGGTACTCTGACCCGCCTATTTGTTGCGCTTAAATGTATTTCCAAGATGTGGTTTTCTTAAACATATAAACGTTAATAAACGCATTTTGAGAAATGCGCATTTTTTTGCACAAAAAATTGCATCTGATTAATTGACACTTATACGAAAAGGTTTTTTAGATCAAAATAAACTCCGTCAAAGGAGCGATAACCGTATAACAATCGCTCGTTAATGCTATGCGATCTGTCGACCGCTGCGTGTCTGGCGCACGATAAAAGCACATCAAACGCGTAATTCGAAGATCCAATTGAGTCATTTTTGAGATATTAAAAATGCATCACCCGTGTAGTAAATGCGCGTCGGCTTAACGGTGAACATGTGTACTTCAAAATTTTAAAAATAATATTTTTATAAACACATTTCTAAACACATTTACATTATCAAGTGATTGGATGTAGTTTTCTTTCCTGTCTGTGATTGCGCCAAGGTTTGTATAAAATTATGCTTAAAATAAGGTATGTTTACTTTATGACGAAATAAATATGAGCGGATATCTAGTGGTAAAACACTGGCGTCAGAACTCAGGGGTCGCAGGCCGCTCCATCTGAACCTAGTAGCTCCTCTTTCTCACGAGACGTTCAACCCTTAATTTCTTTATTACTAAAATGCATGTTCACAACCTACCTAACATCCAAGACAACTTTGACATTTGCAATGAACCTAATCTGCAGCATGTTAATTGACTGTGTACATGTATCCTATTTACGCAGTGTTGTAAGCTCTGTTCGCATTTCGTTGCAACCCACTGTCTGTAATAATTCATCATTATAATGTTGTTATTTTAAAACAAACCTCATGAGAATCAAAACAACTAGTTTTGTTCCAGACTGTTAACTGCTTATATTATATATAATCATTGTTCAATTCAGTCATAAAACATAGACCTAAAATATAAATTGATTTAGTTCTGGCTTCCATGTTAATGTCGTTTTTATATATTCCGACTTTGCGCGACATAAATATCTGGTCTAGTCAATACTATAAAGCCTTCTGTTACCAATTTGGTGCAAAATCGAACGTTAGCGCCTGCTTGCTTGCCAACAAACACCACAGAAAAAATTGACATTTGTAATTAACATATTTGCGCATCCTGTTTACGGCGTCATGGTATCTTATGAATAGCTTATATTCGTAGTTACAGCAAGACGTTTTTGTTGTTTACATAAGTTGATGAATTGTATTATTTGTCGTTCTGTCTTTGCAAATATTGGTTGATTTCTTTCTTAAGTTCCAAATGATTATTTGTTTTGCCCACCATTCGATGGAGTTTGTTTATATCTTTGCACCATTCCGTCAGTTTATTAATTACTCGAGAACACGTTGAACTACGATCAACATAATTTGTATGATTTGTATGTAGGTTATTCGAGAGGAACGGACGGATGGAAGAAGTCTGTCGATTAAGGTTAAATATATGAAAACCGGAAGTCCTTACACAAAGGTTACTTTGCAATCAGTTGGATAATTAGAACCATTAATTGAGTTCATGATGCATAGAATGTTCATACTGCGGTCTAAATGATGTGTTTTGGTATCAATTCAAAGGTAAATTTGTAAGCTATAAGAACCCATGTTTTTGCACTTCATTGTTAAAGTGATTTTTCACACAATATCAAAGATTGTGTCATTAATGCCGTGTTTTGAAGTCGTTTAAATTAGAATGCTAATGATACTTGTGGCAAGTAAGGCCTATTGAGAGCTAAGCCTTCAACCATATCACCTAATATTGCAGACCTACACAAGAAACACATTTTTGAAACTCGACTTAGAAGATACAATACAATTTGCTTATCAAGCCTGATTTGAGCTGGTCTAGAGATAATAATGTTAGGTTATTTTCAATATCTATTTGTATAATATCTTATAATATGTTACGTTGATTGGTAAAAATACAATATCGAACAAAACGCTGTTGTTTTAAATTGAAATGTGAGCATAGATATTTAACATGTAGATCTAGCATGTTTTGTGCATAATTGGCCATTATATATTTTCAGTTTATTTCGATTAATACATTCCCTGTAGGCAGCACTTAGTTTAAATCGTATTCATACGTTACCAGCTCTGCATTACTTCAATATATTTAAATGAGACTCACAGTTAATGTTAAAATTTCTTTTCGATTACTTTTGCATATTTCAAGCAAAATAAGTTGTTATCAATAACAAATTAACAAAATAATAAATATTGAATAACACTTGTATTAGATGCCTTGTTTAAGAATGTTAATACCTTTGATAATATATAACGTCTCAAATCACGCATTTTAGAATACCGACTTGGTTAATTTCGTAAAAAAACATATTAAAAACGTTCGGTGATATGTTTGCTCCAAAAATAAACAGCTTTTAACTGTGAGTTGTATAGTCACCTGAATTACCAGTCAATCAACTACACCTGTCATTTTTGAAAGCGCTTATTGATACCATTAGACTGAAATATTTCTTAATTGCCGAGCTTCCGCTATCATTATCAAAATCAGGTGCCGTTTTGTCTACGCACGGGATACGTCTATTACTCTGAAATTTAAAACTGTAACGCTTTTATAACGACTTGGAAAAAAATATCCACGGTTTATATTTTGAGAACTCGTTTGTCTCGAAGACGCTTGAAATACATACATATATTTTGTTCTTTTCTCATTTCATATAGCGTTTTATTAATGGAAAACTGACCACCACGTATATCATAATATTGGCGAGCTAATATATTACTAAGTGTAGTGGTCATATTCGGTAAATTGCATAATATAGTTTATTAACTGAAAAGCAAACACTATTTAAGAATACTCATGCTCACAAGGATTCTGAAAAAAGGTTGTCATCCACTTAAAGACGTATCAAGTACTATTTAATATAAAAGGAAAAATGAAATTCCAGAAACACTACTAGAAAAAAAGTTTTTGATTACACAAGCTAGTTTTTATTATCTAACACTTGTACTTCAGGAGCTTCGTAATCAGCACTGTAAAATGACTCGTCTGTATCGAGATCATTGACTGTAATACAAGTATTATGCATGGGCGAGTCGCTATTATGGTTGTAATACTGGAACAGACCACTCATATATATTACGTTGTCAATGCTGTTTCAATCTAATCTAATTAGGGTAATGAACAAGTAATCACACCATTGAAAATTTCATGGGAATGTTTCTCTCTTTTATAAAAAATATTGAAACCTCTTTTCGATGAAATCATTAATACAAAACGTCACGAGAGGACATTTTCCAATCAGAAGGCAACGTGTTCGCGAAAACGCAAAGTTGAAATTATTCACAAAAACGGTTACCGCGTGCTCTAATTTTGGTTTCATTTGTCATTATTGAACAATGTTTTATGTATCAGTATGTTTTTTTTGAAACCGTCTAAGCGCTTAATTACATTACCGAATGTGTAACGATTGTACTACCATTATGCTAATTAAATATTTCAGACTCGGCTTAAACATCACAAGAGATGTGTTGTTGTAAGTAATCGTTTTCTAGTCATGTGCTTATGCAGTTTGTTTGTTAATATGTTTGATAAGGAAGGAGTCGCAAAACGCCAGTCATTGTGTTCATAAATTATGTATGTCAAAACAGCTGCACTGAAATTTCATCGGATTTGTATAAACATAAAACAAGTGAGTTCGCTAGACAAATGTTGCAGTAAATAAAACATGTAAAGGACTAAAGAAACAGAAGTCATGTTTACAAATGTTATAAATGATTTACAGGAATGAGTATGGAATGATGACAGAACATCCTAAAATATTGATTTGTGTGCATGTGTTAGTGTTTTTATAATGTTTCACTTTTAAAAAGTTTTTAAGTTTTCATATTTTCAGTATATTCGGTAATGAAATTTTACTTAGTATGTCTACCAGGTAACTACCAGTTAACTATAAATAACGCAAGTAGATTGATCATCATCGTTACGTGTTAAAACCAGGAATGCAAATTGCGCATGCTAGTGAATTGTATATATTTTATATATAAAATGATCAATATACTTGCGTTATTTATGGTGTGTATATCGTTATGTCACCTATTTCGCGATGCATTTTCGATTTCAGATCGCAAAAATGTATTACATAATATACTGAAAATATGAAAACTTAGCAACTTTTTTTAAGTAATGTAATATACCAGTCGTGATATTTTAATCAATATAAACTAATAATTGTAAAGCATACGGTATTTTAGAACTTTTTTTTCTTCGTCAAGCTGGTTGACAGCACCTTTAAAACTTTACACCACGATGTCATGCTTACATGTCGTGTTATTGACGCATCGCCATAGTGTGTTTGAATATCATAAAGATGTCATGTGATTTAAATCAAGCCTACACTGGCGAAATATTTGAATTGGATTATATCACCGTGTTATTTGACGTAATATTCGTCCCGCTAACATATTCAATTGAAATTGGATTTAAGAACACAATATGGATAGTTTTACCAATCCGTCCTTTAATCTCTAAAAATTAAAAGTTCCGTCCGACCTAAATCAATCTAAAGCTATTTTGTATAATCATCAATGTCTCACCACTTGTACATTCTCAAGTGAAAGGGGGTAGTTTTCTTTCCTGTAACATTTTGCGCCAAGTTTTGTATAAAATTATGCAAAGAAGAATGTATGTTTGCTGTATAAAAAATACATATTTTAACGGACCTCTCGTAGCATCAGAAGTCAGGGATCGCAGACCGCTCTACCCGAACTAGATTGGTTACCTCCCATTATCTATAGCTACTCTCTATATTGACAACACAATGCGCCTCATCAATTACAATGTTTGCTTCGAAATAGTCTGAACACTGAATGGTTAATAAACTGTTCTGGATGTCCGATCACATATGTATAACCGCAGGTTTTCAGTCTCATTATTTCAATGGAAAGATCCTTATTTGTATCATCTTATTGAGCAATAATACTTTCCTTCAAATGGATAGCCGACTCTCCATATCTTTCCACCTGTTCCTCGACAATTGAATTCAATGGTGAAACTATTAAGATGACGCTGTTTCGGAAATACGGCAACGATTCAAATACTAACGATTTTCCATATCCTGTCGGACTGCCAATTGTGTCACCTTGTAACGCACCTTTGATACACAAAATTGCCCAGGTGTTAAGTAACAATAAGTTTGTTGTCGTTTCAAATTAGTTTCCGTAAGAATCCTCTTAGTTTTTAAAACGAAATCTTGGGAAAAGCCTTCAATTGTTTTGACGTACGGCCATCGGTTAGTTATTGTTGCGTATGATCGTAAAGTGAGAAAAAAACTGCGAAAATAGTTGCGTTAGGTTCGACATTTTTATAGACGTTAATACGAACTTGTATAATACACAACATAAGAAGTGACGTCGATAGTATACATGACGTCCCGTGCATGTTAGCGGATAAATGTCAACGTCATGAATTCCCGACAGTTATAAACCATGCTCCGATTGGTCTTCGCGTTATCCAATTAAAATCGCCGATACATTAGCCTGTACCTGTTGTATATTATAGTCAACGGTTATATTCAACGGGGAACCAGTTCATATCCGAATCTACTAACTCATTAACTCATCAAACTAAGATGAAGTCTACTAGGTCACCATGACTCTGTAAAGGAACGTTTCCTGTACCTCGCACTTTCCTCCATAAACAAACTGGATTGCGCCAGCACAGAAATTATCCATCATTTTGTGCATTGCCATTACGCGGGTAAAGCATTAAAAAACTCAGTAAACAAATAGAAATGTCTTGTAGAAATATAATTTAATAACGCGTCAAAATTATACAACTAACGCGCTCAATGTAATTACAAAAGCATCACGTAGATGTTAAAATCAAGGTTGTTTCCATGTCTGCAGTAATATAATGCATGTTCACTACGTACCTTAACATCGAATATAACATTGACATTTGCAATTAACCTAGTATGCAGCAAGTTCATTGACTGCGCATCCTGTTTACCAGGGTCGTGAGCTCTATTTGCATTCCGCTGTAACCCACTCTCTGTAATAATTCATCCTTATTGGTTTGTATGTAACCAACCTTATGGCAATTATAACAACGTGTTTTGTTCCAAACTGCTAACTGCTTCAAGTATATGTTATCATCGTTCGACTCAGTCATGCCCTCATTGACCTACCATTTAAAGTGACTTATTTCTGGCTTCTATACACATGCCGCTTTTAAATATTCTGAATTTTCGCGACATAAAGACATATGTGCACAAGAATGGAGGGTATAGCTTTGCATCAGTCCGCCGGTCGGTACATAACTCTAGAACGCGTTGAACTACAATCAACCGAATGTATATGATTGATATTATGAAGCTTACATGAGAGTAACGGAAGAATGGAAGAAGCTTTTCGATTAAAGTTACATAACTCGCAAACCGGATGTCCTTACACAAAAGTTGCATTGCAATCAGTTGGATAATTAGAAATTAGAACCATTAATTGAGTTCATGATGCATGGAATGTTAAAACTGATGATGCGTTTTTGTATCAATTCAAAGATAGATGTGTAAGCAATAAGAATCATTTCCTGTGTACTTCATTGTTAAATTGATTTGTTCAACCCAATATCAAAGATTGTGTCCTTAATGCGGTGTTCTGCACTCATTTAAGTTAGAATGCTAGTGATACTTGGGGAAAGTAAGGTAAATTGAGATCAAAATATGCAACCATATGGCTGAATATTTCAGACCTACACAAGAAACACATTTTTTAAAATCGACTTAGAAGGCATAATACAATATGATTACACCAAGCGAGATTTGAGCTGGTCTAGATGTAAAGATTATATTTTTTAAGGTTATCTTACATTCCTATTTATCTAATATCATATGGGGCGTTACGTTGAATCGTAGGAGTACAATATCGAATACAAAGCTGTTGTTTATACTAGAAATGTGAGTATATATATATTATATGTAGATCTAGTTGTGTGCATAATTGGCCATCATTAATAAATATTTATCAGTTTATTTTAATTATTGCATTCTCTGTATGCAAAACTTAGTTTAAATCATATTCATCTGTTACCAGCTCTGCATTACTTCAATATATGTAAATGGAACTCACAGTTAATGTTATAATTTCTTCTCGATTACTTTGGCATATTGCCAACTGTAAAATTTGTTATCAAATATTTTTCAAAATTTCATAACACTTTTATTTGATGTATTGTTCAAAAGTTATAATACCTTAAATAATATTTAACGTCTCGAATCACACGTATTAGTCTTCTGACTTGGTTAATTTTGTAACAGCATATCGATAGCGTTTGGTGATATTTTTTCATCAAAATAAACAGTTTAACCGTGAGTTATATATTTACCTGAGTTACAGGTCAATTAACTACATCTGTCTTTTTCTGAAAGCACTTATTGTTATCATTAGACTGAAATAGTTCTTAATTGCTGAACTTCCGTTATCATTTTCAAAATGAGGAGCCGTTATGTCTACGCACGAGATATGTCTATTACTCTGAACTTTAACACTGTAACGCGTGTATAACGACTTTAATTTTGTGTTTAAATATCCACGGTTGTTTTGAGAAATCGTTTTCTCGAAGACTCTTGTCATACATACATATCTTTTGTTTTTCATTCCAGATATAGATGAATTCATGGATAACTGACCACAACTTACACCACAATATTGTTGAGCTTATAAATAACTGCTTGTAATGCTCATATGTGGTAAATTGCATAATAAAGTTTATTTACTGAAAAGCAAACAATAATAAAGAATATGCATGCTCACAAGTTTTCTGATAACAAAGATTGCCATACACTTGAAGGCGTATCAAGACCTAACTATTCATTATAGAGGAATAATGGAACTCAAGAAACACTATTAGAAAAGAAGTTTTTAATAACACCAGGTAGTTTGTTATTTAACACTTCAGAATCTTCGAAAGCAGCACTGTAAAATCACTGGTCTGTATCGATATCATCAATTGTAATACAATTATTATGCCCGAGTGAGTCGCTTTGCGAAAGAAAGCGGTATTGAGATTCTAATTAGGACAATGAAAAAGTAATTACATCATTAACAATTTCATGAGAATGTACTCTCTATTATAAACAATATTTAAACCTCTTTGCGATGACATCATTAATACAAAACGTCACGAGAGGAAATTTTCAAATCAGAATGCAACGTGAGTGCGCGAAAGCAAAGTTGAAATTATTTGCAAAAACGGCTACTCATTGTTTTTATGTGCACTAATATTGGTTCATCCGTAATTATTGAAAAATATTTTATGTATCAGTATGTAATTTTTGAAACCGTCTATGCGCTTCATTACACAACCGAATGAGTAACGATTGTACTAACATCGTGTTAATTATATTTCAGACAATCTTAAACGGCGTAAACACCATAAGAAATATGTATTTGTAAGTTAGCATGTTCTAGTTATGTGCTTATGCAGTTTGTTTGATAAGATATTTTATCAGGAAGGAGTCGCAAAACAACATTGATTGTGTTCATATGTTGTCAATCACAGCTGCGCTGAAATTACATTGGATATGTAAAAACATCAAACAAGAGAGTTCGGTAGACAAATGTTGCAGTAAATAAAACATATAAAGGACTAAAGAAACAGAAGACACGTTTACAAATTTTACAAATGATTTACAGAAATAAGTATAAAATGATGATAAAAATTCAAAAATATTCATTTGTGTTCATATGTTAGTGTTTTTATAATGTTTCACTTTTAAAGACATTTTCATTTTAGTTCAAGTGCACCAATCATTATTTAAAGACCTTTTCGAAAAGCCTTTTTCAAATTTCCCACATTAGTTTGTTAAGAATCGACGGCAAAGTCGACAACTAAACAGTTAGCTAATTTAGAAATGTATAAATGGTGTTCAACTGTGCAAGTATAGTTTCTCTCGGAAGTTAATGACCTGCACGTTATGGCGTTTGTAATTGTGCGGATGTATCATAAATTATGTAATGATCGTTTAATCTTACCCATATCGAGAAAACATCGTTTTCTCATCTGTATGGCTGCCTCTCTTCTTTCAAAGATATAAAAAACGTATTGCGTGTGTTGCTCTTTATGCATTCGATGTAAAACATTTTAAGTGGTATCTGTACTTGTTTTTGTTATGTATCTTAATGAGTGTTACATTTTAAGATTGAGACTATTAACCCTTTTATAAAGGAATGCATTAGCAGTATCAAAACAATTGCAATTGCGACAATAATACGCTGCGTTAACCGCGTGTCACATGTGCGACAACCGTATAACAATGGCACGATTAACGCTCAAAGATCTGTCGGCCGCAGTGTGTTTTGCGCACTATGCACGCACGTCAAACGAATGAATCATTCGCAGACTCACTTGAGTCGTTTTGAAAATAACGAAATTGCATCAACGTGAAGTAACCGCGTGACGGCGTAACGGCGCCATTGCGTGCTTCAAATTTTCTATTAAGAATCATGAGTTTGCTTTGAGAATACAAAATCGTGCGTCTTGTCTTATATATAGGTATGACGCAGTGGCTTGTGACTATATGAATCGATATATATTAAAACTCAACAGCACGATGCCATGATGACATGTCGTGTTATTGACGCATTGCAATAGTGTGTTTGAATATCATAAAGATGTCATGTGATTCAAATCAAGCCTATAAGGGCGAACTATTTAAATTGAATTATATCACTGTGTTATTTGACGAAATATTCGTCCCGCTAACATATTCAGTTTAAATTGTATTAAGGATCACCATATGAATAGTTTTACCAATCCGTCCTTTCGTCTCTTAAAATAAGAAGTCCAGTCCGACCTAAATTTATCTAAAGCTATTTCGTATAATCATCAATGTCTCACCACTTGTACATTCCCATGTGAATGGGTGTAGTTTACGTTCCTGTCTCTCATTGCGCCAAGTTTTGTATAAAAATTATGCATTCAAGAATGTATTTTTGCTGTATGAAACATAAATATTTTAACGGACCTCTAGTAGCACCAGAAGTCAGGGATCGCAGACCGCTCTTCCCGAACGTACTAACTCCTTAACTCCCCGTACACATGAGACGTTAAACTAAGATGAAGTCTACTAGCTCACCATGACCGTGTAACGGAACGTTTCCTGTACCTCGCACTTTCCTAACTTTCCTCCAAAACCAAAATGGATTGCGCCAGCACAGAAATTATCCATCATTTTGGTGCGTTACCATTACGCGGGTAAAGCATTAAAAAACTCAGTAAACAAATAGAAATGTCTTGTAGAAATATAATTTTTTATCGCGATGAGAGGGTCTTCGTCAAAATTCTACACACAACGCACTCAATGTAATTACAAAAACATCACGTAGATTTTAAAATCAAGGTTGTCCCCATTTCTGCAGTAATACAATGCATGTTCACTACGTACCTTAAACATCGAATATAAGATTGACATTTGCAATTAACCTAGTATGCAGCAAGTTCATTGACTGCGCATCCTGTTTACCAGGGTCGTGAGCTCTGTTTGCATTCCGCTGTAACCCACTCTCTGTAATAATTCATCCTTATTGGTTTGTATGTAACCAACCTTATGGCCATTATAACAACGTGTTTTGTTCCGAACTGTTAACTGCTTAAAGTATATGTAATCATCGTGCGATTCAGTCCTGCCCTCATAGACCTACCATTTAAAGTGGCTTATTTCTGGCTTACATACAAATGCCGCTTTTAAATATTCTGAATTTTCGCGACATAAAGACAATGTCTAGCCAGTACTATAAAAATTACCCGTTCGTTGTAAATCATGGGTTAGTCTGTTTTGTGTGCCAGCAAACAATACACACACATTTGACATGTGTAGTTAACATATTTGCGCACCCTGTTTACGGCAGCCTGATATTTTATGTAGCACGTACCTTCGAAATGGCAGCTACACGTTTTTGTTGTTTTACATTAGATGATTAATGGTGATGTATTTCGTTCTGTTTACACCAATATTGGTTGAATTTCTTTCATAAATTAAAGCGATTGTTTGTTATGTGCCCAAGAATGGAGGGTATAGCTTTGCATCAATCCGCCAGTTGGTTCATAACTCGAGAACGCGTTGACCTACAATCAACCGAATGTGTATGATTGGTATGATGTAGCTTACATGAGAGGAACGGAAGAATGGAAGAAGCCTGTCGATTAAAGTTACATACCGCGTAAACTGGATGTCCTTACACAAAAGTTGCATTGCAATCAGTTGGATCATTCATGATGCATGGAATGTTCGAATTGCGGTCTAAATGATGCGTTTTTTTATCAATTCAAAGATATATGTGTAAACAATAAGAACCCTTTTCTTGGCACTTCATTGTTAAAGTGTTTTTTTCCACACAATATCAAAGATTGTGCCATTAATGCCGTGTACTGCAGTCATTTAAATTAGAATGCTAGTGATACTTGTGGCAAGAAAGGAATATTTAAAATCAATACCTGCAACCATATCGCATAATATTTCAGACCTACACAAGAAACACATTTTTGAAACTCGACTTAGAAGATACAATACAATTTGATTACCAAGCTAGATGTGAGCTTGTCTAGAGATTTAGAGTTTATAATGCTAGGTTATCTTAAATTCATATTTATCTTTTATCTTATTATGAGTTACGTTGATTGGTTAAAGTACAATATCGAACAAAAAGCTGTTGTTTTAAATTGAAATGTGAGGATATATATTTAACATGTAGATCTAGCTAGTTTTGTGTATAATTGGCCTTCTTTTATTTTCAGTTTATTTTAATTAATACATTCCCTGTAGGCAGCACTTAGTTTAAATCGTTTACATCCGTTACCAGCATTTCAAACATTTTAAAAACGTTCGGTGATATGTTTTCTACAAAAATAAACAGCTTTTAACTGTGATTTGTATTGCTACCTGAGTTAACAGTCAAATAACTACACCTGTCTTTTTTGAAAGCACTTATTGATACCATTAGACTGAAATATTTCTTAATTGCTGAGCTTCCGCTATCATTATCAAAATCAGGTGCCGTTTTGACTACGCACGGGATATGTCTATTAATCTGAAATTTAAAACTATAACGCTTTTATAACGACTTGGAACGAAATATCCAGGGTTTATATTTTGAGAACTCATTTGTCTCGAAGACGCTTGAAATACATACATATATTTTGTTCTTTCCTCATTCCATATATCGTTTAATTCATGGAAAACTGACCACAACGAATATCATAATATTGGCGAGCTAATATATTTATTTGTGTACTGCTCATATGCGGTAAATGGCATAATATAGTTTATTAACTGAAAAGCAAACATTATTATAGAATACTCATGCTTACAAGGTTGTCATCCACTTGCATACGTATCAAGGACTTTTTAATATAAGAGGAAAAATGAAAATCCAAATACACTTCTAGAAGAAACGTTTTTTTATCTTATACTTATACTTCAGGATCTTCGTGAGCTGCCCTGTAAAATAACTGGCCTGTATCGAGATCATCAACTAAAATAAAAGTATTATGCCTTGGCGAGTCGCTATAATGGTTGTAATACTGGAACAGACCACTCACATATAATACGTTGCAAATGCTGTTTCAATGCGAAAGAAAGCGGTATTGATATTCTATTTAGGACAATGGATAAGTAATTACATAATTAACAATTTCAAGCGAATGTACTCACTCTTTTATAAACAATATTGAAACCTCTTTTTGATGACATCATTAATACAAAACGTAATTAGAGGGGATTTTCCAATCATAAGGACACGTATTCGCGAAAACGCAAAGTTGAAATTATTCGCAAAAATAGCTACAGCTAGTTCTTTTGTGCACTAATCTTGGTTTCATCTGTCATTATTGAACACTATTTTATGTATCAGTATGCAATTTTTGAAACCGTCTAAGCGCTTAATTACACAACCGGATGTGTAACGATCGTACTACCATCGTGTTAATTATATTTCAGACACGCTTTAATAACTTTCATATGTTTGTCAAACACAGCTGCACTGAATTTACATCGGATTGGTATAAATATAAAACAAGTGAGTTCGCTAGACGAATGTTGCAGTAAATAAAACATTTAAAGGACTCAAGAAACATAAGCAATGTTTTTAAATGTTATAAATGATTTACATGAATTAGTATGGAATGATGATAGAAAATCCAATAAAATATTGTTGTGTGCATGTGTTTTTTGTGTGTATGTTTCACTTTTAAAGACATTTCATTTTAGTTCAAGTGCACCAATCATTATTTGAAGACCTGTTCGAAAAGGCAGTTTCAAATTTTAACATTAATTTGTCAAAAATCGACGACATAGTCGACAACAAAACGGTAAACTAAAGTAGAAATGTAAAAATGGTGTTCAAATGTACAAATATAGTTTCTCTCGGAAGTTAATGACTTGCACGGCATGGTGTTTGTTAATGTGCGGATGTATCATAAATTATGTAATGATCGTTACTCTTACATCGGTTTCTCATCTGTATGGCTGTCCCTTTTCTTTAAAAAACAACAACAACACTAATTGCGTGTGTTGCTTTTAATGCATTTCAATGTAAACACGTTTTTTAGTGCTATCTGTACTTGTTATTGTTAAGAGGATCATATCTAAATAAGTTTAACATTTAAGATTGACACTATTTACCCTTGTTTAAAGGTTGGTATTAACAGTTTCAAAACAATGGAAATTGCGACAAGAAGACGCTGCGTCAACTGCGCGCCAGATGTGCGACAACCGTATAACAATCTCACGATTAACGCACGAAGATCTGTCGACCGCAGTGTGTTTTGCGCACTATGCATGCAAGTCAAACGCACTATTCGCAAACTCAATTGAGTCGTTTTGAAAATAACAAAATTGCATCATAGTGAAGTAACCGCGTGACGGCATAACGGTGTCTTTGCGTACTTCAAACACATTTTTTATTTAGAATCATGAGTTTGTTTTGAAAACTTAAATATTGTCTAATATATACGTCTGACGCAGTGGGTTGTGACCAAGCAGTAGATGAAGTAATGTGATTTTACTTGACCGAAATTGCCATGTGTTAAACTTTATGAATCGATATATATATTAAAACTCATTTCCAAGATGTCATGATAACATGTCCTGTAATTGACGCATTGCCATAGTTTGTTTGAATATCATAATGATGTCGTGTGATTTAAATCAAGCCTATAAGGGCGAAATATTTAAATTGAATTATATCACCGTGTTACTTGACGTAAAATTCGCCCTCCTAAAATATTAAGTTGAAATTGGATTAATGATCAAAATATGAATAGTTTTACTAATCCGTCCTTTCATCCCTAATATAAGAAGGTAAATTCGACCTAAATTAATCTAAAGCTATTTTTATAACCAAATTTCTCACCACTTGCACATTTTCAAGTGATTGATTTAATTTGCTTTCCTGTCTCTCATTGCGCCAAGACTTTATAAACTTATGACTACAATAATGTATGTTTGCTGTATAAAACATTTATATTTTAACGGATCAATAGGAGCGGATCTCCAACCGAACCTACTTACTCCTTAATTCCTCTTGCACATGAGACGTGAAACTAAGATGATGTCTACTAGGTCAACATGACCCTGTAACGGAACGTTTCCGGTTCCTCCAACTTTCATCCAGTCCTCCAAACTTGATTGCACTGGCACAGAAATTATCAATTATTGAGTGCGTTACCATAACGCGGGTCAAGCATTAAAAAGTCCGTAAACAAATGGAAATGTCTTGTAGAAATATAATTGTGTAACGCGATGAGAGGGTCTTCGTCAAAATTCTACAAGCAACGCGCTCACGCGATGAGACGCGCTCAATGTAATTACAAAAACATCACGTAGATTTTAAAATCAACGATGCCCCCATGTTTGCAGTAATATAATGCATCTTCACTTCGTCCCTGATTAGCGGTTACATAATTGACATTTGCAATAAACATAGTCTGCAGCAAGTGTATCGACTGCGCATCCTGTTTACCCTGTGTTGAGAGCTCTGTTCAGAGTTTGCTGCAACCCAGTTTAAATTGTGAGTTGTTACACTGTTAAAATGCATCATTATGTTACTGTGTTATAATAGAAGAAACCTCATTGCAGACACACAACTTGTTTTGATCGTAAATGTTAATTCCTTATATTATATATTATTATTGTGCGAATCTGTCATTTTCACATAGAGCTGACACTTACAGCGACTTCGTTCTGGCTTCCATTAACATGGCACTTGTTTATGCTCTGTCTTTGCGCGACATACAGACCCGGTCTAGCCAGTACAATAAAGCCATATGTCACCAATACAAAGCAAAACTATACGTTAGAGCCTGTTTGCTGCCAACAAACAACACAGACACAATTGAAATTTGTAATTTACATATTTGAGCATCCTGTTTAGGGCATCCTGGTATCTTATGTATCACGTAACTTCACAACGGCAGCAGCAAGATTTTGCTTTGTAAATTAGTACATGAATGTCATTGTTTTTTGTTTTTGAATTTTTTCCATAAGCTAAAGTGATTTTTGTTCGGCCCCCACCATTCGAAGACCCAATTATTTAGTTCTTTATGCTAAGAAAATTTAAACTGCAATCTAAATGATGTGTGAGATAAAATAATCGTTTTCTTGGAACTTCATTGCTATAGTAATTTCTAGCCTCTCAACGTTTATGTGTGTTTTTGTTAATTATTTTATTTTTTAAAATGGAAACGTCCATGCGGGAACGTGTCTGTATTTTATGGCAATATATAGAGCGTTACAAGGAAATTTTTTGTATTATCTTTTTTTTCGAAAGTTAAAAGGTGAAAGTAAAAGAGGATAGCAAACTTAAACTTTGTCCACACATTATCTGTAGAGAGCTATATATATGTTTATTTGAATTACTTTGCTGGCGATACTGGTGGCAAATAAGGCCTGTAGCGAATGTGAGATCAATAACCTGCACATATACACTAATTCATCCAAGAAACAAATGTTTGAAACTCGACTTAGCACAACAAAACAAAACTCTGAGAGCTTAGTGATATTTGTGTAGGCCTAGTTACCGAGTTAGTGATTTAAGGTTATTTAAATTCCCACATCTCTATTTAGACAGTATGTGCATAACTAGAAGTATAGTTCGCCATCTTATTACTTTTACGAAACAAAAAGTAAATGTTAACAAATCGTCTTTATTCTTTTGCATTTAGTAAACTATATGTGATCAATTCTTTTTTGAGTATGATATTATAATATTATTTGATATATTGCGTTATAGTAATAATAGCTTTTGTAAAATCTTACTGCTCAAATCATACATATTAGCTTACGGACCTTCTTTAATTTTGTAACAGCACACACAAAGCGTTGGATGATATTATTTCCTAAAAATAAACAGTTTCAACTGTGATTTATATAGTTATCTGAATAACCAGTAAATAAACTACACCTGTCTTTTTTCTGAAAGCATTGTTTATTTCATGAGACTGGAATACTTGTTAATTGGCTTGCTTCCGTTATCATTATCAAAATCAGTGGCCATTTTGTCAACGAACGGGAGGAGTCTATATTTGTTAAATAGCTCGCAGTTATCAAAAGCGTTGATTCGTATATAAGTATTATGCTAGTTGAGTTGGTATAATTGATGTGGTGCGAGTTCAGACCACTTATGTCTCATATATTTGCAGTGATGTTTTTATGGCAAATAAAGCGCAGTCAGATTCTAATGCAGTAGTGAACAAGTAATTGTATCATTACAAGTACATGTGCAATTACTATCTAGTATTAACAGTTGGAAACCTCTTATTTGGGTCATCATTAATACAACACCTGCGTTTAAACAATTAATAACGTAAATGTACCGATAGCCCAGACATCGTATATCTATGACTGAGTAATTGTTGTTATTACTTGTATTCAAAATGAACACTCAAAAAAATTATTACTCGACATAATTGATTAAATGAATCATCCCATCAACTCATCTTTACATGTGGTCCCTTCGGAGACAAATCAGCTTTCTCCTAGCGTCTCGGTTCTGGGCGACTCTCTCCAGCTGCCTCCAAGTGTTGCCCATCTGCTTCGCATCGGCTTCCAGGTCTCGGCGCCCTGCCAGTTTTTCCATTGAGGATTATAGGGGAGAGATTACCTTGTCGTATTGGATGCAGGCTAGCGAAGGGTATGGACTATATATCGCAAACGTCTCTAAATGATGTCTTCTTCAACGATCTGCTGATTTGTTCTTCTGCATAATTCGTCAAGCGGATCTTAAGTATCTTTGTGAGGCAGGTGTTGATGAAAACTTTATAATTGTCTTTATGGTGGTGACAGTGGTTGCACAGGTCTCTTCTCCTTAGAGGTGTATTGACTTGAAGAGCCTAATCTTGGTGGTAATGGAAATTGCGCTGGATCCCTAGATGTTCTTCAGCTGATGGAAGGCTGCTCGCGCTTAACCGATGCAGGTTCTGACGTCTGCATCCGTTTCTTCTTGATTTCCAGAATGGTCCCAAGTTAGATGAAGCTGTCCATCTTCCCTAGCGCTTCACTTGGACTATAATGAGTGTGTCGCTGAATTCGTTGGTCTTGAGCAGCCCTTCCCTCTGTTGATGATTGGATTCAATCTAGCTGAGTGAGTTGTTCGTTACCATGTTTGTTTGTTCATGCATCTGTTGTTGTGTGTGGGAGAGAAGAGCCAGATCGTCAGCAAAGTCGAGGTCGTCCAACTGTTTCCGTTCCGCTTCTGATTCGTCGAAGTATTTAGGACACAATCAATGGCTCGAAGGAACAGGAAAGATGAGAGTAAGCAGCCTTTCCTCAATCCGATTCTTACTTCGAAGGCGTTGGTCAGCTGTCTGCCATAAACGATTCTGCAACGCATCCCTTCAAAGACTTCCTGATGATCTTGGTGATCTTTTCTGACACTTCGCAATGCCACAGTAGTCTCCAGATGAACTCCCGGTCTACGCGGTCGAACGCCTTTTCATAGTCTATGCCATACAGGGGCGAGTTTTAAT
Organism: Dreissena polymorpha; assembly: GCF_020536995.1. Taxonomy (NCBI): domain Eukaryota; kingdom Metazoa; phylum Mollusca; class Bivalvia; order Myida; family Dreissenidae; genus Dreissena; species Dreissena polymorpha. The sequence continues at coordinate 74,394,570 of NC_068363.1, read as the reverse complement.
CCAGGGATTGTTGCAGAATAATGCGCGGTGTTGCGATCAAATCTTTGCACTATCTTCCCTTTAAAGAGCCGGCGTGTTGGTCATAGAGATTCGGTTCTACTGCGTGTTTTATTCGGTTCAGCAGAATGCGATTAAACACCTTTCCTGGGATGGACAATAGTGACATTCCTCGGTAGTTGGAACGCTAACTGAAGTCGCCTTTCTTGGGGGAGGGGGGCTTGATGAGGTAACCCTTTTCCCACTCTTCTGGTATCTCTTATTCGTTCCTTATCTTCCCGAAGAGCGGGCAGAGTATATCCACACTGGTCTCGACGACACCATTAAGCGCTACTGCCGGTATGCTGTAAATTCCATCATATTTGTCATTCTTTACATGCTCGATAGCACTGCAGATAATTTCCTTCGTGGGAGCGCTGCAATTGATTGGCATATCGCTTGTTGCTGGCTGAATCTCCATAATTGTTTAAATGTGTTTGCTATAATTAAATTCACGGGTAATAGATCCAACCAATCGTGAATAATTGATAAATGTGCTATTCGGATTGTAGACTCGGTATGAAAAGCCATATACACCAATTATACCAATGCTAATTCATGTTAATTATTGAATACCAATACACGATCGAAAGTATTGAAATCAAGTTTACTCCATTTTTTTTGGTATATGAATGTCGGGAAAATACGGAGTTTATGATAAATAAGCGTAAGTTTCCATGAAATCCAGACAAACACCATTATAAGTACAAGCTAGGTGAATACAAGCTTTGATTTCAACAATCAACGGGTCACAACGGACTTCAATCACTTTACGTGAACACATGTTTTGATTTGTGTAACCGTTTATGCGTGTACATACACATGTGTAATGATTGCACAATCATGCAACGTATTTTTATACACTATGCAACGATCATAAAGAATGTGTTTATCCAAATAAGAGTTTTCCAGTCATGCTCTTATGCAGTGTGTTTGATAAGATGTTTGGTCAGGAAAGAATTGTCGACGCCTTTGATTGTGTTCAAAAGTTTGTAAAACACGGCCTAACTGAAATTATTGCCGATACAGACTCTTAGATGAGGGCATCATCAGTCTGTTATAGTAAAAGATCCATTGAAAGGACTACATATATTGAAGAAAGTCTCTTAATTTTAAAGTAGGTAATGTAATATATGTTTCTAAGGAATCCGTTTGGTATGATGATAGAAAATCTAACACTTATAATATGTGTGTATATGTGTTGTTACCATGTTTTACTTTTGAGTCCAACTACACCAATCGTCATTTTAAAACAGCTAAGAAAAGGCTGCCTCCACCATCCCACATTAATTTATCAATAATGGACAGACAATTCCCCAACGAAATAGTTCATTAATGAAGCAATGGCATTTATCTGTTCAAATATAGTTTCTCTGTGTTGTTTATGAGCTGCACGTCATGACGTATCTTGATTTGGAGATTTGCAATAAATTATATAATAATGGTACATTTAGCACATATCGCGATAACATCGTTTTCTTATGTTTATGACTGCCTCTCTTATTTCAAAAATATACTATAAAAAAATTAATTCACTTTTGAACTAGCACCAGTGCAGAATGAAGTTGCCTTGACATTTCCAAATGAAGAGACACATAGGAATAGGAAATTAACCGAGAAATGCTTTGTTACAAAAGTGATATATTATTGTCATTGTTTTGTTTTTATTTACAGATACGATCACGCCTAATATTGTTTTAATTGTGTCGCTCATTTCACTGTTTAATTGCACCCCTTTTATACTTTTTATCAATGGCTTTCTTGCTAATGATAATATATTTTGATCAGTTCCAACGTGCACAAAAATAAATAATGATGAGATCTTATTCCAGATTTTATATTCTAAGAAAATAATCTGCACATCTGTCTACATCACGAGCTGGTTATAAAACACCTTCACAATACTTATTATTTATTTTTATTAAACAATGAGCGATATATAAGAAATATTTACACGTGTCTCTGACGTTGTATATTTATTGTGATTTTCGAGTAAACACTTCTTTAATAGATAAAGCTATAATTTTATAATATCATTTATTTCGGAAATGTTCTTAAAGCATATGTTATATAGTTTACTAACTGAGGCACAAATCTTTCTCCGCTAATTGTGATAGAGTGATTGAGTAATACAGTATATTTATATACAAAGCTTTACGCTTGACAGAAACGAACAACATACGAGTATATGGTAAATGAAAATCTATTAACATAATATAGACTGACATTACTTGGTACGTGAATGGGTTTTCGAATTTAAAAACTAAATATCTGTGTGCAACACATTTTTCTGAACGTGTATTCTTGTCGGTAAATCTTCAACGTTTTACCCATTTTGCGAAAAGAGGCTAGTACACATTAAGGAAAAAGAAGTTCAATCCGATGTAAACAAACTTAAGATATATTTAATAGAAAAATGTATCATCAAGTGTACAGTATCAAAGGATTAGATTTAGCTTTAATTACGCTACATTTTGTATCAGATTATGTATGTTTGTCTAATAAAAAAATACGACCGGATCTCTTGGGGTTTGCCACTGGCGCAAGAACCTATTGGTCACAAGCTGTTCAACCACAAACTAGTAACTCGTCTTTCACATGAGACATTAAACCCAGGTGCAATATGCGACACTGTAATTGAATGTTTCCTGTCCCTTTTAATACAACTGGCTGACAACATCACATCAGTTCGCAAATATTAAGTACGTTACTGTAACAAGGGTCAAGCATTTACAACCCATTAAACAAATGGAAACGTCTTGTAGAAATATAATTTTATCAAGTGGTGAGAAGGCATTCGTCAAAACTAATTAACAAACGTGTTCAATGCTAAAACAAAAACATTATTAAGATGTTAAAATCAAAGCTTTTTCCATCTGTGCAGTAATATAATGCATCTTCAATACGTACCTTAACGGCAAAAATATCATTGACATTTGCAAGTTACCAAGTCAGCAGCAAGTTCATTTACTGCGCATTCTGTTTACCCTGTGTTGTGAGCCATGTTCGCATTCCGATGCAAACCCTCTCTGTAATTATTCATCATTATGTTGTTGTTTTTAAAACAAATCTCAAGGTAATCGCAACAGCGTGTTTTGTTCCAAACTGTTTACTGCTCAAAGTATATGTTATCATTGTGCAATTAGGTCAAGCCCACATAGACCTGTCATATAAAGTGACTTAGTTATAGCTTCCATACAAATATCGCTTTTAAATAAATTCCTGGTCTAGCCAGTACTATATATCCATCTGGCGTCATACGTTATAGCCTGTTTGCTGCCAACTAAAAACACAGACAGCAATTTATATGTGTTATTAACACATTTGTGAATCCTGTTTTACGGCATCGTGTTATTTGATGTATCACGTACCTTCGCAAAGGCAGCAACACGTTTTTGTTTCACACATAAGTTGATGAATTGTTTTGTGTGTCGTCCTGTCGTTCACAAGTTAATAGCGATTGTTTGTTATGTCCCCACCCATTTGAAGTGGGTTTATAGCTTTGTACCAGTCGGTGGGTTGGAGGTTGATATGTAACTCGAGAACGCGTTAACCTGCGATCCACCGAATGTGTATGATTAATTCGAAGGTTGCAGGAGCGGAACTGAAAAATGGCAGAAGCCTGTCGATTAGGGTTACATATGCGCAAACCGGAAGCACTTACAAAAAAGGTAACGTTACAGGCAGTTGAATAATAATCAGTTATTATACATAGACTATTTAAACTACATTATGAATTATGTGTTCTGGTACCAATATAAAGGTTTATCTTTCAAACTATGAATGGGGGTAAAGTGAAAAGTAGCGTGTGCAATGTGATATTTGACATCTCACACTGCAAACTTTAGATAGAACAACGAAGGACTTTATCTGCCAATTTGTGAGTGTAGGTATTATTGGCTTGTAAACTTTAACATTTTCCACACAATACATGTACAGAGCTTTATCCTATAATCATTTGAATGTGTATGCTGGTGCTACTTGGTGAAACTTTATGTCAATAACATGCAATCATGTAATATTTCAGGGGTTTTCAAATAACAAATATTTGAAACCTGACTTAGAATAGCATTTGCTGTAATAAACAAGCGAGATTTGAGCTGGTCTCGAGCTCCACAGATGATAACTTGAGTTGATAATAATTTCTAACATAGCTAATAAGAAGGTATGTTCATAACTTAAATTACCATAGAACAGAAAACATGCAGAAGGCTGTTGTTTTTATAATATAAATTTGAGCATTGAGATTGAAGCTGTTACTCTAGTTTTGTGCATAGCATACGATTGTGCATACTATTGTCCATCTTATGAATTTTATTTTATTTAAATTAATAAATTCATTGTATGCAGAATTTAATAATCAAGTCATACATATAATCTTACTGTCTTGATTAATTATGCAACAGCATACCAAAAGCGTTTAAAAAAATATTATTTCCTCAAACGGAACTGTTTAAATTGTTAGTAGCATAGTTACCTCAATAACTAGTCATTTAACTACACCTGTCTTTTTCTGGAAGCACTCATTGATATCATTAGACTGAAATAAATTGCTGAGGTCCCGTTATCTTTATACTTACGAAGAGCCATTTTGTCTACGCACGGGATGAGTATGTTATCTGCAATTTCAACATGAAACGCTTTTGAAACGCAAATAAAAGCGATAACCACGGATTAAATTTTGATAAATCGTTTGAATCGAAAACTTGTGTTTCATATTCATTTAATATGCTTCTCATTGTAGGTAGCGATCAATTAATAAAAAACTGTCAACAACGTATTTCACAATATTGGTGAGTTAATAAGTTACTATATGTAATGTTCATATTCGGTAAATAGCATAATGTACTGTATTAACTGATTATAAATCAATATTTAAGTACATGTATACACTTGCTCAGAAGTTATTAGGTCTAATGTAAGTATTATGTCTTGTTGAATTGGTATAAATGTTGTAGTACTTTACATACCAAGTATATCTCTGATGTTTCCAATACTGCATTAATGATAATGAAAGCGGAAAAGATATTCTCATACGGTTATGAACAGGTAACTTTATCATTTACGTTAACATGCTTTTTACTTAAATATTGAGACCTTAAGTGCAAAGAACATTCATGGAAGTTTATATTTCATATTGTTTGAATACAAGGTTGCACATCATTTAAATGTTAAATCGAATTAATACCAAAGATACATACAACATTACCAATTCTAGCGCTAAAAGCATTTTTGCATTTATGCCATACAATTGATATCGCAAGAAACATAAACATACTAAATTTAAGAAAATAATTATATACCTGATCCATTGAAATTACACCGTTCTGCACGAGTGTCTGGTGAAAATGTTTGGACTGGAGCATTCATTTGCAGCTTCATCAATTCAATGTTTATATCAATAACATACTCATAGTCATCATAACATTGAGTTAATTCAAAACACTGCACTGTTTTGAATCATTAATTGCTTCGTTTTGCTCTTATTCAACATAATTCTGGTAGTATACTATTTTTGTATTGACCATCATTACACAATACATTTTAATTACGCATAGCCCTGCTGATAGCTCGCTTAAACAATTTGTGTCATTACAATTGCTGTTAAATTTTATTCTCACATTGTGAAATTGTATGGCTTAACTTCTCCATGCAACAGAACAGGCATTCAAAGAAACCTGCTCATAAACAGCGTACTTGCCCCATACTGTACAGACCGTTGATTTTAACGAGATAAACTATTGAAGGATTTCAAGTTGTAAGACTTCACTTAAATGTAACTGTCCGTTTCTCAACAAGTTGTGAAAACGTTACGTTACAGAAACCCTTGTCTGTGATCTCTACTGTGTATTGCATTTTATTGAAACAAAGACAGAAATAACCATCACTAGGGAAGAATGAAGTTACCCTGACATTTCCAAATTAAAAGACACATGAAAAAAATAAACTGAAAGAGAAATGCTTTGTTACAAAAGTTACCAAAAGTGATATACCAGTGTCATTGGTTTGCTTTGATTTACCGATTCGATCACGCCTAATTGTTTCACTTAATAAACTGTCGAAAGGTGCCCCTTTTATGCTCTTCATCAGTGGCTTTCTTTTTAAAGATAATGTAATATATATGCTTAAACGTGCACACAAATAAATAACGATGATATCTTATTCCAGATTTTAAATTCTAAGATAATACTCTACACATCTGTCTACATCAGGAGCTGCTTATAAATCACCTACACAAAAACATATAATTTGTTTTCATTTATTAATAAGCGATATATGCAAATTATATTGACCGTGTCTCTGACATCGCCTATTTATTGTGATTTTCGAGGAACACTTCTTTGATATATACAGTTATATTTTTCTTAAATCATTTATCTCGCAAATTTTCACAAATCGTATGTTATAATGTTTTCTTCCTGTGGCATGAAACTTTTGCTTAACACAAATAAACAACACTGGAGTACATGGTAATTTAATATCTGTTTAATTCCCATTTACTTGTGTGTTGTTCATTTATATAATTATAGCATAAGACTTAGTGTTCATATATTTTTATGTTTTAATCGTACTTGGTCAAACTACACTAGAACGGAATCTTATAATTAAATATTTTGTGAATATCCGAAAACATCGAAATGTAAACATTGAATACTTCAGAAGTAATTATTTCTATTTTAACACCAAAACACAAGTTAATTGTGAAAACATACGCTTTTAAACATATACTAAGTGAGTGTTATTTCATTGTCACCTTCTGGTATTTGTTAGTTTTGTAGATTGTTAACTTAACTTCGATTGTGGTAAAGTGACATTTTTACGAATGAAATCAATATCTTATATATCCTGAATGAATATAAAATCCATTGTATTTCAGAAAGCAGCTCAGTACCCCATTCGTTAACAAAGATTCGATTCATTCATCCTGTTAAGAGTTATTCGGATTACAAACTGTAACCGTCCTTTACCATTTGTCTATGTCTTGCACGTTCGGTTACAGTAGCCAACTTATCAAATTGATCCCTGATCTTTTGGCGACATCCACTTGTTTTACGCGAATTTATTAACAAGAGCAATGTCTGATGAATAAAAACAAGAAAAGCCAGCTTTGTCAGTTCATATTTATTACAATGTTTTAATGTGATACTTTACGTAAATACTTTTTATATTCTATATTTGAACAATAGAAAACATATGAGAGGAACAATACAAAAATATAAATGGAATTAAATGGCCAAATGGCAGAATATAATATACACCAGACTAGCACTAGAGTAAATAAACCTCAGCTATAGACTAGCACTATAACTGAGTCATGTCGAGTAGGCGACCGGAAATACTGCCCTAAAGATAGCCCCAACCCCAGTTACACTATTGATTTAGCTTCTTGTTTATGCAATAATCGCCAACAGACAATCCACACCATTTTATGCTATTTCGCAAATGTATGCAATTCCTATTTCAACGAACACGTTGGTGGTTCGGAAATAGATATTATACATGCGCAATAGCTAAGGCCATCCGCAACCGGCCAAATAAATTCTCGGTACGCCGTACCGTGCAACATAAGATACATGCGCAATCGCTAAGGCCATCCGCAACCCACCGAATAAATCCTCGGTACGCCGTACCGTAGGTTTTCAAGCCAAAAAGAGTTATTCCAGGTACGCCTAAGCACGCCGTGCCATGGAGCGAGTACTAGAACAACCATACTATCCCGAAAATAATTTTGAAAGCATTCCTGCCATCCTCACACATACGAGCACTACGTGATAAGTGACAACAAAATGCTATGTTTACCTCCCCCGGACGTTTGTACATCACTATATAGTTACCTATTTATAATTTTAATGGTTCCAATCACCTCCAAGACATAGAAATTCCACCACAAAAATAAATTTATTATTATTATTCTATGACATGTTTAAAACTAATTTTAATAAACACTCGCGCAACGAATCTAAATATATATTTCAAGTCCGACGTCAGATAATTGAACGTCATCATTTCTGAAAAACCTGGTATTTTTCGATACTATTATGCTAGCCGGAAATGCCCTTTTTATATATTTAATAGATTCTAATTCGCTGAACCTGAAAAAACGATAATAAATTCCCACGTAGGGATATTCTTGGCCAATACAGATTCAAGCTTGTCATGAGCGACCATAGGCAGAATCGAACATAACATAAACATCGATATATGGGGCTCTTATCCACGACATGCCTTTGCCTCTGACCGCCCTGTAGTATTTCGCTTACAAAAAATATGTCCGAAATGCAGTTCCATACGTTAATCCTATGATAAAATGACAACCCCGAGTGCTGGCCATACTGCAGCTGACCTATACAACTCCCTGAATTTATTAAATGAACATATCGCCGTTATATATGCTTATTGCGTGTTTTTAGAAATGCCTGCGAGTACCAATTATTTAGCTCTATATTGAATACATCCCATAGGTAAGCCGACATTGGAGTTGCTGCCGTGTCCGCAAACGGGCCCAGTCTCCGAAAACGCTCTAACCACGTGACCATTGCATCATTGTTTACAACGCCATTTGCATGAATGATAAATGATGAATAATAATGCCATTACCAGTGTTACACATGCACATTTCGTTTAAATCATGTTCACATTATGTTATTTTATAGTGCCGATTTAATTCGTAAATACACTCCGTCTGCTTTCTGACTACATTTTCAATACTCGTATAACCCGCCCCATGTTAACTTTACTATCGACCGCTTGTTTTCACGTAGTTTAAATTTCAGCTTTAAATCTCTACCGATACACTTTTTTTATCGTCTGCTATGATTTATTTGACCCTGTCAATATAAAAAAATGCCCGTTAACGTTTAATTCATGAGCGAAGTCATCTTTATTTGTACATGTTATTGACTTGATCATTTTAAGCACGCGTATGTGTGTCGTGTATTTCCAGTTGTAATGCATTTTTAACACACGCAGCCATGTTTGTTTTGTATTCATATCGTATATCGTATATGTTATAAATGTAGATAAGTTGCTAGTATACGAGAACAAACTTAAAATATGTCTTTAAACGTCCAAAGTATTAACATATACTATGTTACTTAGTAGTTATTCTTTGTTTTGAATTGCGCGGAAGCGGACATCACGAGAAATTGGCGCTCACGTTACCCAAAGCGTGCATAAGTCACAGGTTAATAATAGTCTGGAGGATTCCGTTTTGTACATGACTAGGTTTCATATTTGTGATGCTATTGGCATTTTTTGGCACATTTTTTTTTCGAAAATCAGTAGGGAAGAGTTAAGCTTTAGAATGTGACTGACGAATACTGATCAATTCTGGTCAGTTGAGATAACTGAATTGTTGTGAGAAATATCAACTCGGGCGGTTTTAAGCAATAATGCAAGATTAAAGCGAAATTATGGGCAACTAACAGTCTATAGGTGTCTATCTCAACCGTTGTTAATTTTTGATGTTTTCACTTCATATACACTTATATCTGCCAATGCAGCATCAACATACTAAAACAATATACCAAAAAGAGAAAAACAACGCATCCGAATACCAACCGCACTCGTGTTTGACAACCGAACATGCATGCACGATGCGACACCAAATTTCGTTTTAGTGCAGATTCGTTCGTACGACACAAAGACACAATTTTGTTTTACGGATCATTTCGGCTTACAGGACTCACCAGTCATGTAAAATATCGAATATAAAATATATTTTTATAAATAAATCAGTAACCACATTTTAACTTAATCTTTTGACCTGTATCTTCTTTTCAGCTCAATTCAACAGTGGAAAAAGCCCATAAGATCACTTTAACATATTCGCCACAACTAATACATGTCGCTGTGTAAGCGACGCGGACACTTTAATTGATACATCATCATTAGTTTGCCTAGGCAATATATAAATTCTTTGAATATTATCCATTCTAGACAGACTTGACTTAGGTAAGATTTCGTTTTTCATTACACGCTTGTGCCTCGTGCTTACCCACGTTGTGAGCACGTGGTAGCCCATCGGCTGTGCGGAAAATATCACAGAAATCAACAACCTCACCATTTGCGGCGTTATCATCTGCGCGTTTACGTTTTGCAGGTGGCGCTGCTGCGAGTGCCACCTATGGCTTTGGGCCCTGAACAGGAGCTGATGCCGGCTCTGGTACCGGCGCCGTTTCCGCCGCATTCCTTCTACGCCATCAGGTCCTTTTGTTCCTTCGCCGGGGCCGGATCAACTGACGCCCGCATCCCCCGTCCCTCTCTCTGTCTGTTTCGCTACGGCTTGCCCCGTCCGTCTTCGCACGCTACGACCTCTTCCCGACATTGTAGATTTAAGTTTTATGGATGTGTAAACACAAGTTTCTCAGTCAAAGCTATTTCGCAAAAAAGAACGAGATACGTGGAACACGAGCATATATACCGTACTAGTGACGTCAGACAGTCACTACTGAAATCAATTTCACGCATGGTTTATTGTCGTCTGCTTGTATTTAATTATTTATACGAGATGTAAACCTTTTATTTACCGGAGACATGTATT